>NC_137805.1:30167755-30365255 GCF_963383645.1 Muscardinus avellanarius
GTTCTGAAAAAATTGAAATGTGCTATCCTTGAGGACAGTCCGCTCCCTGCGTCATCAAGTGGTCCGAATGTAGGAGCCCAGAGGTCCTTTGGGATTGAAATAATCTGGAAACTGCCATGCAAGCCACCAAATACACTGACTAATCACTGATAGCACCCAAAAACTACGGATAGTGTGATCCCAGAGGGCTGCGACAGAAGGACTGCAAGTTCAAGGACAGTCTCAGAAATTAGGGAGACTCATCCATCTAGGAAATAAAAATAAAATAGGGCTGGCGGCATGTCTCAGAGGTAGAATGCCCCTGGGTTCAATCCCCAGTGCCACACACAAAAAAATTATGGATAGTAATATTTAATTATTTTTAGCTATAGTTATCCCACATTGTTATGGAACATTGGAAGCTATTCTTAGTTATGGTGGTTTAGTCCTGCTCCTGGCCACCTTGCCTAGCCCGCTGGCTCACCTGGGAGGCTATGGGCATAGCGGTGTGTAAGAAACTGCGAGCTGAGCCTGGTGCCGGAGCAGGGGTCTGCTGTGCCAGGCTGAGGGAGAAGCCAGTCAGTGGGCCGCGTGGCGGAATGGGACGGAAGAGGCCGCTGCCGTTTCCTGCACGGTGGCCTGTTACTGGGGTAGGCATTTGGGGGTGATTTGTGGATGTTCTATTTATTAGTGAAATAACTGAATGGAGACAGCAAGTAGAGAGCTGATGGCGAAGCGGGAGCTCTGAGCGGAGGTCTGGCTCTTCAGCTTCCTGGGCGAATCTGATCTCATCAGTGTAGCCTGAGGCTGGCAGCATCGCTCTGCTGAGCTGAGCTTAAAGTAGGGTCTTTCTGCCGGGCATGGTGGCGCACGCTTGTCACCCCAGCACTTGGGAGGCTGAGACAGGGGGGTCGCACAGGTTCGAAACCAGCCTCAGCTACTTAGGCTCTCAGCAACTTAGTGGGACCCTGATTTCAAATAAATTGTTTAAAAAAAAATAGGGCTAGGGGTGTAGCCCGGAGTTAGAATGCCTCTGGGTTCCATCCCCAGTACCCTAAAATAAATAAATGAAAATACGGTCTTTCTGCCAAGTTGTCATCGGAAGGGGGAGTGAGTGGCTGGCACCTTCCTGAAAATACTCATAATCCACATGAGCGGTGCACGTGATGTGGAGAGTTACCCATTTAATATCACTTCTAGAGGACTTTTCCAAATGCATTCCTGAGCGTTTCTGGCGATTTTCTTCAGTATACAAATAACTTGTACTTTCAGGAACCGCGTACATCCACGGAATCAAACACGCCACAGGGAACTACATTATCATCATGGATGCGGACCTCTCTCACCACGTGAGTGGCGCTTCTCGGTTAGCTTTCATGGCCGTTTAGCCTGTTTGAGTGACTTACTGTTTATCTTTTCCAAATTTCAGCCAAAATTTATTCCTGAGTTCATTAGGTAAGTACTGTCTCTAATATTTGAAAGAATTATGATTGAAATCATTTATATTATATTGTCTTTTGACTTTGCACTTTTCATTCTTCATGAAGTGAAAATGGACATGGTGAAGCTGGGTGTGGTGGCATATGCCTGGAATCCTACTGCTTGGGAGGCTGAGATAGGAGGATGCAGGTGTAAGGCCAGCCTCAGCAACCTAGTGAGAATCTGTTTCAATACAAAAAACAAAATAGGGCTGGGGTGTATCTCCTAGGTAGAAGGCCTCTGGGTTTCATCCCCAGTGCCCCACCAAGTGTATATATGTATATATATACACACATACGTGTTTGAGACTCGTAGATGTACATATGCGACTGAATGATGTATTTTAGGAGCCCTCAGAGAGGAACCAACAGGTAATTCCTTTGTTGTCTAAATTCTTTCAGCCCACACACAAGGAGGCAAGGTGGCTCTCCTGTTAACTGGCGCTGAGCCTGGTTACTTGACCTGTTGTAGTCTCCAGGAGCACGCAGGGCTCGCTCTGGTGACCCTAGGAGTCACCGGAGTGACAGTCACCAAGGACGTATTGTCTGTACGTGCTAAAAGGAAGGCAAAAAATTAAATGTCATGGAAGGATACCAAATTGTATTTATTTGCAGACGATAAAATTTTATTCTTAGGAAACACAAAAGACTCCTAGAGAGGTGCAAACAAGACAACCTAAATGAGGAGATTGGGGGGGGGACTCTAAAATACACAATGCACTTAAACATATCAAAGTCAACCACTAAGCCGAGCAAGGGAAGGAGGGACGGGGAGGGAATCAGGTGGGAATTGGGTAGCGGCTAAATTGGTGATGTGTACATGTATGTACACACAAGTGGTTTACCCCAATAGGATGTGTGAATATAATGCACGAATAAAAAATTAAAAATATAAAAAAACCCACAAAAGACAGCAAAGCCTATGAATAAGCAATTTAGAAACGATTCTGAAAAGCTAAATACACAAGAGTAATCCATCCCATCAGCCCCTACTTAGAGTACTGCGGGGGGTTCCCATTAAGCAGTGCAGAGTCCCTGTGCCTCCAGGCCCAGGGCCCCTCCCATTGCTCTTGCCCCATAAATTCAAAATCTCAGAATAAAGTTGCCTCAGGCCTGCGCTGCTTGGACCCGGTAAGGAAGTGGACCGGTAAGGAAGTGGACCGGTGGGGTGGAGAGTGGGTGGGAACACACAAGCGGCCATCGCAGGAGGCCGTGCCCCGGGGCGGGCGGGCAGATGCAGGCCATGGTTCTGTTGCCTTTCGCTTGTCCAGATTTTAAGAGAGAAGAGTAACATCGCTGGGATGGTTCATTTAGACATACTTAGATATTTCTGAAGGAAGCATGAGTTGCTCTGTTTTAGAAATCATTTCTAGCAGTGTCTGAATTAAAAATACTCATAAGCTTTGGGCAGTTCTATGTATTCTGTCTTGGGTGTTCTGAGCACCTTGATAATACGTTGTAAGAATATTTGCTGTGGCCTTGTTCATTGTTTTTTTATGGGAGGGGAACCATGAAAAGAACCAGAAGCAGCTGTTCTGGGTGAGTGTCAGGGCTACTTTTGCAGCTATTAAAGACTGAGGAGGACTTCTGTTGGCCTGTGAGGATGCCCATGAGTCTGGTGTGTACTGGTAGCTGGCAGAGCAAGTCAGAGGGGGACCTCTTAAATTCCAGCTCCGTAAACATGACCAAAACGCCGGGCGTGGGGGCACACGCTTTAATCCCAGCATCCAGGAGGCTGAGACTGGAAGATCGCAGTTCGCAGCCAGCCTCAGCAACTTAGTGAGGCCCTCCGCAACTCAGTGAGACCCTGTTTCAAAATAAAGAATAAAAAATAGGGCAGGGGGTGTAGCTCAGAGGTCGAATGTCCCTGGGGTCCATCCCCAGACCCCCCCCCAAAAAAAATGTATATATATCCAAAAATCTTTGGACGGGTGAGTGCCTTTGATCCAGTTTTCTATAGACGAAGAGAAAGATCAAGAAGACGCCAGGCTGTAGTGCTTGTTAGGGAGGTTTCACGTGGTGCAGTTGGTCAATACTATTATTTTGTAGTTTTCCAGTTTTCATTTGAAAGAGAACAAAAAGCCATTAACTTTGAAATTCTCATACTCAAAAACCATTGAGTCTATTTCCTTGACATTGTATTTTTTCTCTGCTTTTTTAAGTTTATTTGTATAGCTTATTAAAATACCTGTTGAAAGCTTAATGCGCTTTTCCTTGTTAATGGTTAATTTATATTTTTTCCTATAGGAAACAAAAGGAGGGTAATTTTGATATTGTGTCTGGAACTCGCTACAAAGGAAATGGTGGCGTATATGGCTGGGATTTGAAAAGAAAACTAATCAGGTATATACATGTGCTATAATTTCTCTTACGAGGATAACTGCTAGAAATACAGTATCTCAGTTAAGCTACATACTGCCTTGTGACTTGTGGGTCAGAATGTAACTGCCGTAAGTAAGTATTGTCAGAGAGCTTTTCCTTTGCTTAGAGTGTTTTATTTTGGCCGTTTTTCATTAAGGAAAAATCCGCTCAGACCTTTTGTCTCTTCTAGTAAATAAGGTACTTTGATGTCAGCTCAGGCAGTGCGAAGCACGAGGGCGCGAGGCCGGCCTGGGTTAGGGTTCTCCATGGCTCAGCTGCGTCGCCTGCCGGTTGGACCATTGCTAAGCTTGACTCCTGCATTGAAGATCAAGCACAACTTCAGTTTCCGTTTCCTGTTGCTGTCTAACAGCTCGTCCCAGAAGCCAGTGGCTTAGATCGCAGTTCTGCTGCCCTTCCGCTTGGCTGGCGGCCCCTCCCCTGGCCCTCCTGGCACATCTTCCCTCAGCTAGAGGCAGCTGTGCAGTAGACCCAGGTGCCCACGGGCACCACCTGGCGGCTTCTTTCCCAGGTGTCCGCAGGGTGGCGTCTTTTTGAAATGTTGATAGGAGCCTGTCGTCACTGGCAGCCTGTGGCTGGTTGTGTTTGAGACGGCCCCCTGCGCTTGGCACGCCCCGTGCTTTTGCTGTACCATCCCCCCTTGCCGAGACCTGGGCCCCGGTGCCCTGTGTTCATATTGGGAGGCGGAGCTGGGGTGGTTAGGCTGGCAGGTGTCGTCAGGGCGAGCCCCAGGGTGGGATGAGCACCCTCATACGCAGAGACCAGAGGGCGGGTGTCCGGTCAGCCTGCATCCAAAACTGAGAAGAATCCCAGATCCCAGGAGGCTGAGGTAGGATCGCAAGTCCAAGGACAGCCACAGCAAGGAGTGAGACCTCAGCAACCTAGCTAAGGTTGGTTTTGTTTCAAAACAAATAAGAAGGGCTGAGGGTGTCGCTTGGAGGTAGAAGGTAGAGCTCCTTTGAGTTCAATACCCAGTACCACCACCCAAAAAAACCCAGAAAATAAAACTCCATTGTTTAAGCCCCCCAGTGTAAAGCATTGTGTTACAGCGGCCAAGCAGGCTAAGACTCGGGGCTGAGCTAGTATCTAGAGATGGCCAAAATCAAGAGCTCCTCTTGCGTGCCTTCTTGAAGCAAAATATCTATGCGGACTGAGCCACTGCCTGCGTGGGAGTTGAATCTGCGGATCGGATCCAAGCGGGACCCAGCTCCCAAGTCCCTGATCTCTAGCAGAAACCCCTGGTCTAAGTAATGACTTAGTAATACCAGCTAAAGTTTGAAAGGACGGATTCCTTATAGGTTGCCTCAAAAGTTCACTTTCAGAGAATAAGAATCTCTGTCCTTTTCTGGAAAAACGAGTATCGGCTCTTTCACTGACGAAAAATTTCTTTTTGTTCTGGATTATTGACGTTTTGTGAAATTATTGTTGCATTTGTGAAGTTAGCATATTTCACACTCTGCTCTTGGATGTGTTTGTTCTCTTCATAAATTGGACTTAATAAAGAAAATCTGTTTTATTTAACAGCCGTGGAGCCAATTTTATAACTCAGATTTTGCTGAGACCTGGAGCATCTGACTTAACAGGAAGTTTCAGGTAGAGTGAAAATAGTTCTGCTGCTTAGAAGTAGTTGCCTAAGTTACTTGCATTACGATGTCTGTCTTTGAGAAATGCTTTACGGCCAGGCGTGGCGGCGCACGCTCGTCATCCCAGCATTTGGGGGGCCAGACAGGAGGGCCACGGTTTGCGGACAGCCTCAGCTACTTAGTGAGGCCCTTTGAAGACTCAGTGAGACACTGTTTCAAAATAAAGAATAAAAAATAAGGCTGGGGGTGTAGCTCAGAGGTAGAATGCCCCTGGGTTCCATCCCCAGCACCACAGAAAAAGAAAAAGACATGCTCTGTGTTTCACCGGCTTGGTTTCTGGAATGCTAACTAGGCCGGGAGGCCTTAGAAGCTGCTAGTGAAGCCGAGAAAACGGACAATAGTGAAACCCTGCCTCAGGTGACAAAGGGCTGGGCTCTAGCTCAGTGTTAGTGCCCCTGGGTTCAAACCCCAGTCATGCACGCGCACACGCACTCATGCACACAACCAAAGTGAGTGCCCAGTTCAGCTCAGTGTGCTGTCCCCCTCGGTGTGTGGCTGGCCGCTCACTTGGAGCCCTGCCCACGGTGCTCAGAGCGCGCC
This sequence comes from Muscardinus avellanarius, assembly GCF_963383645.1. Classification (NCBI taxonomy): domain Eukaryota; kingdom Metazoa; phylum Chordata; class Mammalia; order Rodentia; family Gliridae; genus Muscardinus; species Muscardinus avellanarius. The sequence goes on from NC_137805.1 coordinate 30,173,775, forward strand.
CCACAGCGAACCTCCGAGCTCTTTCGTGCAGTTTATGTGAATCCTTATAGCATTGTCTGCTGAAAATGTTAAATCTCTAATATTTATATGAAGCCTATTAGGTTACCTTGTTCTCCACATATTGAGTTGAAGAGACCATGCTGGGACCGCCCCACCCCGCTGTGTGTGTGTGTGTGTGTGTGTGTGTGTGTGTGTGTGTGTGTGTGTGTTTCTAATATTTATATGAAGCTTATTAGGTTACCTTGTTCTCCACATACTGAGTTGAAGAGACTATGCTGGGACCCAGACACAGGGCCCGCCCTGCACCTTGAGCGGCGCCGCCTCACTCACTCAGTGTGTGTGTGTGTGTGTGTGTGTGTGTGTGTGTGTGTGTGTGTGTGTGTTTAATTGTTTAGTTAGGCCGGAGCTTTGGTCCTGGATTTTTATGTGTGTTTGTTTGTTCCTAAAGGTATGCATGTGTGCATTTAGCTGTGGATTTGCTGGTCAGGCCAAGTGGCTAAGACTGTCTGGGTTTGTTTTTGTTCCCCAACCACCACCTTTTTTTTTTTTTTTTTTTTTTTTTTTTTTGGTGGTGGTGGTACTAGAGGTAGAACCCAGGGGCTTTTCTACCTCCAGGCTACACTCCCAGACCTATTTTATACTTTATTTGGAAACAGGGTCTCACTAGGTTGCTGAGAGCCTCGCTCAGTAGCTGAGGCTGGCTTCGAACCTGCGCGATCCTCCTGTCTCGGCCTCCCAAGCGCGGGGATTCCAAGCGTGCGCCACCACGCCCGGCAACCAACACAAATTTAGAAAGCTAGAAAATGCTCCTTACCTTCTTTAAGGTCCCAATGTGCTAACCTTAGTCATGTTACTTATGGTGTGCTATTTTTTGTTAATGTTATCATGTCTTCCGCTAAAAGCAGGAAAATCTAGGTTGTTTAAACAAATTAAAACAAATTAGTTGCTGGCTGCTTAAGGCCAAATAAACTTCTCAAGCTGAAAAGGTGAGCTGATTAGAAAGTAGAATTCAGTGTGTGAAAGAGAAAGGGGCTCTACACATATGTCCTCTCCCTCCCGGCCCTAGGAGGGAGTCTGCGTGCTGAGGCTGCGGTGCTGGTCGCCGAGCCGCGGGATGCAGACGGCGCTGGTGCTCACGGCTCCGCAGAGAGGAAAGGCCTGGACCGCACGGCCATGGCGCGATGGCTTCAGATGAGGCCAGGGCAGCTCCGTGCAGGAAGGAGAGCAGTAAGCTGAGGCTGCCTCGCGCCTTAGAGAGGCGGGGTGAGCTGGAGGAAGGCCTGGGAGGGGCGCGGTCCACACGCACCAGAGCCAGACAGCAACACGTTCCCAATGTTTAAAATAGTTAAACCTCACTCGCCAGGCGTGGTGGCACACGCTTGTAATCCCAGTACTTGGGAGGCTGAGACAAGAGGACCACAGGTTCATGGCCAGCCTCAGCTACTTAGTGAGACCCTCAACAATTTAGTGAGACCCTGTTTCAAAATAAAGAATAAAAGATAGGGCTGGGGTAGAATGCCCTGGATTCGATCCCAGTACCACACACTCTCACAAGTGAAACCTCGCTGTCTTCTCTAAGAATGGTGCTATGTTAAGCACATGCATTGAAGTCCAACCTCCACTGGACGAGGTGCATTGGCCTGAGAGCCCTAGAATAGGAGGCAGGTGGGTGCTTTTCACAAAGAAGGGGAGCCTTGACAAGGCTGCAGTCTGGCATAAAAACATTTAGCAGCGGAGACCAGCTGGGCCCTAGCCCTGCTTACAAGGTGCCATGCCTGCATAGAGGATTCCAACTTACCAGCAGTAGTTTAAAGCTGGTGTAGGGAGGAGGAGGTGGCGGTGAGAACAAAAGCGATTCTTAGGGAAAGAAAGCGGCACGGTCCTGCTCTTAAAGGGAATGTGAAAACACGCCCACTCTGTCGTCGCCCTTCCCGCCCCGCAGTCTAGCCCTGACTCTGACATTTTACGTTTTTAGTTTTTAGTTCATTGCTTAAACCCAAAACAGAAAAACATGAGAAGATCCAGTATGTTGCTCAGTAAATATTTGCTATTGGGTAGACATTACTGCCATTATAACTCTCCGCTATCCCAACTCTCTTGAACTCTTTGTGGAGAGAAGTGTGCACATCATACGTCCTCCGTCCTCTGGGCTCTGCTCGGGCTCGGCCACCTGTTGCTTCGCACCTACTGGGGAGCCAGGGCAGGGAGCCGGGAGGAGCCCGGGGAGCCGCTGTGACGGGGCACCCTGGGCATCTGGGTTTGGAAGACGACAAAGCTATGCCAGGCTGTCTCGTCTAGCTTTCTCAAATAAGTAAACAACAGCCGGGCATCGTGGCACACGCTTGTCATCCCAGCATTTGGGAGGCTGAGTCAGGAGGATCGCGGTTTGTGGCCAGCCTCTGCTATTGAATGAGGCCCTCCGCAGCTTAGTGAGATCCTGTTTCAAAATAAAGAATAAAAAATAGGGCTGGGGTATTGCTCAGAGGTAGAGTGCCCCTGGGTTCCAGCCCCAGACCCGCAAAAAAAAAGTAAAAATAGAATTGCTTCCACCCTACCTATTTTAATAAATAAAACAACAAAAACACCTCTGTGAAAACCGTGATCCCTGCCATTGAGAGCTAAGGAAGACAGTGGGCGGGTCCCCGCAGGACTTCCCGGCTCCTCTGTCTCACTTCCTAAACCTGCGGGCCGCGGGCTGACCTGCAGTGGCCGGGAGTGTGTGGCGCCCCGCCTGTGTGATGAGCGCCTGCTCCTCTCCTGGCCTGGCTCCGCAGCAGCCCGTCCTAGGCGCTTACTTCATGCTGGTAGAGCGATTCGTCTCGGGAAGTGCACGGTACGGAGGCGCCTGCTCCTCACCGGGGCCTGTCTTCTAGTCTGCACTGCTTCAGCATCTGTCGGGTCCATTGTTCCAATATTTGGAACAGTTTTTCCCCTTTCAACTTTTAAACACAAAATTTTGAAAAAAATTTCAAGACTAAATATACTAGTTTTATTATTGTTTCGGCCTCAAATGATTCATTTTGCTATATTTTAATAATTCCCAGTATTGTGATAGGAAGATAATTCTCTAAAAGATACCAAGAGTTTATTTTTAAACTCCTCAGCATGTACTTCATGGCTTCCTCATCGAGACAAACGTGTCGCTGTGCACAGCAGATTCCAGTGGGAGCTGAGGCACGAGAAGCGCGTGGGAATTCTTTGGAAGGTCAAAACACATGTGGATGCATAGATTTGTCAAGATGTTCGCTTACGTATTTATTCTGATTTTTCATAGATTATACCGAAAGGAAGTTCTGCAGAAATTAATAGAAAAATGTGTTTCTAAAGGCTACGTCTTCCAGATGGAGATGATCGTCCGTGCGCGACAGTTGAACTGTACCATTGGTGAGGTGCGCGGCTTTGAGAAGAGGCGCCGGCGCGGTCCCTGTACTGAGCAGTCTAGCCCGCACAGCCAAGTCAGCGCCGTGGCTTCCAGTTTAGACTGTCCAGGCGCTAAGAACGAGAATCCACATCCTTTCAAATGAGTACACTTAGCCAGCTGAGGTGTAAAGTGCCATTGTCCTGAGGCATTTTTTTCTTCTAAATAAGTAGAAGTTACTAAGTTGGTTGTATGCACCTATGTACTTGGGAGGCACAGACAGGAGCATAGCACGTTCAAAGTCAGTACAACTTACCAAGACACTTTCAAAATAAAAATGAAAGTGGCTGGGGATGTAGCCCAGTGGTAAAGATCCCCGGGTTCAACCCCTAGTGCCTCCAAAACAAAACAGAAAAGGCGCTGGCACCTCCTCCACCCTGGCCTTTCTTCTGACCAGTCAGCACTGTGGTCTGAGACTTCTCAGCTGTTTTTTCCTCTAATTTCAAAGCCATCTGCTTTGAAATGAATGATGGGTCCCTTGTGCCCCTTCCCTGTGAGCAGCGGGCAAGGCCAGGCATTATAGAGCCGGGTTTGTAATATTTCGCGCTGTCTGGCAAGCCCTTAGGGAGGGCTCGTCACTTAACACTGAAGCTCTTACGGCAAGAAAATGCCACTGAATCAGTGATGGCTAAACTCGACTAAGTGGAGACTGCTACGCTTTTAAAGTGTAGCGTTTTCCTTGAATACAGCCTGGCACTTGAGTAAACAGCATGACATTCAAGGTTGGTGTCGCCTTGGGCCACGTGCCCTGACGTGTGGGTTTGGAGACAGCGCTGCTCTAAGGACCCGTCCCGAGCCCCTGAAGGGCTCTTGCAGGACCGAGGCTCCCTGCTCTGGTAGCAGCCACGCTTTCTTTCTAGTTCTTTTGAAGACTGACTGTAATGTGTATTCTTTAACCAGGTCCCAATATCTTTTGTGGATCGTGTCTATGGTGAATCCAAGCTGGGAGGAAATGAAGTAGTCTCCTTCCTGAAAGGACTTCTGACTCTCTTTGCTACCACGTAAAGAAAGTCGCTCCCTCATACCCACCTTCACTGCGGCGTAAACGTAAAGCCTGGTCACTGGTCTTTTTATTTCTATAAAATGTACTCTTAGATCGTGAACCGTAATAAGGTAAGGTAAATTTCATGCAAATCTTTTTTTCTGGAGAAACTCCACTTTATATTTCAAATTAAATACTTTTAAAGTTACTGGTTTATTGAGCGGTGTTTACATGTTTATTTCCATTTTGCTGTACTAAGGCCTGTGAATAAATGCATATGGGTTTTGCTCAAAACGTTGCTGCTTTCGTTAGTGGATGTGAATGCAGAGTTGGAATATTCTTTATAAAAACCAGGCTCATAGCCCTTTATACCTAGTGGATGTCAGAAAGAGGAAGGCTGATTATCTTTACAAAATCTTGCGTGGCCCCAGGGGCACCATTCTCAGACCTACAGACTCCAACCTCAAGCCCTATTTTTACTTTTTATCTTGAAACAGGGTCTCACTAAGTTACAGAGGGACCTCTCTAAATTGCTGAGGTGGTTTTTGAACCTTGATCCTCATGTCTTATCATCCCAACTATTGGGATAACTAAGTGTACATCACCATGCCTGGCTTCAAATTCCTAAGCAAGATAAACCAGTACATTTAAAACACACACACACACACACACACACACACACACACACACACACACACACACACCTGTGTTGCTAGGGCTTAAACTCAGGGGCCATTCTACCTCCAGGTTATACCCCCAGACTTTTTTTCTTTTTTTTTTTTTTTAATGGCCTCCTCAAGTTGCTGACAGCCTCACTAAGTTGCTAAGCTTGGCTTTGAACCTCGATCTTCCTATCTCAGGCTCCCAGGTACTAGGATTGCAGGCCTGCTTCACTATACCCAGCTTAAACCAATACATTAGAGTAGACTTTTAGACTTTGATTGAAAAAACATTTTATCTTCAAAACAGGTCTCTTCAAAGCAGATTATGACTTTGACAACTGCTGGGTAGCAGTTGACTGCATAGCTTTTCATTGCTTTTTTTCTTTTGACCAATAAGTTCTATCAGTAAGGAAAAATATTTGCCTTGATTTATCTCACAGTGCTTGTTCACAAACACTGAAGACCTTCAACAAAGCTCTTTACTAAAAAATCTTTTCCCTCTAGCGCTGCTATCTACCTTTTCTAACATGGCTATTTCAGTTAATTTCTAACTGTAGTGTAGCTTTTGTCTGTCTGTTTCTCTCACTCGCTCACTGGAGATTGAGCCTGGGGACATTCTCCTCCCAGCCCTTTCCTGTATTTTTTACTTTAACCCTGGGTCGCACTAAGTGCTGAGGCTAGCCTTGAGATACTCCTGTATTAGCCCTCCCAAGTATTGGGATTATAGGCATAGGCCACCAATGTCTGACCATCCTGCAGTCTTAAAACTTGAGGAAGAACATACCAGCAAATAAGCTTTTAGTTTACTGTCCTTCGCAAGTATAAAGAAGAGAAGGTGTTTCCAAGTTATTTGCTTACCATGTTTAATTAACAGTATTATTAACGATAATATTCCTACGTACTACATACATTCTCCCTGGCTTCATTTGGCTGCTGAAGAAATTAAGTCTGGTTTTTCATTTGCACTTCTCTCTGATCCTGTGCAAAATGAATACTAGACTGAAACCGAAACCTTTGCTGTCCGTTTGAACATTGAAATCTCCGCCACTCACAGTGAGACCCATAATGTTCACTTCCATAAGGGTTACTACTGTTCTCTTTTCCTGTTGCCCAGAGACGTTTGACTACCCCACCAGAGACCAGCTTACCCTGAGAAGGAGCTTCTCATCATTAACCACTAGAAAGCCAGGTGTGCTGGTGTACGCTTGTAATCCCAGTAGTCAGGATGCTGAGACGGGATTAGCAAAACCCCGTTTCCAAATAAGACATAAAATATGTCTGGCAGTATAGTCTGGAGGCAGAAGGCCCCTGGATTCTATCCCAAGTACCACACACACAAAAGATATATATAAATAACAACTAGAAATTCATTAGTGCTTAATGGAAATTGCTTTTAAGCTACGGTAATAGAATTGTGATGCTTGTGGTTTTTGAGAGGATTAAGAATCTGTTTTGTTTGTTTCTGTTTTGCCCTACTGGGGGTGGAGCCCAGGGCATTCTACCTGAGTTATACACCCCCAGTCCTATTTTTTATTCTTTATTTTGAAGCAGGGTCTCACTGAGTTGCAAAGGGCCTAAGCTGAGGCTGGCCGCAAACCACGATCCTCCTGTCTGGCCTCCCAGATGCTGGGATGACAGGTGTGCGCCAAACTGGGGTTAAGTGTTGAGTGTCATACTTGGAGCAGAAACTAAGTGACCACCTCTGAGAACCTGTGGAGGGAAAGCGCCTTCCCGGGGCTCTCTAGAGGAGGTACATTTTGTCTCTTTATAAACTTTTCAATTAGATACATTTTGTCTGTTTAAGCACTTAGTTGTTCCCACAGTCATTACACCATAACTAGTGGGGTTTACTCAAGAGTATTGGAATAGTGAACATTCTTACCATTTGGAAGTCATCTAGATGCACTTTTGTACTGAATCTAGTGACTTAAACACTGAAACCCTTTAAAACAAATGCAGCGTCCCCTTTTGCTTCATGAATGAGGCCGAGGGTGAACCCCAGACGTCCTTCCTGTGTTTCTGTTGTCACTGTACGAAATCTAAGCATCTCTAAGAAAAAGTAGAGACGAACCAGCTTGGCTCCTGCCTGTCTTAGGCAGTGTGTGGTCAGGGGCGTCTTTAGTGCTTGACTCACATCTTCGCCCGCCCCCTTTAACAGTGGAAGTTAACGGAATACTGTGTTGGGTGACAGTTTGTTAAACCTGTTAACTAGTCTGAGACATGAGTTGTATGTAACCACAGTTCATACTGCTTTAAGCCAGAGTCTAAACTATTTTAACTTGTAACTTAAACAGTGGAAGTCGTGTTTCCAGACGCATAGTGCACAGAATGCGGGCTTGTGTTCCTCTCTGATTGCATTTACTTTTCAGCACGGTAGCCCGTCGTGGGTCCGCCGCGGTCCACTGCGAGGTGGACCTTCCAGTTGCGCGCCCGGCCCGCGCGTCCAGGCGGCGGGGCGCTCGTCCGGGCGGGCCGGGGCCTCGCACCTCTGGCGGCGGCGCGGGGATGGCGGCGGCGGGCTGCGGGGCCGCGGCCGGGCGGCGGGCGGCGGGCGGCTGGTCTCGCGAGAGCGGGCGCGGGCCGCGGCCAGGCGGGGCCCTGGACAATGCGGCCGCGTATGCTAATGCGGCTGACGTCACTTCCGCCCTTTCTCGGCCGCCATCTTGGCCTGGGCAGGCTCGGGACTCGCTCCGCGGCGCCCGTATTGTCTGCGAGGGAGACGCGGCCGCGGCCCCCGCCCGCCCGAGGCCGCCGCCGGCCCGCGCCCGCGCCCGCCGCCGAGCGCCGCCCCGCCGCCATCTTGGCCCCTCCCCCGGCGGCGGCGGCGGCGCCGAGAGCTCGCGGGGCGCCCGGCCGAGCAGCCGCCGAGCCGCGGCCGCGCCGCTCCTCCGCCCTCCTTTGTCTGCGCCGCTCGACGCCGCCGCCGCGCGGGCGCCGGAGGAGCCGCTCCCGCCGCCGCCGCCCCGCCTGCCCGCCGCCGCCCGGCCAGCCCGCCGGCCCGAGCCCGCGCCAAGGTAAGGGCGCCCGCGGCCCGCGCACCCCGCCCCCGGCCGCCGCCGCCCGCCCGCCAGCCCCCCAGCCCGCCCGGGGGCGGGGGCGGCGGCTGCAGACCCCCGCGTGCCGCCGCTCCTCCGGCGCCCCTTCCCTCTGGCTGCCCGGCCAGCCTGCTGTGCCCCAACTTTGCAGTAAGATGGCAGAAAATAAAAAGCCAGAAAGCTGCGGGAATGTTGTAAATGCAATGAATGGGGAGTAGTTCTCTGAGCACCCTCTTATTCGCCTCTTCTTTCCTCCGGGCTGCCTGCCTGTCCCCCCCTCCCCAGCCTGGATGTCTGTCTGTCTGTCTGTCTGTCTGTCTGCTGGAAAAGGCGCGATTGCTTCTCTTCCTCTTCTGTCCAGAACCAGGCTCTAAAGTCTAATATCCTTTTTAGCCACGCACACCCCCACACCAAGTCTTCTTAGTGTTCTTGCATTCGCCCGTTCCTCTGGACAGTTCTTGCCTTAACCCCATTTCACAGACAAAGGCTTAGGAGGGAAAAAGAACCAAGCTGTTCCTGTGTTTGCAATGCCGTCCATCCCCACACACCCCGTTCCTATCCCTGCTGCTTCTTGTGCCTCTATCTTGAACCTTCAAAATGAAGGGCGGGGAAACTCTTGGATAGCTTGATACAGTTTCTTTATAAATCTGCATTGTTGCTTCTGGTTTATGGCCATGAAGAAAATACCAGCCCCCACCCAAAATGCACCGCAGCCAAGTCGGCTAAAGGCGATGAGTGTTGGAGTCAGTAGGGGGCGCATTCTCTGCACTGGGTAAGGCTGCAGAGGGGGGAAGGGCCCCTGAGCTAGAACAGGACGTGTGCTTCACAGCGCCTTCTACAGACCATGGGAAAATGGGCCCAGCAAGACGCACCCTCCTCTCTGTTGGTGAGCTGACAGCAACATGGCAGGGATTAAGGGAGTCAAGGGCAGTGATTTCACTACTTTTAAGGAATCCACTCTGCAATATGAAAGTTTTCTCTTTTTTTCAAAGCTGTTGACCCTCGGTCCCCGTTTGTCTTGACGAATCACCTTGGCACGTCTTGGGTCACAGGCTCCCTTTCTCTGGAACTCTCCCGCCTTAAGTTTTGAACGTGTCTCCATGACTTTCCAAGCCAGGTAGTAAAGGGGAAAGTTTAAAAGCCGAGACTAACAGGTTTGGGGCGATGCTGATGAGTCAAAATCTTTCCAACTCTTTGAGAGTTAAACAATTGCTCTCGAAGGATGTCAGATTTCTGCGGGGTGTTAATCTTCATAAGCGTGCTAGATGGGTGTCATGATTTGCAAAGCCTTGTTGGTGAACGTCAAGCCCTTGTTGAGTTCTTCCTTGTCAAACTCAACAGTTGATTGTCAAATGCCTTTTCCTTCCAACTTTGGGCTTGTAATGGCCGCGCGTCACGTCCGCGGCCAACCGCCTTTGCAAGTGTTGACACCGTCTCCAGTGAGCACCCACTCTGGGGTGTGTTGATTTCTATAGATTTTACTCCTCTTGTTATTTCCATAGGTGTGAGATGCACATTGCGAAACCTAGGCCCCAGCTTTTGCACCATGATGCACAGGGTTGTACTTTTTGTGCTGAACTGATAGGTGGCCTAGTGGTTATGCCCTGTACTGCCATTTTGAGGATCTGGACTTCGTTTCCTGCCTTGCTCTGTGGACTGCATTGTCAATTCACACCGGTGGGTATATCCATTTTGGAGAGTGGGAACTGCAGCAGCAGGGAAGCCAGAGATCTCCTCCCTAGTCACCACCAAGGCCAGGGCTGGCAGGAATTCAGCCTAGCCGAATTCCTCAAGGAACCGGTTAGAGCTGGTCGCAGTAGTGGGTTCTGAACACCTAATGAACGGAATTATGGCATAAAAGAAAATGTTTAAGTACTTAATATCTTAAGCATTTGCATTCTGCCCTCTCATTTATAAAGTATAAGTTCTCGGTTACTGTTATTTTGATGACCGGTCTCAAGAGATAAGCTTCCAAGCTTTAACTATCTGATGAGCCGGGCTGGAGAAGTTGCTCAGTGGTGGAGTGCTCACCCAGCCTGGCAAGACCCTGAGTTCAAGCCTTAGCCCTGGGGGGGAAATCCTGAGTATGCCTTCCCATGAACTTGTACTTGCTACCCACGACTTGACTGTGGTTGTTGACACTTATGATACTTTTGACACATTGTTACAAGTGTCATAAGTACATATGCCAAGATAATTTGATGGGAAACCCAGTGGATGTGTTTTGAGACATAGTCAACCAGTTGGCACTTAAAGGTGAATTTTTCATTGGGTAATTGCTACCAAGTAACATCTTGGTGAATGAAAAGGAGGCACCTTGGTTCAGATATTTCTCTAGAGACTTAAAGATATGACTTCTACAAATTTTTGTTAATATACAGTCCTATATTTAATTTAAATGGTATTGTTTGTGCTTTTAAAATACTTAGTATTTTGTTAAACAAATTTTGACCTGTGTTTGGTGTTTGATATAGTTACCTAAGTTGTTAAAATGAATAATTTGAAGACATCTTCTTATTTGAACCTGTGTTTGAATGAGGTTTGTGAAGGTGCTTTGGTTTGATTTAGCAAATTATAAATGAGCTGTGGTATTAACTGTTGTCCTTATTGGTAATAGCCATTTTCCCCTTTTAGGAAAACTTGTGGGGCCTTAGGAAGCATGTGTTCTACAGAATTTGAGAGGTTTCCTGGTTTTCACGCTCACACAAAAAAAGTGAAAAGGTGGGGCTTGAAGGCTGGAATTCACAGAGGTAAACCAAGGCTTCCTCGAAGCACCAGCTTCGGTTGGCTAGAGTGGAGAGGTGGGGCTCTGTGAGGTTTAAGTCAGATTTCCTCCTTTATCTTGACCCTGCATTAAATTCCATGCCTGTTAGAAGCTGCTGTATTTTAAAACTAACCAAATATTTTGCGTTCTTATAGCCCCTATATAGAAAATACAGGCAGTTGGGCATCAGTCCCTAAAAACCTCTGGTCCTGCCAAGCGTGGATGGCATGGGTTTCGAGCATGCCCCTGTGGACTTGCTCTGCATAAATGTCTTCTCCTTAAGCCTGAGCGGGCGCAGGAAAAGTTTTGATGCTATTTCTATTAAATAAAACTCCACAGCACTGTTTAGTTTCACTGTCAATTCCAAGTAACCAACCAGGAGGCTTTTATCAAGTGAAGATGGCTTTTGATTTTCATTGTAGGAGGCATACACGTATTATTTATATTTGATTACTAAAATTTAAGTATATAAGGTATACTACATGTGAAATTATTGCCGCTTTTACAACTGAATTTTTTTAAATATTAAATGATTAGTATTTAGAAAATTAAAGTATTCAGAATGTGCTGGTTGACTAGTCAGTATATTTAATTGTATATATTTTATTGATATATACATGCTGTGTACAAATTGTGAAAATTATAATTCCATAAAGAAATCGGGGCTGTTTTGCCATTAAGGAGAGAGTAGGGATTACTATTTTTAAGACATTTAAAAAATTTGAAGTTAAGGGGGCTTTTTATATGTAAATAAATAATAAAATAGCATAAGTGGTGATAGACTTTTTTAATTGACTTGTTTAAATCTTAAATAAACATTTTAAGAATGATACGAAGAAAAAATATTGAAATCTTTATATTTTAACATTGGAAGCTAGTTTGTGGTTTTCACCAAGGTGCCGGTGACTGTTACACAATAAACTACTGATTTAACCTGGGCTTCGGATGACTTGAAAAGGAATTTCATAGAGGCTGTTGGGTCTCTGAAAGTAAAATAGCAGTGTGAGTTTAGCTATCACGTGGGCCTCAGAAGCACCTACACTAGAAGAAACAGTGTATCTTACAAAAGTAACTTAATTATAGCTAGATTCCAAGAACTTGACATGGCCCTAGCATCACACACAAACTTACAAAGTTTTCCCTCCCCTAGTTTGGTAAGAACTGCCCAGTATGGGGGGGTGTTGCTCTCCGTTACATTTTTTATGCTGATAATTTTGAAGTCTGAACCTTGTATAAGCCGAAGCCCCACACTAATTAACTGAATTGATAATTCAAATGTAAAGGCTGTTTCTTGTTTATACACTGACATTTGATCCTTGAGACACTTTCTAAGATGAGCCATTCTGTTTTGCTGGGTCTGTGTGGCATGGTGCCCTCCTGGTTTTCTGTCGCCTGCCCTTTAATTAGAGGCCAGGGAAGGGTGCTTGGCCCTCCTGTGATTAGAGACCAGGGAGGGTGCTTCTTTCTACCCCGTGCTCCTTCTGTCGGTCTCGTCACCACCTCCCTTTGCCGTCTGCCGGTTTAAGGCTCAGCTCCAGCGAGAATCCATACTTTGCTTCATTGGAAGGATATGCTTGTGTCTTCCAACTTGATTTGTTGTTGTTTGTGGTACTGGAGATTGAACCCAGGGGTATTCTAGTTCTGAGCTCACCCCAGTCCTATTTTATTCTTTATTTTGAAACAGACTCTAAGTTGCAGAGAGCCTCACCAAGTTGCCTAGGCTGACCTCCAATCTGTAAACCTCTTGTCTCAGCCTCCCAAGTAAAGGGATAACAGGCATGCACTGCCATGCCCAGCTTCCAGCTTGTTATATTGGGAATGTATATGACAGCTTGATATGTGGGGAGGGGTGGATATGTGTTCCGTAGGAAGTCAGATAAAATGGGAGGCACCTATGTAAGGCAATAATTTGATTAGGTGCACACTTTTTTAATTCTCTTCAGTAAAAATACAAAATTATTATTGGTGCATTATGATCATAATAAAATTCTTAGTTTCCATTTCAATTCTGGGTCCTTATCACAGTGTATGAACTCACATTCCTCTGCCTGGAGTTCTCTGGGGTTCTCCCAAGTTTCCTTGGTGCTACTGATTTCTGTTTTGGTTCCAGGAGAGCTGAGGTAAGTCCTGGAACCTGTCAAAAATATGGGCAATGCTTTAGAAATAAGGGTTTGGAAAATAAGATGAAAAAATAAATAAAAGACCTTAGTAGTTTTACAAAAGAAAGACTGGTCTGAACGGATACCACTTTAGTTTACATATCCCAATACTTTGTCCAGCAGGGTTGTAGGTTTGTAATTTGAGTCTGAGCTGTGGGTTATTTATTGTGTCACTTCTCTTGTGACTTTTAATAAGCGTCGGCTGTTAAGGTCCCATTGCTGGACTTAACAGTATTATAAAATAATACTGGTGGCTTGCCTGTTTTATTTTCCAAGCACATTATAAACCATTCTCAGTTCTCTCAGGACTGTCCTTGTTTGGCAGGTAGGGGAATGGCTGCACCACCACACAGGGATGGAGTGGCCCTCGGCTGGGCCTGTGTGTGGACGGGGCTTTCACAGCACGCGCGTGAGCCTCCTGGCCAGTGAGGACTCAGGAATGCTTCGTGGTTGCACAGTGACGTTCGTGCTGGTATGTCAGCTTACTCTCAGGGCTCTCGAGTGGACTCTCCAGTTAATAAAGCTGCCCGTCTGAGGAAGGATGGATGGGTGTAAATTGTGCAGGTGACATTTACTTGAAGTAGCCTATGCCGGGTTTGAAGTTACTGAGGTTATCAGGGCCTATAAAGAAATCTTGCTTACAGTCTATTGCATTTCCCAGGGTCTTGGTTTAGGGTAGTTTTATTCTTGCCTCTGAGCAATTATTTTAGTTTAGATAATTGCTGGCTTCTGCCCTCTCGCTCGCTCTCTCTGAACCCTCTAGGCGCCATCTACAAGCCCATGGAAACCTGAGTTCCCTTGAAAGCCTAAAGCTCTCTTCTGGTGGGAGCTGGTGGCTTAACTGAGAGCCTTGGAGTGGTCTCTTGAAAGTTGGCGTAGCTGAAGAAGCTTCTGTCTACTGGAAATATGGCCAGATTTATTACCATTTTAAATTGGAGTTGAACTTTAAGTTGACAAGGTTCTTGCTCTTGTGTGAGGTGAGCCGAGCCTGAGCGGGTCCTCATGCAGGGAGTGCCGGTCCCGGTTCAAGGTCAGTTATACTTACAGATAACAACAACAGGGGACGTGTGAAGATTGAGCCCTCCCGCAGCAAAACCCACAGAAGTGCTTTGAAAAGCTGCCTTCGGTCAAGCCTTGACCCCAGGAGGTGGCATAGAAAAACTTGATGATGTGATTGAAGTAAATTACTGTTACTCAAAAATGGTAAGAAAAACACATTTCCGATTACTGTGGAGAAATTTTAGCAGTAGTTTTGTTAGAGCATGAAAAAGTTATTTTGCTGTTTGAGAAATGAGATAACTTTTTGCCTCGTGCCATCCAGATGCAGGCTGTGGCGCGCTCCTATGATGGCTCTGCCTGTCTGTCATTTTAGGCCCACTTAGGGGTCAGCTCCCTTTTCCGCGCTCTTCTTGAGCTGGGTTGTCCACTTGGCTGGCGGCGGGGCTGAAGGCTGGTGGCGTTTGGATAGGCAGCCGAATGCAGAAGTGAGTCTTGGTGGTTATGTCCTGCCTTGCCGCAGCACCCGTTCAAAATGAGAATTGCAAACGCCCCCATCTCACTCTAAGTCTAAACCAGTAGGTTATGCCCAGTGCCCAGTCTGCTTTTCTTTTTGAAGCAGGGAGGACATCTCCCATCCCCTTTGAGCTAAAATTCTACGTGAGCTCTTGAACTGAGGAAGGCTTAAGGGGCCAGGTCTCACCTGCTCCTCGGCCCTCAGGCGCCGTCCCCCCACCTGAGTGCACAGCTTGTACTTCCTCAGGAGGGGCCTGGAAACCAGAGGTTCCCTTCCAATGGGAGGATTCCAGTAATGGCTAGCGTTCCTGTTCAAAACCTAAATGCTCAAAGCAGTAGGATATGTAGCAACATAACAGCAGTCCCAGTTGTAGGCACTAGGTTTTTAGTCTGAGAGTCTTAAAAAAAGAAGTGACCCACATATTTTCAAAAAATAAATAAGCAAGATCCAGATCCCATTTTGTTTCTGTATAAGTCAGTCGTTGGGTTTATTTGAGGTACTTGCAGATGTTCTTGGGCACGCGCATTTTGAGTGCCATGAGCTTGTTGAAGAATGTGCGGTCTCTCAGTTGAATGGCTCCCAGGGATGTACTCCACACACTGCGAGAACAGTGCGCAGCAAACGCACACTGTAACGTATGTAGGAGCAGGTGCTGTGGCAACCACGTCTGATTGTCAGTGATAATAGCCAAGCTTTTTAAAAGGCTGTATTCTGAGGTGAACTCTTTCAGAGAGCTGATTTCAATATCTGTTCTGGTTTAAGGTAATAAGGATAATTGCTTAAAGCATTAATGTGCATCATCTCGTTTACTCTTCCTGACATTTGAACAGCAGGATAGTGTCCTGGCTCTGCTCGACAGTAGACCCAGAGGTTGAGTACGCTCTGGATCACGAAGCTCTTAAGCGGCAGAGGACAGTTGAGACACGCTCAGGGCGGACTCTCAGTCACTGTGTCTTGCCATCTTTGTTTTCTAGGAAAAAATATTTTCTATGCTGTGTCTCCATAGATCAGGTAAATTTTTTTGTTTATAGAAACAGGAGTCTTCTTGGAGGACACCAATTTTTATTTAGGCTCTAAGGTTACTCCTATTATGGCCTCAGCATCTTAATACCTTATGCCAGGGAGGGTCCCATGGACCTTTCCGCTAGCATAGCTCTGAATGGGTGTAGCTCCCGCGGATATCTGAAGGCCAGCTCTGTTACCTACTCCTGCTTAGCTAAACTACTCCTTTCTTAATGGGACCTTCTGAACACAACCAGAGTCAACCTTTCGAGGTACCATTACAATTTTACACTTCTCGGCGTGGTGGCGCACGCTGTAATCCCAGCATGTGGGAGGCTGAGACGGGGGGATCTGGGTTCACAGCCAGCCTCAGCTGTTTGGTGAGGCCCTCTGTATCTTAAACATAGGGTTGGGATGTAGCTCAGAGGTAGAATGCCCGTGGATTCCATCCTCAGTACCACACACACACACACACACACACACACACACACACACACCCCAAAAAAAAAATCTTATACTAATTTGGACTAGGGATTTGGCTTAGAAGTAAAAAGCGCTTATGTAGCATTTCTGGGTTCAATCCCAGCACCACCAGGAAAAAGTCATCCTTTCTCCCCCTCAGTGCCTGCATCCTTTACTCGGTGGCCGCAGACTCTAGCTGCACAACAGGGCCTCTCTGCCCAGCTGGCCTTTCCAGCCTCGTCACTGGCTATCAGAAGCCGGACAGAGCAGCCATTCTGACTGTGCAGGAGTCTAGTTTCTAGAATAACTTGAGTTCCCGCCGCTGGCACTGCCAGCTTTCTGCAGCAGTGATAGGCAGGTTCTCAACCTAACTTAGCTGCCCCGGCTCCACACCTGCTTCCACCCTCTACTGAGAGTGCGCGCTCCCTTCAGAAGCCTCCGGGCATGTGGCTGGCGGCACATCTGACATCACCCTTCTCACTGGGGCCTCGGCTTTTTAAGTCTTGTCTAGGGAGGACTCTTCCTCAGTGTGAATGTACTGAGTGCCTGCTTTGCGCCAGCTACTGGTAAGAGGTGTAGAGATCCAGCAGGGCAGTGAAAACCACAAGCAGTGTCCTTTTCCAGGTTTGTTTCAAGTAACAAGATGGCATCCTTGTCCTGCATAGCTCACGGGCTCTGTCTTGTTCAGCAGTGGAGAGCTGAAAAATTAATCTGCTGGAAAATGATTGGTTGTGACTGTAATATACAGATGTGAATACTTTATCAGCCGTAAGGTCACCTGTGATGAGCATTAAAGTAAACTAAAAGCCGGGCGCGGTGCACACCTGTCACCCCAGCACTCGGGAGGCTGAGACCGGAGGATCACAGTCGCAGGCAGCCTCAGCTACTTAGTGAGGCCCTCTGCAACTTGGTGAGACCCTGTTTCTAAATAATAAAAAGCAGGGCTGAAGGTGTAGCTCGGAGGTCAAATGCCCCTGGGTTCCATCACCAGACCTGCAAAAACAAATGAGTAAACTAAACCTTGTAAGTACAATGTAACGGGGATGTCCATACTGGCAGTGTATTGGACCAGCTGTCTCTCCGTTCATTGGTTACCAGCACCAGCTGGAGGGGGGTGGAGCGCAGTTGTGATCAGCTGGAATCGGCCCTCTCCCCTTTGGCAGTTCTGCTCTTTGTGACACTGGCACTGAGTTAGGGTCTTTATTGCCAAAAGTGACACGTCACACAATTCCTGGCTTTTTTAACTGGAACAGATTTGCCACAAAAGTAAACTCTGCTAAGCTTTTGTGTTTTGTTTTTTGGTGGTACTGGGGTTCCAGGAAACCCTTCTACCTTTGGGCTACACTCCCAGACCTATCTTTACAGTTTTTTATTTGGAAACGGTCTCTTAAGCCAGCGAGGCTGGGTTCGTTCGAGCCTGCGCAATCCTCCTGGCTCTGCCTCCCAAGCGCGGGGATTACAGGCGTGCGCCCCATGCCCGGCTCTCTACTAAGATTTAAGACTTAAAGGTTTGGGAATCACTCAGATCACCTTCATATGCCAACCATGGAGCCGCTCGCTCGCTCACCAGTGTCCAGAGCGGCCTGGACTTCTGTGAAGGCCTCAGAGTCCGTGGTACACCCAGGGCCTTGTTGCTCTGATTCCAGGGAATCTTACATGCACAGGAGTCGTAGTTTTGGCAAGGACCCGTCAATGATAAAAGCCCCTGATTGTGAGTTCCAGGTACCATGCTGTTAAAATGACAGCAAACCTTACTGTGTAAGTTGTAATCATTGCTGTTGCCTTTGATTTTCCAGGGGCCACGGTTTTTTAAGTTATTTTTAGAGCCAGGCATGGTACCTGCGATCCCAGTACTTGGGAGGCTGAGACAGGAGGATAACAGGTTTGAGGCCAGCCTCAGCAACTTATTGAGACCCTGTTTTAAATTTTAAAAAAATAAAAAGGGCTGGGGGTATACCTTAGAAGTAGATCTATCCCTGGGTTAAATCTCCAGTTTAAAAAAAAAAAGTTTTAATACTGATAAAGTATACATAATCAAAATCAACTTCACTTTTGTTTGTGTGTGTGTGTGTGTGGTACTGAGGGTGGAACCCAGGGGCTTTTCTACCTCTGAGCTATACTCCTAGATCTCTTTATACTTTATTTAGAAACAGGGTCTCACTAAGTTTCTGAGAGCCTCACTAAGTTGCTGAGGCTGGCTTCGAACCCCTGCAATCCTCCTGTCTCAGCCTCCCAGCGTGCGCCATCCCAGCAACTTTACCATTTTAAATGGACAGTTCTGTAGTACCAAGTTATACCACCATCATTACATCCATCTCAAGAACGTTTTTATCCTGCAAAATTGAACTTTTAAGCACTTAAGTCTCCGTTCCTCTCTCCCCCAGCCCTTCTGTCCTCCATTCTACTTTCTCTTAACTGGCCACTCTGACATACTACTTGTGAGTAGAGCCAGGCACAGGAGCTGTCCTTTGGGACTGACAGCGTACACTTGATGTAATGTCTCCAAGTCACTTTTTTTTTTTTACAAGTAAAATGTGTAATTAGCCGGGCATGGTGGCACACATTTGCAGTCCCAGCATTTGGGAGGCTGAAATAGGAGGATCGCAGTTTGTGAACAGCCTCAGCTACTACTTAGTGAGGCCCTTTGCAACTAAGTGAGACCCTGTTTCAAAATAAAGAATTTTTTTAAAAATTAGGGTTGGGAGCACAGCTCGGAGGTAGAATGCCCCTGGGTTCATCCCCAGTACCACAGAAAAAGTATAATTAATTTTGGTAATATTTTTATTACCCAGAACCCAGGGATATTCTACCTCCAAGCTACACCCCCAGCCCTATTTTTTATTCTTTATTTTGAAACAGGGTCTCACTGAGTTGCAAAGGGCCTACTAAGTAGCTGAGGCTGTCCGCAAACCTCGATCTTCTTGTCTCAGCCTCCCAAATGCTGGGATTACAAGTGTGCACCACCACACCTGGATAATTACATTTTTTACTTGTAAAAAGGAAAAATTTTTAAAGCATATATGAAGTGTTTTCATTCTAAGTCTTAGAAATCCAGAGTATATTTTGCATTGAGTATATATTTCATTAAAAGCATACCAAGCTGGGTATGGTGGTGCATGTGGTGATGTTTGTAATCTCAGTACTTGGGAAGCTGCAACAGAAGGATTGGGATTTCTTGGCCAGCCTCAGCTACTTAGTGAGGTCCTCTGCAAATTAATGAGACCTTATTTAAAAATAAAGAATAAAAAATAGGGTTGGGGGTGTAGCCTGGAGATAAAATGCCCCTGGGTTTCATCCCCGGTGCTGTGCAAAAAAGTTCAGACTAGTTACAATTCAGGTGCTTAACTAAGCCTTTTGAGGCTTTTTCTGCCTTACTGGAAAATACAGTTCTTTGAAGTTAATTCACGGAATGTTCAAGCTATAGTGATTCTCTTACATGAGTAAGCACTGAAATGTATAGGGTTTTGTTTTTGTTTTTGCAGTACTGGGGATTGAACTCGGGCAATCTACTACTTCTGAGCCACATACACTTCTAGCTCGATTTTTTCCCTTCATCTTTGTGTGTGTACACACACTGGGGAAGGAACCCAGGGGCTTTCTACCTCCAGGCTACACTCCAGGCTTACTTTATATTTTATTTGAAAACAGGGTTTCGCTAAGTTGCTGAGAGCCTCACTAAGTACCTGAGGCTGTTCCAACCTGCATGATCCTCCTATCTCAGCTTTCCAAGTACTAGGATTTACAAGTGTGTGCCACCACGCCGGGCCATTTTTTATTTTGGAACAGGGTCTCACTAAGTTGCAGAGGACCTGAGGAGGTTGCTGAGGCTGGCTGAAAACCTGAGAGCCTCCTGTCTCAGCCTCCCAAGCACTGGAATTACAAGCATGTGACACCACGCCAAGCTAGATTCTGTCCCTTTTAAAAGGAAATACAGAGCCGGGCGTGGTGGCACACATTTGTAATCCCAGCATTTGGGAGGCTGAGACAGGAGGATCTTGGTTTGAGGACAGCCTCAGCTTCTTAGGCCCTTCGCAACTCAGTGAGGTCCTGTTTCAAAATAAAGGGTAAAAAATAGGGCTGAGGGTGTAGCTTGGAGGTGCACCGTAGTACTGCAAAAAAAAAAAAAAAAGCCCCATGGTACTTGGGTTTCATCCCTAGTACCGCCAAAAAGAAAAAGAAAAACAGGGCTGAAAGCATAGCCCAGTGGTGGAGAGAGTGCTTGCCTGCCTTGTGTGTGAGGCTCGAGTTCAATCCCTGGTTGTGTTGTCTTTCCTTAGGAACAATAACGTAGGTTATGTTCTTTGCCTCGCCTATATTTTTCTTTTCGTTTTGGTGGCAGCTTTATTGAGATGGAGTTCAAGGCTGGCTTGTCAGTGGCCAGTACCACACACACACACACACACACACACACACACACACACACACACAGAAACAAAGTGAGATGGCGCTCATACCCCACGCGGGTGTCGGGCATGCGGCCCTCCCCTGTGCTCTGTGCGTGCTGTATGAATGGGATCGTGCACTGTGGCCTGACTGGGCTCACCGCGTAGCCTGTCTGGAGGATCTCACTAGGCTGAAGCCTGGATCGCTGTGTCTCCATTATGTGGACATGCGGCATCCATCAGCTGCTGGGGAGTGAAGCTTCTGCTTGGGGAGAACTGTGAGTGATGCTGCCGAGCGCTCGTTCTCAGCTTTTCGTGGGCACAGGGTCTTGTTTCCCAGTTAGTGGGTTGAGATAGGGAAAGCGAATCTGATCTGTTCCTAAGGCTGCCACTGAATGTTTTTCTATTTTGTTAGTAGAATTCTTGTGCCCCTACAACAGAGAAAAGAAGCCTGGGGATTGTTTCTTTCAATTTAATACAGAGTATTGAGTGGGCGTGGCTCCATGGTAGAGTGATTACTTAGCATAGGTGGAATTCTGGGTTCCTTCTCTAACACAAAAAAGTGGTTTGGGGTTTTTTATGGATTTAAGACGTTTTTAAGGAAGGAGACCAGTATCATAGAAGAGTAGAATACTAGGGAATGAGATTTTGTGTGCAGACGTGTACATAATAATGTAATAATGTGTAACTCCCATTATTACAAAAACTTCTAACGTGCCAATTAATAAGCATGCTTGTAAAGCTGGGCGTAGTGGTGCGTGTTTGTGATCCCAGCATTCGGGAAGCTGAGGCCAGAGGGTCAAGGGTTCGAGGACAGTCTCAGCTACTTAGTGAGGCCCTGTTTCAAATAAAGAATTAAAAAATAGGGCTGGGGGTGTAGCTCAGAGGTAGAATGCCCCTGGGTTCCATCCCCAGTACCCAAATATATATATTTGGGCCTTGGGAGGATTGTAGGATCAAGTCTAGCCCCAGCAACTTAGCAAAATAAATAAAAAGGTCTAGGGGTGAGGCCTGGATAGAATGCTCCTGGATTCGATCCCCGATACCAAAAAAAATTTTAGTTGATTGTGGTTGTTTGTATCAAGTCACTCTAATCAGTCGGCGTGCGTGCTTTCAAGAACATTAATTTAAAGAAATAATGAGCAGAATTAGGGTAGTGTTGACTCTCCTCGTTGGTCTCATCTGGAGTGACGGTTTCTGCAGGCAGAGCGAGGTTGACAAGCCAGAGGCCGTCCATCGGGAAGTGGCCTGTGAGGTCCTAGAAGGAGTGGGAGGCGTGCTGAGCGTGGGGGTGTCCTTAGAGTTGGAAGTTGGCATGTGATGGGAACTTTGCAAGGCTGAATTAGACTTTCTACGCTGAACTGAGAATGCACAGGCTGTAAAAGTAAAACATTGTGAAAAGCAAACCTAGGAACAGCTGTCCCGTGTGGAGTGAAATTTGGGATGGTTTTCTGCTTGCCTTTCATCAGGCAAAGAGAAACTAACTCTACACACAGGGTTGTTTGTAGAAGGTCCAGGGCTATACATTGTTTTTGCTTTTTTTGCGGTACTAGGGATGGAACCCAGGAGCATTTGGGAGGCTGAGACTGGTGCATTGCCATTCACAGCCTTAGCTACTTGGTGAAGCCCTTTGCAACTCAGTGAGACCCTGTTTCAAAACTAAAGAATTACAAATTTAAAAAGGTCACTCGGAGGTAGGATGCCCCTGGGTTCAATCCCCAGTACTGCAAAATAAAGAAGGCATGGTGGTGCACACTTGTAATTCCAGCATTCAGGAGGCTGAAACCAGAGGATCACAGTTCACGGCCAGCCTCAGCTACTTAGTGAGGCCCTGTTTCAAAATAAAGAATAAAAAAATAGGGCAGACGGTGTGGCTCAGAGGTCGAATGCCCCTAGGTTCCAGACCCACAAATAAATAATAAAAATAGGGCTGGGGGTGTAGCTCAGAGGTAGAATGCCCCTGGGTTCAATCCTCGGTAAACCCCCCCAAAAATGTTTCCTAATAGGAATATCTTAGCGATATCATTGATGTTCACTATTTATATTTAACTTTCAAAACAAGTGTGCCATCATTTGCAAAGTTGGTTCTCTTTGCAGTCCTAGCTTTCCAAAAAAAAAAAAAAATCCCCCTTTTAGCCTCTACACTCTTACACCTTTTCCACTAAGCTTAAGGAATGAGGGGACTGAATTTTACTTTCTTTCCTCTGTGTTGATACATAGTTCTATCTGCTCATCTAAAATGATTTTCTGCCCCTCGTAGTCGGGTAGCTGGCCATTCTGTAGTATTTGGGGTGTGGCCTTTGGGGGGAGACACTAGCTGCCTGTCTGCAAAGAGCTCTGGCATCCTAAAGGCCTTTGCCATCTCAGGCATAGGGAGAAGAGCTGCTTCTGCTCGGGGCTCTGGTGTTTGAGAAAAGTGTGAGCAGGCGATCCTGACCAGAGGTGGGCTTTGCATGTGGCCAGCGCTTGGAGGTCGTTCCAGCAAGGCTGTATAGGGTTCGTGTGTGAAAACACAAGTATCTACACCTTTTTACAACTGGTTTGATTTAAATGTAGCGGCATTCACCACTTCAGATGCAGGTCCTAGAGCAGGCATGGAAGGCGAGGGCTTTAGATACTAAAGCATTTCTCTGACTCGGTGGCCCGTGGTGCTGCAGTAGACAGCAGCAGAGGAGCTGATGCTTTGGTTTCTGTTCATGGAGTCTTCTTAAAGTGCTCCCTACAAACTTGCCACCTTTACAGACTTCTTGGCCCATTGGCTTAAAGAAACTTCAGAAATCTGACTCGAGCCTATAGAAGACCTTTATGAAAAGCCTAGCTAGCATCAGCACCAATGGGTGTACTTTGAATTAAATACCAAGGGTATGAATTTCTTATATATTAATGTGGGTTGCTGATTTTTAAAAAATCAAAACTGTTCCAATATTGAGTCTTCCAAGTTTTCAACTGACTTAGAAAATACAGCTGCCATTTTTCTTCCTTAGTGGTGGCGGCCTGGTCAGCCTTTGGTCCCCAGTGCCGGTGTGGGGTGGTTTTTTCTTTCCAGCTTTAATGTAGAACATTAAAAGCACAGGCATTACAGTATAAACTTGTGGTGTTCTGATCCTCTAGCCTTACTGTGGACTCCCTGCAACTAATTTGGAGATTTTCAGAAAACTATTTGAATTCTGCTCCAGCAGAATTGCACATTCAGCCCAAAGTACATTTTAGTAGACTGCCACTTTGGCATAAATTTACCAGATATTTGTCTGGTAGCTCTTTCAAGGAGATAGATAGTTGGGACCAGGGTGTTTATCCTTCTCCCTTTCGATGTGGCCATCTCCACTTTTAGCACATATTTCGTCCAAGATTCCTTTGGGAACAAGGTTTTCACTACTTTAAAAACACAGTGGGCCAAGCAAGGTGGTGCACGCTTGTAATCCCCGCGCTTGGGAGGCAGAGACAGGAGGATTGCGCAGGTTCGAAGCCAGCCACGCTGGCGTGAGACCCTGTTTCTAAATAAAAATGTAAAAATAGGTCTGGGAGTGTAGCCCCAAGGTAGAAGGGCTTCCAGGAACCCCAGTACTACCAAAAAAAAAAAACACATTTGGGTGTAGGTCAGTAGAGTGCTTGGCTGGTATGTATGAGTCCCTAGTTTCCATCCCCAGCACCATAAAAGAATTAAAAATGGTAGTTTGCAAACCACTAGTTTAGACTAAGCAACTCATATTTAGGTGCTATCATAAGGAAATAACCGTACTTGTGTAGCATTCAGTTTAGGGTTAGAGATGCCTTTTCTGGTCAAAATTGTAGAATTACATTTAGTATGATGTATGAGGTGTCACCCTGGTGTATGTTCAGGTCTTGGTACCCAAAGCAGTGTTAGCCAATTGGGCGTGGTGCTGTACATTTGGAATCCCAGTACTTGGGAGGCTGAGAGGAGGAGAGAAGATTCAAGGACAGCCTCCACAGTAGTGAGGCTCTCAGCAACACAGTGAGGCCCTGCTTCAAAATAAAAATACAGAGCCGGGCGTGTAAAGAATTAAAAAATAGGGCAGGGGTGTAGCTCGGAGGTTAAATGCCCTAGGTTCCATCCCCAGACCTGCAAAAATAATAATAATAATAATAATACAGCCCAGAAGTAGAATGCTCCTGGGCTCAATCCCCAGTACCCGGCCCCTACACACATGTGCGTGCGCGCAGAGTTAGCAGCCAGGCATGGTGGCACACAACTATCATCCCAATATTTGGAAGGTGAGACAGGATGATCACAGGTTCAAGACCAGCCTCAGCAACTTAGTGAGACCCTGTTTCAAAATAAAATATAAATAGGACTAGAGATGTACCTCAGAGGTAGAACATCCCTGGGTTCAATCCCCAGTACCACAAAAGGAAAGAAAAAAGAGTTAGCTAGGTGCGGTGGTGCATGCCTATAATCCCAGTACAAAATAGAGCTGAGGGTCTAGCTGCAGGATAGAGTGCCCTGAGTTCAGTCCCCAGTGCCATAAATAAATAAAAAGAGTTAACGCGTGCAGTTGATAGCAAGTTGGACACTATTCAGTTAGTTTACTGGCGTGCTGGATTAGCACTAATGAGCAGGCGTGGAGACACCCCGGGCCGCCTCTCCCCTCGCTCTCCTCGGAGTTGCCCTGCTCTCCTCCTCAGCGCCACTGTCAGCAGCACGCTGGAGTGGACATCCAGCTCTGCTGAAGCACTCTGGAGGCGGGCCTCGGGAGGGCTGCTCCCAGGGGAAGCTGGGCCGCCAGCAGGACAGTCCGACTCCAGCTCCGAGTCCAGTAGCAGCGCAGTGCTGAGGGACCGCGAGCGCTGGCCCTGCGAGCCCCGCGCCCAGCACGTGGCGCTCCAGAATGGTGGGTGAGCACAGTGCGTTCAGATACAGTCTTCCTTAAACTCACCTTGGGGTTGGGACTGGAATGCTGATGCTGACCTGGTGAAAGTAGCCCTCCTGCTAACCAAGAGAGGGCTGTGTGCCAGGGCCTTTGGGAGGGCAGCAGGCCTCTTCTCTGCATTGCTGCCTAAGCCCATCTCTGGAAGAATGCCTGGCATGATTGTAATGTGAGGCATTTTCTTCTCTAATCCTAATGATCTTCAAAAGTGAGCAAGGAGGCGGGGCGTGGTGGCACACACCTGACCTCCCAGTACTTGGGAGGCTGAGAAAGGAGGGTTTCAAATTCAAGGCCAGCCTCAGCAAAGTAGTGAGACCTTGTTTCAAAATACAGAATAAAGGACCGGAGGTGTTGCTTGGAAGTACCGTGTTCCTGAGTTCAATCTCTCCCCCCCCCCCCCCCCGAAAAAAAAGCCCTTGATCTTCAGCAGAGATAGTTTGTTCTCTTCTGTCCCCACCTGTCAGCCCCTTAAGGGCTTTGGTTTGGTCTCTAATTCAAAGGGGCTTTTAAGGTTGCGTAATTTGTAAAAGTTTTAAACTAGAATCGCTAGAGCTGGGCGTGGTGGTTGCGAGGCTGAAATGGGAGGATCACGGGTTCAGGGCCAACATGCAGTACCTTACTTAGTGAGACCCTGTCTCAGATAGAGGGCTGGGCATGTATGTAGTTGAGAAGTAGAATGCCAGCAGGGCGCCGTGGCGCACGCTTGTAATCCCAGCAGTCGTTTGGCTGAGACCGAGGATCACGGTTCGTGGACCGCCTCAGCTACTTAGAGAGTCCCTCCACAACTTAGTGAGACCCTGTTTCAAAATAAAGAATAAAATTGGGGCTCAGAGGTCGAATGCCCCCGAGTTCCATCCATAGACCCGCAAAAAATAAATAAATGAAAATAAGTAGAATGCCTCTAGGTTTAATTCCCTAAGAGTACGTGTACACACACACACACACACACACACACACACACACACAATCAAATGAATGATATTGGTGAGCCCTGAAGCCAACTGAGTGATTTTTTATATCACGTAATAATTCTGGCATTGGCAAAATTTGGAGAAGACTTTTAGGAATTGTCAGCATGTGGTAGGCATAAACAAGTACCTAGCGTGGTGCCATTCTGGGCAGCGGTGCGCAGCAAGGGCCGTCTTTGGAGGGGCTTTCTTTGCTTCTGTCCGGACACTGGTGGTGGGAGGGCAGGAGACCGTGGCCACGGCTGCCTGCGAGCAGCACTGGAGCGTGGAGAGGCTTAGGGTCCCGGCGGAGGCTTCTCTCCTGTCAACCCAGTCACGCGTCGTACTGCGTGCGGGCTACTTGGAGACTTCTAAGTACTGGCGGTGCCGAGGTGTGTCGCTTTGGGGGTTCCTGTGTGTTTGGGGACGCTTCACTCTTTCCCCTTGTTTCATGGTTAATGCTGGATTTTGGGTTGGAGTGATAATGAAGCAGCATGCGATTACATTTGGATTAGTCGACTTGGAGTTTTTACAAGTGGTGGTGGTGTTAGAGAGGAGCAGCCTTTGTTTTATTGATTTAGATGGTCAGCTTCGCATAGATTAAACTTTAATTCCTGGTGCTCTGGTTGTTTTGGGCTGGCGTTGGTCTTCCAGCTACTGTATTCTGCAAAATTGGTTTGGATTTGTATTATTAAGTTGATGGCAAATTCTTAACATACTTCAGGGAAGCATTATGGTTGCGTTGGAAGTCATACCAATTCTCAACTACCCAAATTTTACTAACTTTATTTTCCTATTAAACACAAGCCTTTGTTTTCAAGGGACTTGGGAAAGTGGGTCTGCATCTCCGGTTTGGTAGGACAGTTCAACAGTGCTCACTTCCCTTACACACACATGCACGCACACACACACACACACACGGGCTTTTCGTTTTTTCAAAGGGATGCCCTAAAGCTCTGGCGTTCGCCGTCTGCCCAGGTGTGGGGTGCCTGCCCCCAGCGGGGTTCATCCTGTGGCCGCAGTGGGTGCCCTGCCCAGGATGCTGCCACCGAGGAGCACGGCACAGCCTGTGGCGTCTTTAGTTTGGGGATGTTCAGAAACCATGAAGGAACTGCTTCCTTAGAACACCAGAGTACTGAGCAGGACAGGCGCCCCAGACAGCAGGAGCTTCCCGCTCTCAGAATTGTGTGCGAGTGGTTCTGAAATGCTGGGCTCTTTTCTGTTTTCAGAGGTTCAACATCACAAGGAGAAAAGCACTCACACTTGATTTAAAAACAATTGGTTGGTATTATTTCCCTAATTCTTGACTTTAAGTTCATCACTCAAAGGGTTTTTAAGGCCTAATCAGAATTGTCCCAGATTAGAGTCAGAATTCAATTTATAACAAAAAATGTCCTGTTAACAAATAAGAAAGATAAGTCAGGTGTGGGGTGGCGCACACCTGTACCCACAGCTGCCTCGGAGGCTCAGGCAGGACCATCATGAGTTCTAGGCCACCCGGGCAGCATGGCTGGCCCCTGCGTTGAAGGGAGCAAAGGGGAAGTAACAGAATGCTCATTTTTGCCTGCTCTAGTTCAGCGTGTACTATAGGATATCTACTCTCCTTTTTGTCAGACGGAGCCAGGGTTTGGGATCCTATCATCAGTGGAATTAGTAAATATTACAAGTTGTACATGTTTTGACTTTGACTTAAATTTTTTTTTCCAATAGAAACTATGTTCCAACTTCCTGTCAACAATCTTGGCAGTTTAAGAAAAGCCCGGAAAACTGTGAAAAAAATACTTAGTGACATTGGGTTGGAATACTGTAAAGAACATATAGAAGTAAGTAGCATGCTGTTTTCTAACTTTAACGTGGCTGTGTCCGTGGTCAGGGCTGCCGACTGGTAGGTGTGTGCTCAGTCTAACCCCAGCATCCAGCATTAGCTTTGCCAAAGCTCTCACCGCAGCTTGTCCCTCTCCTTAAGATGGGCTTCTATCTTAACATCCTGGAGTGGGAGGACTGGCACACGCCAGGCCTCGCACTGGGTGCTCTAAACCAACCGTAGGCTCAGTCCTTTCACCGTGTGGGTGGGGCTCGTCTCCAGCTCAGTGTGAGGGGAGCGGGCTCCGTGAGGAAGGGCGGGGCTCGGCTGCTCTTGCTCTGATAGGCCTGGGTGTGCTGGTGACGTGGGCTGTCAAGCATGGTGTGTGGGTGCTTGTCGTCTCTTTCCTTAGTATTTGAGCACTTGTTGGCCCTGTTGACCATCAGACTGTTGTCTTCCCCTTAACAGTTTGACTTTACAGACTGTTTTTCTAGCCTTTTTACTCTGAGCTGCATAACACCCCGTGGTAGCCCAGCGCAGTGGTCTCCTCCTTTCCCAGGTCTCATTGCTCCAAATCTTATGGCTAGTCAGAGCCTCTGACGGAAAAGAAATGGCTAAAGCTGTTTTCCCCACTAACCTCTAGGTTCCCGCTGGCCAGGGACCAGAGCTACCCCGGTCGTCCATTTATCCCAGCACCTGCTCAGTGCTTGCCACGTAACAGGTGCTCAGAACATGTTTGAATGGAATTGGAAGTAAAAAGCAATTCACTCATGGAACAGTTGTCTTTCCTGAGTCCCACTAAGCATACTCCAGGGGTGTACCATGGAGGCTGGAGCTTCTCACGAGTGGGCGTCTCTAGTGGGGCTGTCCCCAGTGTGGAAGCAGCCCCTCTCCGACCCCCCAAGTTCAGGTAGGTCTGCCCAGAGGGAAGAGTGTGCGCTGCACTCTGTGGGTCGTCCTCACAGAAACAGGTAGCGAGCTGTGAAGAACCTGCTCTTTCCTGCATAACGGCTCCCCCATTCCCACATCGTCACACAGCCTGGAGTTGGCATGTGCTTGGTTTTCTACCTGAAACTGAACCACTTAGAAGCGAGGGGAATTTTACCCTGACTTTTAGTTGCCGAGTTGGAAGGGAAATGGAGTCCTGCAGTTTTTGCACAAGAGTATAAACTTGACATCACTTTCTTATTGTCTTTCAGTAGCACTTTTCTTTCCTCCTTTTTGGGTTTAAAAGTCCAGAGTTTCTTCCTGATCCTTCCTGATCCTTCCCCCCAGAATATCCCTTTTCTTCTTCTTCACAGAACCAGAATATGATCAGCCTGTGAGACTGTCAGCAAGCCCTGCTTCCTTACAGTCCACCCAGCACTGGGACTGAGGGCTCCAGCCTGCAGCTGGGATTTTATATGCTCAATCAGAACTTCCGTTTCTTTGGAAACCTAGCTGACCATTAGGGCAGTGGCAGATATAAATGGTTAAAGCCGTGCACCTTGTCGGGGCGCCCAAGAGCCTTGTCACTGGTCTAGGTCCTGTGGGGCTGGCGTTTCCGCGCCTCTCCCCGGCTGTGGTTGAGAGGAGGGTTTACGTGTAAAGTCAGGAGAACGTTGATGTCACTGTTCTTGTAAACTCCTTTCACTGTTTTCTAGGATTTTAAGCAGTTTGAACCTAATGACTTTTATTTGAAAAACACTACATGGGAAGATGTAGGACTGTGGGACCCTTCACTTACAAAGAACCAGGTAAGCACAGGAGAGCCCGCCGGCATCCTCGCTGCAGCCCAGGTTCAGCTGTAGCCTTTCATTGACAGAAGGTGTCAGAATTGTGTGGCTTACATTTTCCTAAGTGGGAGGGCAAAACAAGAAGTACTTTGAATCACTGGACTAAGACCTGAATGTGCTGAGAAGCTCTGCCGCCCTGTGTGGCGGTGAGCCTCCACGCACGCTGGCTCTTGGCCCACTGTCTGTCTGTCACTGTGGCTCTCCGCTGATGGCGCTCCATCTCTGGGGAGACAGAGTAGGTGACTTTAGGGTGGCATGACAGATACTTACCTTTTTCAAATTGCTGTTAAAAGCAGTTCAGTCAACAGTGCCTGCGAGTGCCAATAGACGTCCGTGTTAGAGGAAGCCACGGTGGCGCCTCCTTTTCCAGAGTGAGAAGTGGTTGTCAATTCAAGCTGAAAGGTCTGGTCCCACACTACTGGTCTGTTCGTGTGCTGGGACTTACTGAGCAGTGAGTCTGCTCTTTCAGGTTCTACCCCGGAATTCGAGGTGGTTCTTTCTTATTAGTATCCTAGAAAGGGGCATCAATCAGCAGGCTGCGTGTGGGGGCTTCCCGGTGGCACACCATCCGTCAGCTATGACTCAGAAAGCCTCATGGCCACCTAGTATGTGTTGAGCTTTGAGGAAAAGCAAAGTATTTTACTAGTGGTGCAAGCCACTATCTAAAACAAAGCAAATATCTAAGTAGAAAAAACCTCTCCCGAAACACGTGCTTCTCTGTCTCTATCCGAGGGACTGCCTGCACGGTGTGGACAGTCGTAATTCCAAAATTTAAGTGTTTTGATCAGCCGTGAAATCTGAGTACTACAGTATACTTTGAACATTTGAGGTTTTTTATGAGAAAATTTGTATGATGCAAAGGATAAATGCTGTATCTTTATCTCATAATTATGTAGTCTCACTGAACACCCTGGGCTCTGAATGTCATTATATCATAAATGTGAGCAGTCACAGTAATGCACACCTGTCATCCCAGTACTTGGGAGGCTGAGACAGGTGGATCACAGTTTCATAGCCAGCCTCGGCAACTTAGGCCGTCTACAAGTTAGACCCTGTTTCAGAATAAACAATAAAATAGAACTCGGGGGACACTCAAGTAAAATGCTCCTGAGTTCAGTCCCCAGTACCACAAAAGAAAAAAGTCAAGCCGGGCATGGTGGTACACACTTGTAATCCCAGCATTTGGGAGGCTGAGACAGGAGGATCGTGGTTTGCAGACAACCTCAGCTACTATTTAGTGAAGGCCCTCTGCAACTCAGTGAGACCCTGTTTCTAAATAAAGAATAAGAAATAGGACTGGGGATGTAGCTCAGAGATAGAATGCCCTGGGTTTCATCCCCAATACCACAAAGAAGAAGAAGAAGAAAAAAATCTGAAGTCCTTAGCTTCCTAATTGACAAAATGAAGATGATTCCACAGTTTATTCTTATTCCTTCTTGTTATTTCCAACTAAAATGTTTATCTTGAACCCAGTTATCTTTGGTCTTTTCTAAACATCAAGCAGTAACTTACCGTTGAGTTTTAAATTTTTGGTGGGAGTCATAAAAGCTTTGAAATCAGCGTTTTCATTTGAGTTTCTCATAAATCTGTTCTGAAAGAGCGAAAAATACTGAAGTCAGTGCGTTAGAGTTCTCATTCTTAAAAATAGCACAGTAGAGGTAGAGTCTGTTGCTGCGTACCTGGAGTGGGATTCTGATTATAGTTTTGATTTTGTTTTCTTTAGGACTATCGGACGAAACCTTTTTGCTGCAGTGCTTGTCCATTTTCCTCAAAATTCTTCTCTGCCTACAAAAGTCATTTCCGGAATGTCCATAGTGAAGACTTTGAAAATAGAATTCTCCTTAACTGCCCCTACTGTACTTTCAATGCCGACAAAAAGACCTTGGAAACACACATTAAAATTTTTCATGCTCCAAACGCCAGTGCCCCAAGTAGCAGCCTCAGCACTTTCAAAGATAAAAACAAAAATGATGGCCTTAAACCGAGGCAGGCTGACAGTGTAGAGCAAGCCGTTTATTACTGTAAGAAGTGCACTTACCGAGACCCTCTCTACGAGATCGTGAGGAAGCACATTTACCGGGAACATTTCCAGCACGTGGCAGCGCCTTACATCGCCAGGGCGGGGGAGAAGTCGCTCAACGGGGCGGTGCCCCCGGAGGACTGCAGCATCCACTGCAAGCGATGCCTCTTCATGCCAAAGTCCTATGAGGCCCTGGTGCAGCACGTCATCGAGGACCACGAGCGCATAGGCTACCAAGTCACTGCCATGATCGGACACACAAACGTGGTGGTTCCCCGGGCCAAGCCCCTGATGCTCATTGCCCCCAAACCTCAAGACAAAAAGGGCATGGGACTGCCTCCTAGAATTGGTTCCCTTGCCTCTGGAAACGTCCGGTCCTTACCGTCACCGCAGATGGTGAATCGACTGTCCATACCAAAGCCGAACTTAAACCCCACGGGAGTCAGCATGATGTCCAGTGCTCACCTGCAGCAGAATAACTACGGGGTCAAGGCTGCAGGCCAGGGCTACGGCGTCGGCCAGCCCATGCGGCTGGGCTTGGGCGGCCACGCCCCCGTCTCCCTCCCTCCGCAGTCTCCGTCTGTGAAGCAGCTGCTCCCGGGTGGGAACGGAAGGTCTTACGGGCTTGGGGCAGAGCAGAGGGCCCCGGCGCCAGCAAGGTTCTCCCTGCAGGCCGCTAATGCCTCTTCTCTTTCGTCAGGCCAGTTAAAGTCCCCTTCCCTTTCTCAGTCCCAGGCCTCCAGAGCATTGGGTCAGTCCAGTTCCAAACCTACAGCAGCTGCCACGGGCCCTCCACCAGTCAACACTTCTGCAACTCAAAAGTGGAAAATATGTACCATCTGCAACGAGCTTTTTCCTGAAAATGTCTATAGTGTGCACTTCGAAAAAGAACATAAAGCTGAGAAAGTCCCAGCAGTAGCCAACTACATCATGAAAATACACAATTTTACTAGCAAATGCCTCTATTGTAATCGATATTTGCCCACAGATACCTTGCTTAACCACATGCTGATTCACGGCCTGTCTTGTCCATACTGCCGCTCGACTTTCAATGACGTGGAGAAGATGGCCGCACACATGCGGATGGTTCACATCGACGAAGAGATGGGGCCTAAAACAGATTCTACTTTAAGTTTTGATTTGACGTTGCAGCAGGGCAGTCACACCAACATCCACCTCCTGGTGACCACGTACAACCTGAGGGATGCCCCAGCCGAATCTGTTGCCTACCATGCCCAAAACAACCCTCCGGTTCCTCCAAAGCCACAGCCAAAAGTTCAGGAAAAGGCAGATGTCCCTGTTAAAAGCTCACCTCAAGCTGCAGTGCCCTATAAAAAAGATGTTGGCAAAACCCTTTGCCCTCTTTGCTTTTCAATCCTAAAAGGACCTATATCTGACGCACTTGCCCATCACTTACGAGAGCGGCACCAGGTAATTCAGACGGTTCATCCCGTCGAGAAAAAGCTCACGTACAAATGCATCCACTGCCTTGGCGTGTACACCAGCAACATGACCGCCTCGACCATCACCCTGCATCTCGTTCACTGCCGGGGTGTGGGGAAGACCCAGAACGGCCAGGACAAGACGAACGCCCCCTCCCGGCTCAACCAGTCTCCAGGCCTGGCACCTGTGAAGCGCACCTACGAGCAAATGGAGTTCCCCTTGCTGAAGAAACGGAAGCTGGATGACGACGGTGACTCTCCTCCGGCCTTCTTTGAAGAGAAGCCTGAGGAGCCCGTGGTTTTAGCTTTAGACCCCAAGGGTCATGAGGATGATTCCTACGAAGCCAGAAAGAGCTTCCTCACCAAGTATTTCAACAAGCAGCCCTATCCCACCAGGAGGGAGATCGAGAAGTTGGCGGCCAGCCTGTGGCTGTGGAAGAGCGACATTGCTTCCCATTTCAGTAACAAGAGGAAGAAGTGTGTCCGTGACTGCGAAAAGTACAAGCCCGGTGTGTTGCTTGGCTTCAACATGAAGGAATTGAACAAAGTCAAACATGAGATGGATTTTGATGCTGAGTGGCTGTTTGAGAATCATGACGAGAAGGATTCCAGAGTCAATGCCAGTAAGACCGTGGACAAGAAGCTCGGCGTCGGGAAGGAAGACGACAGCTCCTCCGATAGCTTTGGGAATCTGGAAGAAGGGTCCAATAGGAGTGGTAGCCCTTTCGACCCTGTCTTTGAAGTTGAGCCTAAAATCCCTAACGATAACCCGGAGGAACGTGTGCCGAAGATGATCCCCGAGGAAGCTTTAGAACCTGAGGAGAAGCTAGACCAAAAAGAGGAAGATGGCTCAAAGTATGAAACTCTCCATTTGACTGAGGAGCCAACCAAACTAATGCAGGATGCTTCTGACAGCGAGGTCGACCAAGAGGACGTCGTGGGATGGAAAGAGGGCGCGTCGCCGTCCGAGAGCGGGCCTGGCTCCCAGCAGGAGTCGGACTTCGAGGATACCGCGGATACCGCGTGTGGGATGAAGCCGGGAGCCTGGCCCGACGAGTCTTCCCAGAGTGAGGCTGCGAAGGGTGGCCAGGCGGCCGCCGCGCGAGGGGACCGGGAGCGGCCCCAGTGGGAGAGCGGCTCCTGTGGGAAAGTGGGAGGGTTCTGGTCCAAGGACCAGTCGCAGTGGAAAGACGCGCCTGAGAATGATGAGTGCTTGGCCAGCCCCCGCATCGAGTGGCAGAACAGCACCCTCGACAGCGAGGACGGGGAGCACTTTGACAACCTGACTGACGGGGTGGCGGAGCCCATGCACAGCGGCTTGGCCGGAGTCAAGCTGAGCAGCCAGCAGGCCTGAGCGCCTGGCCGCGGCACCCGCCCACGCGGCCCTAGTGGAGGGCCGGTCAGCAGACTGGGGCCCTGGCCCTGCCGTCCCTGTGCTCATTTCTAAGTCGAGGACACAATGTTTGACAGACCTTGCTTCAGAGCCTTCTCTTGACAGACACGGTCGCTGAATGTGAAGAGCCAGCGAGCTGGGGCTCACGGACACGCAAGGAGAGTCCCGCGGCCTGCCCTGAGGCCCGAGGAGGCCGCCCCGCATCACCCCACATCGCACCGCGGCGGCGGGCGACAGCTGCCAGGCTTGAGGGCGGCGGCCTGCAAAACTCAGTTCTTTTTCATGTATTCATTCTGAATAGTTGAAATGTATATTTGTACAGCCTTTTAGACCTATTCAAGTGATGCTTATGATACTGTTACTGTGTGCCCTGTCGTAGCTCTGTTGGGGTTTTTTGTTTTTTGTTTTTTGGGTTTTTTTAGTGTTGCCTTTGCTGTGTAATAAATGCTATATCTAGCTTACCTAGCAAAAGCTTGAACCCGCGCTAGTGTGGACCTTTGGACAGACTTAGTTTTTGCACATAACCTTGTACAATCTTGCAACAGAGGCCAGCCACATAAGATATATATCTGGACTCTCTTGTATTATAGGATTTTTCTTGTTCTGAATATCCTTGACATTACAGCTGTCAAAAGCAAAAAAAAAAAAAACTGGTATTTCAGATGTTTCTGAAATCTTTTAAGCTAAAATCACAAACAAATGACTTTTCAACTACTAATTTTGACACCTTTTAGATCTGTATGAAGTGTGTTGTTGAAGCAGCGAGCCAGGGAGTGCTGCGTTTGCGATCTTGAGTTCCTCTTTAGTTGACACCACCCTGGTGTGTTCATTTACACCGCCTAACATGACACACTGTGTAGTATGTATAATTTTGTGATCTTTATTTCCCTTTGTATTTCATTTTAAGCATCTAAATAAATTGCTGTATTGTGCTGAATGTAAATACTTGCTTTATTACACGTGCCAGCCCGGCGTGCCCACCGCGGCCCGTGCTGTGGACGCCGTCGCGCTCGTCAACACGGACGCTGGTGGGGCCCCGCGGCCTGCCGAATGCCTACAGAAGGCGCGCGCTCGAGGCACCTGAGATGATTTTGGTTTTGTGTTATTTTCTTTTAACTGCAAAAGTAAACTTCCTTTAGTTTTTCCTTCCTCTTCTGTTAAGGAGCAGGGCCTGCATATATGTGTAAATGTCTCAGTGGTAAAAAAAAAAAAAAAAAAAAAGGGTGTAAACATAAGTTGGCATTAGTTTGCAAGCAGAGTCTTAATGCCCTGATGACCGTCTTTCTCCTAAATGAATTGTTAATTTTCACCTTATCATGGGAACAATTGTACTAAGTAGGCAACTCCTCTGCCTGTGTGGAAACCCCTTTGACCATCTTGCTATTAAGAGAGAGGCTTTGAAGAGCACATGTTTGGGGCCATCAGGATGGAAAGAGCTGGTGTAATTTACTGGGCACAAAATCCAGAGGGCAGTTTGTGCTGAGAGCAGAAATTACAGGAAGCTGGCTAGGATTCGTTCGCATCCTCAGCACTCGTGACAGAGGTGCGCGGGCTCTCCAGTCTGCGGAGGTCGGTCAGTCGCCTCTCAGGGACTTGGTCTGCCGAAGTCTAAAGTGGCTGACTTCATAACTTTCTAAGACCTTCTCCAAGAAAAAGACTCAATACCTGAACCCTCCCCTGAGTGGTGTTCTACTTCTCAAAAAACAATACAGGAAGAAATGCAAGCGTAAACCAGGGGTTTTAGGGTTTGTGGGGCTGGCATGGAACCCTTTAATCTGTTTTTACTATACATTATAAGTTCTCTGTACCAGCTAACATTCGAGGCAGGATGTCCCCAAATTAAGATGCGTTGGGTAGCCAAATCAGAAGTAGCTGAATTGGAGCCATCTCGTGTTGGGGAATGGCCGGCTAGCGGACAGGTGGGAAGAGCTTGGCCGGGTTGCGCCTGCTGGGGACAGAGGCCTGTGCTGGCGTCAAGGGGAGGCAGGTCCCTGGCTGGCTGGACAGTTGGGCAGAGACAGACAAGGCCGCTTCCCTGCGGAGGGGGGTGGAAGTCGCTCTCTGGCATTCAGAGAAGGGTCTTAAGCCACTTTAAAGAGTTGGAAATGCCCTAAAAGTGTCTCAATAAAAGCCATTTAAAAGAGTGTTGTTGCTTCTGTTTGCTTTCGGGATCTAGATCATGACATCAGCCACCCGTCTCTACAGTTCTGTGGGCTCTTAATAAGGAAGCACCTCGTTGCCCAGAGAGCTTTTCTTTTTGCTTTCACATTTTCTTGTGTGTTCAGTCGGGTTGTGGCCTGCCACTCCCTCCCTCTGCGGCACACACGAACACTTCCTTCAATCCCAGCTTGGGGCCTCGTCGTCGATGAGCGGTCCGCCCAATGGCCTGTCTGCACCTGAAGTCCACGTGGCGTAAAACTTGCCCCTCTTGTTGCCTAGTGTGTGTCCACTTCAAACGCGGCCCATTTCAGAGGTGCCTGGTGAATGCTGCCTGTATTACAAGTGATTTAAAAAAAAAAAAAACCCTGCGACTTCAGGTGATCGCTGCCTTACGGAGGAAGGTGTTGACCTCAGGCTACCAGCTCTGGCCCCTGATGGACCCAGGACACCTCAGGTCACGGCTGCTGAGGCCTGTGAACCGTTGCCTTGTGGGACAGAAACCCGCTAATCATGTGGGGCGTACTGATCACGTCAGGAGCGTCCTGTCTGCTGCGCCCTTGTATCTTCCCCTTTCCTTCGGTACTGGAGATGGAACCTTTGGCAGTCTACCTCCAAACTTACTACGCTCCTAGCCCCTTTTTTTGTTGTGTATTTTGAAATGCTCTGAGCTGCAAGAGGGCTTCACTGAGTAGTAACTGAGGCCGTGAGCCTGTGAACCTCTTACACCCCCCTCCCCCCCCCAGGTACTAGGTCCCAAGCGAGTACCACGACGCTCGGCTTACATGCCTGACGTGCCTGTCTTTCTAACCCACCCTTCTTGTGCTCGGGCCAGGTACAGGCATGGTTGAGCTAAGGATCAATGTGGCCGTCTCAGGCACACGATTCTCTAAAGATTGCTCCCACCGATTCTGAGGTAGCGCCTGCTCACCAGTTGGTCACCAGGAGGAAGTCTAGACAAAGACCATCTCAGCTGAGACACTGGACAGTGAGCAGGGCCTGAAAACTAAAGGGGACCTCTCCACGCCTGCCGGGAGACTGGCTCAGCGCCGAGCTGGAGCCACCGCCCGGTTGGTGCCCTTCTTCAATGTCGAAACTCGGCGCATTCACAGGACCTTGAATGTGGGGTTGTTAGAGAATCAACATCTGAAGCCAGGCACGGTGGCAGTAGTGCAAACCAGTAATTCTAATACTTGGGAGGCTGAGACTGGAGGATCGTGGTTCGCGGACAGCCTCCGCTACTTAGGGCCTCCGCAACTCAGACCCTGTTTCAAAATAAAGAATAGGGCTGGGGGTGTAACTCGGAGGTCAAAAGCCCCCGGGTTCCACCACCAGACCCACAGGAAGAAGAAGAAAAAGGAAAAATTGGGGTTGGAGCTGGAAGGAAAAATGCTCCTGGACTCCATTCTAATACCCCCCCCACAAAAAAAGTGAGGTGAAAGTTGCATCCATTCAACATCCCCCACCCCAGAGTCCTCAGATCTCCAACCAGGAGGACGCTGAAGGCCCGCAGCTGTTCCCAGGGCATGCTCTGCATGAGGTAAAGGGCAGGCTCCAGCTGAGGGAACCACCTGTGCTGCTCTCTGCATGTGATGGTCACGTGACTGTGAGGCGAAGCCCTCCCCCACCCTTAGCCTTAAGGTGTAAGACCACTGAACACCAAATTGCCTTTTGCAATTAAAAAAAATCTTACCAGTCAGGCGCGGTGGCGCACGCTTGCAATCACAGCATTTGGGAGGTTGAGACTGGACTATCGGTTCGCGGACAGCCTCAGCTACTTAGGCCCTCTGCAACTCAGTGAGACTCTGTTTCAAAATAAAGTATAAAAAACACGGTTGGGGGTGTAGATTGGAGGTAGAGTGCCCCTGGGTTCCATTTCCAGTACCACCAAAAAAAAAAAAAAAAAATCTTGCTGTAGCCGGGCACGATGGTGCACACTTGTAATCCCAGTACTTGGGAGGCTGAGACAGGAGGATCGCAGATTTGCAACCAGCCTCAGCTACTTAAGCCCCCTGCAACTTAATGAGACCCTGTTTCAAAATAAAGAATAAAAAAATTGGGCTGAAGGTATAACTTGAAGGTAGAATGCCCCTGGGTTCCATCCCCAGTACAGCAAAACAAAAATTTTTTAAAGCTTCCTATGCTTTATTACTGTCTTACTGCTGTCAAGCAGTGTCTATATCCTAATAGCAAACTAGAACCATCTTGGAACTGATAAGGCAGCCCTTCAACATATTGGCGGCCATCTAGCCTGGAGCTGACTGACAGCTCTGTGTGTGTGTGTGTGTGTGTGTGTGTGTGTGTGTGTGTGTGTGTGTGTACACGCGTGTGCAGACACCATCTGCAAGACTGTGAACCCAAAGACCCTGCCTGGAGCCTGCGGCGGCAGACAGCTGCGCACCTGCCCACTGCCACGTGCTTTCAGGGGAGCTGGGTCCCCGCCCCGGGGAAGAGGCCCTGGAGAGGCCCGTGCTGACCCCGCGCGCTGAGGTTCCCGAACACGCCAGAGGCTCAGGGCACATCATGGACACACATCTCCTCAGCAAGTCTTTAGAGCATGCAGGGACTGGACGGGCCTTGGAATCCAAGAACTTTTTTTGTACTGGGGATTGAACCCAGGAGCATTCGACCTCCCGACTATAACCAAACCCTATTTATTTATTTATTTGTGGGTCTGGGGATGGAACCCAGGGGCATTTGACCTCTGAGCCTACACCCCTGCCCTGTTTTTATTTTTTATTTTGAAACAGGGCCTCACAGATTTGCTGAGGCTGCCCTTGAACCTGCGATCCTTCTGTCTCAGCCTCCCAAGTACTGTAAATACAGGCATGCGCTCCCAAGCCCACCTGAGTCCAAGACGCTTAAGTGCTCAAAGCAGACCCGCCCTGTTCTCCCCCTCCCCCAACCGGCCCATCACAACAAGAGGAGCCTGCAGATGACAGCTAGCTCCTCATCTAGCTCCCGGCCCCAGGCGCTGGAAGTGCAGAGGTGCTAATTTGTCCCGAGATCCAGGTGGCAGAGAGGAAGACGCCTTCAGGACCCAGGGACTGAGTCCAGGCCGCCGATGTTTCAGCCACACACACAGCTTGGCCTTGGGAAGGAGAGTCCTCAGAAAGGTTTCCCCGCTGGGGCTGGAAAGGCGCGTGCGGCCGGCCATGGTGGCTTGTCATCCCAGTTCCTGGGAGGCTGAGACAGGAGGATCAGCTGAGACAGGAGGATCAGAGGTTCACGGACAGCCTCAGCAAGTAGGAAGACTCAACCTAGTGAGACTTTCTTTCTTTCTTTCTTTCTTTCTTTCTTTCTTTTCTTTCTTTCTTTCTTTCTTTCTTTCTTTCCTTCTTTCTTTCTCCCTTTTTTCAGCACTGGGGATGGAACCCAGCTGCATCCTACCTCCAAGCTACACTCCCAGCTGTATTTTTTATCATTTATTTTTGAAACAGGGTCTCACTGAGTTGCAAAGGGCCTCACTAAGTAGCTGAGGCTGTCCGCGAACCGTGATTCTCCCGTCTCAGTCTCCGAAATGCTGGGATTACAAATCTGTGCCATGGTGCCCAGCTTGTTTTATTTATTTATTTTTTTATTTTATTTTATTTTTGCAGTACTGGGGATGGAACCCAGGGGCCTTCTACCTCTAAGCAACAC
Source organism: Muscardinus avellanarius (assembly GCF_963383645.1). Taxonomy (NCBI): domain Eukaryota; kingdom Metazoa; phylum Chordata; class Mammalia; order Rodentia; family Gliridae; genus Muscardinus; species Muscardinus avellanarius. The sequence goes on from NC_137805.1 coordinate 30,214,220, forward strand.
TCCCAGCCCTAATTTTTATTCTTTATTTTGAAACAGTCTCACTGAATTGAAAAGGGCCTAAGTAGCTGAGGCTGTCCCCGAACCACGATCCTCTCGTCTCAGCCTCCCAAATGCTGGGATTACAAGCGTGCACCACCATGCCCAGCTCTTAATTCTTTATTTTGAAACAGGGTCTAACTAAATTTTGGAGACCCTCACTAAGTACCTAAGGCTGGCTTCGAACCTTTGATTCCCCTTTCTCAACCTCACAAATAACTGGGATTACTTGGGAGCTGGAGACGCTGGGGCGTGGTGGGAACACTTGTAATCCCAGCGTTCGGGAGGCTGAGACCAGAGGATCGTGATTTGCGGACAGCCTCAGCTACTTAGTGAGGCCCTCCGCAACTTAAACCCTGTTTCAAAATAAAGAATATAAAAAATAGAGCAAGGGGTATAGCTCAGAGGTTGAATGCCTCTGGGTTCCATCCCCACATCTGCAAAATAATAATAATAATAATATTTATAATAATAATTATTATATAATAATTATTATATAATAATTATTATAATATATTATAATATAATTATAATAATTATTATTGTTATTATTAATAATAAAAAGTATAAAGGTCTGTGGGTAGCTGGTACCCCAGAGGTACAGTGCTGTTGGGTTCAATCCTCAGTCCCAGAAAAATTAGGGCCCTTGCTACAAGTAACCCCACTCATACAACTTAATCAAAGGATCAGGGCAACTATCCTGCTGTGCCGGGAGGAATGCTGGTGGCTCAGCAAGCGCTCACTTTCATCCTGGGTAGGCACCCTGGTGTTTGTGGGTCCTTCCCACTCAGAGCCTGAGCTCTGGGTGGCGGGGCGCTCGACATGGGCTCTGGGCTGCTAGTCTTGGGATGGAGCTCTGAGCCAGGCACGGCAAGCAGAGTTACTAGCTGCCACCCACCAGGGGCCTCCTCTGGGGCGAAGGCGGAATCACCCAAAGCCCTGCTAGCGGGCCCACCCAGAGCCCCGCTGGCGGGCCCACCCAGAGCCCCGCTGGCGGGCCCACCCAAAGCCCTGCTAGCGGGCCCACACAGACTAGACAAAACCGCGTCCCCAGGGAGCCAGGTAAACCATGCCACGACCCCAGCTCAGAAGAGATGGCCAGTCTTCCCCGAAGGTTTCTGGGCTGCCATTCCCTGCAAACAGACTCCTGTCCCGGGGGGCTTTAGCTGAAGGTCCTTCCTCCAGATAGCTGAGGTCATGGGTTTGGGGTACGGCCACTGCTTTCCAGGGCTACCCAGGGCAAAAGCCTTGGCTTCTGGGGTCTCCTGCGTGAGGCCATCTTCTCTACTTCTCCCCATTCGTGAAACACCTGTCCATAGTCTATAAGCCCCTGTGGCCTGTCTCTGCACTCAGAGATGCCATCCGTGCATAGAAAGCCATCTCAGCCGGGCACACACCTGTACTCCCCATATTTGGGAGGCTGAGACAGAAGGATCGTAGGATTGAGGCCAACCTTAGCAACTTAGTGAGACCTTGTTTCCAAATAAAAAATTAAAATAGGGCTGGGGGTGTGGGTCAGAGGTAGAATGCCCCTGGGTTCAATCCCCAGCACCACAAAAAGAAGAAGATGGAGAAGGAGGTGGAGGTGGAGGAGGAGGAGGAAAGAGAGCCGGGTGTGGTGGCACAGGCTTGTAATCTCAGCATTTGGGAGACTGAGCTGGGAGGATCACAGATTCAAAGCTAGCCTCAGCAGCTTAATGAAGCCCTTTGCAAATCAGTGAAACCCTATTTCAAAAAATACAAAATAGGGCTGGGGTGTCACTCAGAGGTAGAATGCCCCTGGGTTCCATCCCTAGTACCAAGAGAGGGTGGGGGGAGAGAGAGAAGGGAGGGAGGAAGGGAAAAAGGAAGGAAGAATCTTTTTTTTTTTTTTTTTGGTGGTACTGGGAATGGAACCCTTCTACCTCCTGGTTACACTCCCAAACCTATTTTATACTTTATTTGGAAACGGGGTCTCACTAAGTTGCTGAAAGCCTCACTAAGTAGCTGAGGCTGGCTTTGAGCTTGCGCGATCCTCCCGTCTCAGCCTCCCAAGCGCAGGGATTACAAGCGTGCGCCACCACGCGCCGGGCAGGAAGGAAGAATCTTGCATGCATAAGTTAATGCCTTAATTCGGCCTGTTCTCTGGACTTGCCCCTGGGGGTTGTCATTGCAGCAGGCTGGGCTCCCAGGGATGCCAACCACAGAAAAGCACCAACTGGTTCTTTGGAGCTGCTCCTCCAGCCGCCTCCTCCTCCTGTGCCTCAGGCCAAGGTGACGCTCTGTTTCTTACATCCATTGGGGAGCCTCTCCCTGAAGACTCGTGAGAAGGTCCTCTGGGTGCAAGGAATGACCTCCAGCAGACAAGCATCACAGGTTGGTTCTTAAAAGAATCTATGTTCGTCTTCACAAAATACACGTCCCCTGCAGCCCTCCCCTAGCTCCTTCCCCACGGGGAACCACATCTGGCAAGAAATCCCAGCAAGCCGCAATGCACACCACGAACCCAGTTCAGCTCCTTGCAGATCTGAACTGCACCCGCTGACGGCCGCCCCTCCAAACCTGGGGGCTTGGGAATCCTCTGCACCCCCACAGCCTCCTGGGGAGGTTCTGCAACAGCTGCCCTCATTCAGAGCCGCTCGGAGCTCTCCCCGCCCAAGGAACAGGCTTCTCTAAGACGCAGAGGGAGATTCCTAGGCACCCACAGCCGCCTGGGCCCTCAGGACGTGTTCAGAGGCCTGGGGAACCCAGTAAGCAGATACCAGGAGTCCGCCTGGGCTCTAGCCCTTTTTCCCAACAGCTCTCCTTCTGCCCCATACAGGAAAGTTTTACTATGAGTGGGGGCTGGGTTTTGTGATTTTTTTTTTTTTGCCACATCCACTGAGACAATTGTGTGGTTGTTGTTCTTCATTAACACAGTGTGTTCCGTTAATTTTTCAGATGTTAAACCAACCTTGCGGCCAGGCATGGTGGCGCACGCTTGTCATCCCAGCATTCGGGAGGCTGAGACCGGAGGCGCGCGGTTCGCGGACAGCCTCAGCTCCTTAGTGAGGCCCTCTGCAACTCAGTGAGACCCGGTTTCAAAATAAAGAATAAAAAATAAGGCAGGGAGTGTAGCTCAGAGGTTGAATGCCCCTGGGTTCCATCCCCAGACCCGAAAAAAAAAAAAAAAAAAAAAAAAAAAAAAACCAACCTTGCATTCCTGGGAGAAAACTTGGTCCAGGATACACGCCCTTTTCTAGGTTTCTAGGCTCCATCTGCCGATATTATGTTGACTTTGCATCTGTATTCATGAGGAGGTTGGCTTAGAGGCTCCTGTATGTCTGACTTGACATTAATTGTCCCCTCAACCAGAGCCCTGACAAGTACACACTTCTAGAGCAGGACCCACCCCAGGGATTTTGGCACTGGGCACACAGGTAGCCAGCAGGACTCCCAGTTCCTGGAGCTTCAGGGACCAGACAGCTGCCATCCTCCACCGTAGAGGCCCCACTCAGATCCCTGGAATAAACCTCACCATCTGGGGCTCTCTGGCCCTAAGCATCTCAAAAGTAAATACACACGAAATGCAGGCAGGTAGGAAAATTAGTGCTGAACACAGGCTCAGCCTGGAGGGCGGGCCCCTCTGAGGCCCTCAGCTTCAGCCCCTTGCTGCTCTGTGAGCTTAGGGCTGCCAGACACTCAGGGTTTCAAAAGAAACAGGCCAGGGCCGGGCATGGTGGCGCACGCTTGTAATCCCCGCGCTTGGGAGGCTGAGACAGGAGGATCGCACGGGTTCGAAGCCAGCCTCAGCTACTGAGTGAGGCTCTCAGCAACTTAGTGAGACCCTGTTTCCAAATAAAATATAAAAAAAGGTCTGGGAGTATAGCCCGGAGGTAGAAAGCCTCTGGGTTCCACCTCCAGTACCACCAAAAAAAAAAAAAAAAAAACAGGCTAGCCAGGCGTGGTGTCACACGCTTGTCATCCCAGCATTTGGGAGGCTGAGACAGGAGGATATGGGTTTGCAGACAGCCTCAGCTACTTAGTGAGGCCCTTTGCAATTCAGTGAGACCCTGTTTCAAAATAAAGAATAAAAAATAGGGCTGGGGGTGTAGCTCAGAGGTAGAATACTCCTGGGTTCCATACTCAGTACAGCAAAAAGAAGAAGGAGGAGGAGGAGGAGGAGGAGGAGGAGGAGGAGGAGGAGGAGGAGGAGGAGGAGGAGGAGGAGGAAAGGAAGGGAGGGAGGGAAGGAGGGAGGGAATACCCACTTGTTTATGTAGAGTCTCCTAATTTCTTCCTTTCTTTTTTTCTCGGTACTACAGATTGAATCAGGGGCATTCTGTCGGTACTACAGATTGAATCAGGGGCATTCTGTCTCTGAGCTACACCCCCAGCCCTATTTTTTATTTTGAAACAGGGTCTCACTAAGTTGCAAAGGGCCTCACTAAGTGGCTGAGGCTGGCCAAGAACCTGCAATCCTCCTGTCTCAGCCTCCCCCAAACTGGAATAACAAGCATGCACCACAATGCCTGGCTAGACTCTCCTAATTTCTCATTGTGGCATCTGAATTTCATGAGTCTTCAGGATAGGTACACAGCCAAATATCAAACCGGAGGAAGACGTACAGTGGAAAGGACGCTTCTCACCCCAAGTGGGTCCCCACTGTTCTCAAGATGTCCTTTGCCCTGCGGATTCTTGGGCCTTTTATTTTTGGCCAGATGTAGACGTAGTGTACATTTTCCCTGCATTTGACTTTCCTATCTTGGCAATATTTCCACACCGACGCATGAAGAACTCCCAGCCCATCTTTACAACTTTGTAGTGCTCTTTGGCAGAAACATGCTCTAACAGGGCCAATCCCACATCAAGAGACATATAGCTGGGTCTGGTGGCCCAAGCCTGGAATCCCAGTACTTGGGAAGCTGAGACAGAAGGACCACAAGTTTGAGGCCAGCCTCAGCAACATAGTGAGACCCTCAACAACTTAGGCCCTCAGCAAGTTTGTGGAGACCCTGTTTCAAAATAAAGAATAAGCCGGGCGTGGTGGCGCACGTTTGTAATCCCCGCGCTTGGGAGGCAGAGACAGGAGGATCGCGCAGGTTCGAAGCCAGCCGCGCGCACTGGCTTAGGAGACCCTGTTTCCAAATTTTAAAAATATATATAAATAGGTCAAAATAAAGAATATGCCAGGCATGGTGGCACACGCTTGTAATCCCAGCATTCGGGAGGCTGAGACTGAAGGAACGCGGTTGGCAGGCAGCCTCAGCTATTTATTTATTTATTTATTTTAATGGTACTGGGGTTTCTGGAAGCTCTTCTACCTCCGGGCTACACTCCCAGATCTATTTTATACTCTTTATTTGGAAACAGGGTCTCTCAAGGCAGTGCGGCTGGCTTCCTGTCTCCGCCTCCCAAGTGCGGGGATTACAAGCGTGCGCCACCACGCCCGGCTCAGCCTCAGCTATTTAGTGAGGCCCTTTGCAACTCAGTGAGACCCTGTTTCAAAATAAAGAATAAAAAGTAGGGTAGGGAGTGTAGCTTGGAGGTTCAGTGTCCCTGAGTTCCATCCCCAGACCCCCCCACACACACACACACAAAGAATAAAAAGGGCTGGGGGTATAGCTTGGAAGTAAAATGCCCTGGGTTTAATTCCCAATAGCAAAAGGAAAAGAAGGCGCACGCGTGTTCTGTCCAACATCTCGCTCTGTTAATGCACAGGGAAACCTCGGGCATTTCTCACCTTCTCAAGTGGGCGAGCTGGATTCCTAGAGGTGGGGTTGCTTAGATTTATGCCTCTCTCTCTCTCTCCCTCCCTCCCTCCCTCCCTCCCTCCCTCCCTCCCTCCCTCCCCCTCCCTCCCTCCCTCCCTCCCTCCCTCTCTCTCTCTCTCTCTCTCTCTCTCTCTCTCTTCCTGTAGTACTCGGGATTGAGCCCAGGGGCATTCTACCTCCAAGTGAACCGCGCTCCTCCTGTCTCAGCCTCTCGAATGCTGAGATTACAAGCGTGCGCCCCCACACCCGGCTTTGTCTACTTCTTCCATAGCTGCGTTTAACATTTGGGTCTCTGGTGCTGTGCCAAGTGTGCACGACGAGGTTTGGCACTCCTTTTATTTTTATTTTTTAAAGCTAGCTATCCAGTTGTCTCAATTTGAAAACAGTTTCAGGGCCAGCCGCACGTTCCTGCCAACCAGATTCAGGCCGGTGGGCTGCGGTCTGGAAGCCTCTTGCTTTGCTGGGTGTGAGGCCCACGTCCTGGGAAATCAGGGAAGGCAGCCAACCCGTGGGCCTTGCTCTCATGAACGTGCGGGATGAACCGGGCGTGGTGGCGCACCCTTGTCATCCCAGCATTCGGGAGGCTGAGACCGGAGGATCGTGGTTCGCGGACAGCCTCAGCTACTTAGTGAGGCCCTCCGCAACTCAATGAGACCCTGTTTCAAAAATAAAGAATAAAAAATAGGGCAGGAGCTGCAGCTCAGAGGTCAAATGCCCCTGGTTTCCATCCCCAGACCCGCAAAAAAAAAGTGGGGGGGAAAGGTGCAGGACGACCTACAGAAGACCCTGCCCCGGTCAGCCACAAGAGAGCCACCGCTCCCGGGGAGCATTCTACTTCTAAACTACACCCCCAAATCTATTTTATTTTATTTTATTTTGGTACTGGGGATTAAACCCAGAGGCATTCTACCTCCAAAGTGTACCCTCAGCCCGATTTTATTTCTTATTAGGAAGCAAGGTGTCAGTAGGTTGCTAAGGGCCTCACTTAGTTGCAAAGCTGGCGTTGAACCTCCTGTCTCAGCCTCCCAAGTACTAGGAATTTTTTTATTTTGAAGCAGGGTCTTTCTGGGTTGCTGAGGGTGGCCTCCAACCTTCGATCCCCCTATCTCAGCCTCCCAGGTACTGAGATTACAGGCACACAGGACCACGCGCGGCCTCCACAGATGTTCTAACACAAGCTGACCCTCCTCGTTGTCTGGGGGAAGGACCCTCAAAGGAGCCAAGGACCAGGACCCTGGGAAAGCTTAGCGGCTCTCCCCTCCTGTGACATTTGAGCACCGACCCTACGTCACTCGCTGTGAACAACTTGGACGCGCTGGTGGGCAGCACGTCAGCCCTCCCCGTCGAGCCTGGTGACCAGGACGCAGCCACCCCTCACGAGCGCCCCTCACCAGGCCCTGGCCGGGGCGGGCACACAGCTCGCCTCCAGCCTCACCACAGCCGGACAGGTAGGTGCCGGATCCTTGGATCTTAGGCTGTGCTCAGACAGAGTTAGCAAGAAGGCCAGGGCCTCACAGCGAGTTGTGGGGGGGTTGGAAGCTGCCACCCAGCGAGGCCACCGCAGAGCCTCCTGGCCTTGGCCCAGGTCCCTGTTCAGGATACTTCTGTTCCTATGGCTTAGTCACGAGGCATTGCCTTCCAACTCCCAGTGGCCCCTGGTCCAAGTGGAAGGAGGAAGAAGCCTGGGTCTCCACTGATGAGCAGACACTCGGCCTTCTGGAAACCGGTACCTTCAACTGCCTGGCTAAAGAATTCACTTCCCCTTCAACCCGAGCAGATGGGGCCTGGCGAGCATCTAAGCTTCCTTCATTAACAGCGGCCCCAATCAATACATCGCAGCCACGGGGATTAACGGTCGATGGGCAGCTAAGCCCCGGACGGACGCCGCCCGCAAGCTCAGCCCGAGCCGGGGAGGCCGCCCCAGGAGGACGCGCCATGCGCATGCGCCCCCCCCTCCCGCAGTCCAGGAGTGTCCGGCCTGCCGTGGGCGCGGACAGGGGCGCCGAGGGGCCGCGCGTGCGGACAGCGCTGGGGCTTACACAGACGTGTCCTCGTGGGGAAGTTCTAGTGACCACTTGTTCATGGGCCCCACTTTGGAATATGAATTCTACCTCTGGCCAAAAATTTGCGAACAAGCCAGGCATGATGGCACACACTTGCAATCCCAGTGGTACTGGGGGTGGAACCCAGGGGCTTTCTACCTCCAGGCTACACCCCCAGACCTACTTTATACTCTATTTGGAAACAGGGTCTCACTGAGTTGCTGAGAGCCTCACTAAGTAGCTGAGGCTGGCTTCGAACCCGCGCGATCCTCCTGTCTCCGCCTCCCAAGCGTGTGCCACCACACCTGGCAAGCGCTTATTTTGAGACACAGTTCACCAAATTGCTGAGGGCCTTATTAAATTGCTGAGGCTGGACTCGAATCTGGGAGACTCCTGTCTCAGCCTCCCAAGCGCGGGGATTACAAGTGTGCGCCACCACACCCGGCTCTTCCTTGAAATTTTAATCTTGCTGCTCAGCGTGTGTGTGTGTGTGTTTGTGTGTGTGGTGTGCGCCTGCATGTGCACATGTGTGCAGGTGTGTTCTTGGTTTTGAGAGGAATTCCAGAGGTTTCCAACCTGAAGCTCCAGCAGGGAATCTGGGGTTTTAGGACAATCACAGGAAACTCATCTTCAGGAGAAGGTAGGAGACCTGGAGGCTGCCGGCCTCTGCATCCCTTGCAGGGGACAGAAGGCCAGGCCTACAGCCTTCCTTTGGCTGGCATTATTATTATTATTGTTATTATTATTATTGTACTAGGGATTGAACTCAGGGGCATCCTACCTCCAAGTTACACCCTCAGCGCTTTTTATTTTATATATTATATATATATATATAGTACTGGGGGTGGAAACCAGGGGCTTTCTACCTCCGGGCTATACTCCCAGACCTATTTTATATTTTATTTGGAAACAGGGTCTCACTGAGTTGCAGAGAGCCTCACTAAGTAGCTGAGACTGGCTTCGAACCCGCGCGATCCTCCTGTCTCAGCCTCCCAAGCGTGTGCCACCACACCTGGCAAGCGCTTATTTTGAGACACAGTTCACCAAATTGCTGAGGGCCTTATTAAATTGCTGAGGCTGGACTCGAATCTGGGAGACTCCTGTCTCAGCCTCCCAAGTCCTGGGATTATAGACAAGCACCAGGGCACCTGGCTCAGCCCGGGTCTGATAACAGGCCGATGTGGATCAAGTCTGCCCAGGCGCAGGGGGAGCCTTCAGGGAAATTTACACGGGGAAAGAGGAAACCAACATCTCATACCCTGACCACGAGTGAGCTCCCAACAGCTTTATTGGAATGATCCACGGGCCAGGGACATGGGGTCTGCAGCCATCTCTAGAGAAAGGAGCCCGGGCAGGCCCAGACATGACCACACACGGGTTTCCAGTGCCCCGCCTTGACCCCATGGGGAGGAAATGCAAAAACAAATTAGCAACCACAGGAAAAGAAACGGAGCAGTTGCGAGGCTGATGGTGGTCAGGGTGCCTGAGGCGCTGGACCTCGGGTGTCCACGGGAAAATAGTCCTCTGTCCTGTACAACGTGGGCAGCTCGTAGGCCGGCGGCGCTGGAGCAGAGGGCTTCTGGAACGACACAGCAGAGGCTCTGGTCAGAGACAGGACCGGCTGTCCGCTCACTCCCCAAAGGACGAAGCGGGGCCGCCCACAAAGGCGCCTCCGTGGGCGTGGGGAAGAGCACAGCTCGATGGAGAAAGACCCGGGAGACGCGCCGGGCCGCGCTCGTGACCGGGCGGGCCCGTGTGTCCCCGCGGCGCTGCAGGGCGTCCACGGGCCTATGGCTGACCAGGACGGACTCCTTCCTGGGACACCGTCGGCACTGCCTGAAGTCTGTGCCCTGCACACTTGCTCCTCTTGCAAACACTGCAGCCCTCGACACGCCCAGGCTCCCGGTGAGCGATTGTACTGAGGGCAGCCCGGGGACGGAGACTGACACTGGCCATGGGCTGGCGGGGCCCACAGGTGACCGTGCACCTCAAGGGTCGCCATTGTCATGGAGGCGCGCTCCCAACAGGAGGGAAATCGCCTCATGTTTCCCAGAGTACCAAGGCCTGGCCCGTGCCAGTCCCAGGTGCACCGGTCTGGGCCTGGGCACGGGGCACTTGGAAACTTCCATGTGCTTCTCATGTAGGACCAAGGCCGACCCCGACAGCTGCGGCTCTCCATGGAAGAAGGGCTTCCAGGGCCCCCAGCAGGGCGATGGGCAGGCGTGAGGGCAGCGGAGACAGAGGCAAGAGGCTGCCCCACCTCCTCCTTTCCCCAGCCCTGCTTCTCTCGGCCCACTGGACAGAAGGTCAAGCGGCCTTGTGTGAGGCTGATCCCCGGCACCGAGAGCCGCTGGTCTGGGTGTTCCAGGTGTGGCGGGGCTGATGCGGGTGGACGTAAGGTCCCAGCTCACCAGGGCCTCTTCTCCCTTATTTTGCCTAAATTTTGTCCTTATTGTGTCCAAATAAAGTATAAAGCCAGGCGTGGTGGCGCACGCTTGTAATCCCCGCACTTGGGAGGCAGAGACAGGAGAATCGTGCAGGTTCGAAACCAGCCGCACGTGCTGGCTTAGGAGACCCTGTTTCCAAATAAAAATATAAAATAGGTCTGGGAGTGTAGCCCGGAGGTAGAAGGGCTTCCAGGAACCCACCCCAGTGCCACCAAATAAATAAATAAATAAATAAATAAAATAATAATAATAAAGAATTTAAAAAATTGGAGGTTGAATGCCCCTGGGTTTCATCCCCAGTACTGGAGAAAAAAAAAAAAAAAAGGAAAGGAAGGAAGGTTAGTGGGGAGGGGGACAGATGAGGCAGGCGGCTGCAGAGGTGGGTGCAAGTCCCCGGGATGGGCCAGGCCAGGTGGATTCCAGGAGAGCCGCTGGGGCGATGAGACCATGTAGCTCAGCGGGTGCCAGAGAAGCCAGCGGTTCCACCTGCCCTCTCCAGCCCAGGGCGTGGCGTGAACACAGGTGGGCGTGTATGGGTGCAGTATCCAGCATCCTGCTTTTCCTAAGGGACCCACTTGTGCCCCCGCCACCCCAGCAGCTTAAACCTGTCCTCGACTCGCCCACAGTGATTGGCTGAGCGAGACTCACGCGGGGCCAATGAGAACGGGCCTTGAGAGCCTGGCCGTGCAGGGCCACTCTCCTGCCCCGGCTCCTGTAAGATGGGGCCAAGAGCCCACGGGGAGCCTTCTTCTGCCACCCACGAAGCCCATACGGGCAGGCGGGGCAAGGCAGAGTCCTGACGGCATCTTTTGGTACCCAGCGCCTGAATCGATGCTGCTGGAAGCTAGAATAACCCTGGGGCTTTTTCTGTGCCGGAGCCATGAAACTCTCCTTTGCTTAAGCCAAGTTGACCCGAGTTGCTGTCATTTGTAACTATGAGTCTTGCCTAAAACAAGTGAGAAGAAGCCCATAGGCTGCTGACACCGTTAGAGGCCAGTGGCTGGATGCACACAGGTGTGCCAGGCTAAAGGAGCCAGATGCCTCGGGCTGTGGGGCACAGGGCCCCCTTGGGAAGGGAGCAGGGCCGCCCCGGGGGCAGCCCATGAACACCCTTGCATGCACACTATCCCTGGGCTCACGGCGGGGGGCTGCTCTGTATTCAAGAACAAGGGCAGCTGGGGGCAGCTCCGGCCTCAGCCCCTGCCCACCACCCCCAGACAGTTCTAACCCTAAGGCTCGCACCTTCAGAATCTCAGCGCTCTCTGGCTGGAGATCAATCCTGTCTGGGGTCAGCCAGGTACGCACAGCCGGGCTCCCCATCCCCAAGTCCGAGCCTGTGAGAGGACATTCCCTGCTCCCAGATGGAGAGGTCAAGACAGAAAACTTGACACCCCCATCCATGTCCTCCTCCCAGCCCACCCCGCCATTCTACCTCCGAGCTACACCCCCAGCCCTAATTTTTATTCTTTATTTTGAAACAGGGTCTCACTGAGTTGCAAAGGGCCTCACTAAGTAGCTGAGGCTGGTCATGAACCGCGATCCTCCTGTCTCAGCCTCTGGAATGCTGGGCGTGCGCCACCACCCCCGGTTTCTTTTTCATTTTGAAACAGTGTCTAAGTTGCAGAAAGTCTCCCTACTTTACTGAGGCTGTCCCTGAACCCGAGATCCTCCCGTCTCAGCCTCCCCAACACTGGTGTTATAGGTGTGTGTTTCTGCAGTGTATCCTCCGGTATGAGAGATATGGGAGGAGTTGTTTTCCTCTCCTCTTTAGGGGGAGCAATTTTATTCACAGGTCTGTGGTCACATCTGCCACTGTTTTGTAAATATTGTATTATTCACGCACAGCAGTGCTGTTTGCTTTAAGTCTAAGGTGTGTTTGTGCCACAGAGCTGAGTCAAGTCGTTGCCACAGGGATTATGTGGTTTACAAAGCCTCAAATATTTATTGCCTGGCCCTTTACAGAAAGTCTCTAGCCCAGCTGGGCATGGTGGCACACACTTGTAATCCTAGTACTTGGGAGGCTGAGACAGGAGGATCGTGGGTTCACAGAAAGCCTCTGCTACTTAGTGAGGCTCTCCATAACTTAGTGAGACCTTGTTTCAAAATAAAGACAAAAACATAAGGCTGTGGGTGTAGCTTGAAGGTAGAATGCTGGGTTCCAACCCAGTAACAAGAAAGAAAGAAAGAAAGAAAGAAAGAAAGAAAGAAAGAAAGAAAGAAAGAAAGAAAGAAAGAAAGAAAGAAAGAAAGAGAAAGAAAGAGAGAAAGAAGGGAGGGAGGGAGGGAGGGAGGGAGGAAGGAAGGAAGGAAGGGGGCAGAGAAAGTAAGTCTCTGGCCCTGGCATGCACCAACAGCAGTTCAGGGTCATATGTATACAGGGAGCGGGGCATGGTGGCTCGTGCTTGTAATCCCAGCATTTGGGAGGCTGAGACAGGAGGATCGTGGTTTGCAGCCATTCTCAGCTACTTAGTGAGGCCCTCTGCAACTCAGTGAGACCCTGTTTCAAAATAAAGAATAAAAATTAGAGCCGGGCGTGGTGGCGCACGCTTGTAATCCTCACACTTGGGAGACTGAGACAGGAGGATCACGCAGGTTTGAAGCCAGCCTCAGCTACTTAGTGAGGCTCCCAGCAACTTAGTGAGACCCTGTTTCCAAATAAAATATAAAATGGGTCTGGGAGTATAGCCTGGAGGTAGAAAGCCTCTGGGTCCCACCCCCAGTACCACCAAAAAAAAAAAAAAATTAGGGCTGGGGGTGGAGCTTGGAGGTAGAGCACCCCTGAGTCTGATCTCCAGTACAAAAAAAAAAAAGAAAAAAAAAAAAGTTTGTTGCCAGTGCTGATGAACTGGGAGAGTGCCTCTCTCCAAATACTGAGCCACGGGCCACACCAGGCTCCCGTCCTGCAGGGTGCAGGGAGCTGGCCCCGCTAGACAGAACACGTGCTGTCCAGGGGCCACGGTCCCCGCCTGGCCCACAGGTGTGGGAAGTGTGTCCGGGGGCCGCCATCAAGCCCAGCACTGCTGCCCCCGGCCCACAGTCCTCTCCTGTGCTTACAGAAGCCCATCTGGCCAGGCCACACCGGGTGTCCTGCCTGCAGTGTTTACTACGTCTGTCCGAGGGCCCATGTTTTCCAGAAGCTCCTAAGGTTGTGAGCACAACTCCTCCCCTTTCTGTAAGTAGCCCTGGGTGTCCAATCCTTCTGCAGAGTGGGGCTGCCAGCCTCACAGGGCACCCTTTCCTCCAGACTGCAAGAGCCAGGTGTGGTGGCGCATGCTTGTAATCCCAGCATTCAGGAGGCTGAGACCAGAGGATCGCAGTTCACAGACAGCCTCAGCTACTTAGTGAGGCCCTCTGCAACTCAGTGAGACCCTCTTTCAAAATAAAGAATTAAAAAAAAATAGGGCAGAGGTGTAGCTCTGAGGTTAAATGCCCTTGGGTTCCATCCTCAGACCCGCAAAATAAATAAATAGATTAATTAATTAATTTAATTAAATAGGTCTGGGAGTGTAGCCCAGAGGTAGAAAGCTCCTGAGTTCCATCCCCAGTAACACACACACACACACACACACACACACACACACACACACACACACGAACCTCTACACCAAGCCCTCGGCCTCCCCCGTGGCTGCAAGGAGACAGTGCGGCCAGCCCCCTTCCACACCGACCTGACTCCACAGCAGGGACCGACTGTCCCTCTCCCCCCTGCGTGTCCCTGGTCAACATGGGCTCAGACCTAGGACCCCCAGTGCCTCCCCTGCCTGGCATCTCAGTGAGTCTCCGGGTGCCTGCAGCTGGATGCCTCCTGCCCTGCACTCCACCCTCGAGTCTGTACCTGTCTGTCTGCTTCTCCTCCCAGCAAGCCCCGCTGGCCCCACCTGCTTTTGCCTCTAGACTCCGGATGGAAGGGCTCCCATTGCTGCCTGAATGAATCCCCTGGGAGTTACGCAAGGCGGAAAAAAATCCCATCCCAAAAGGTTACAGGCGGTATGATTCCATTTATAGAACCTTTTTAAAACGGCAAAATTTTAGAAACAGAGGGCAGATCGGTGGTTTCCAGGGGCTGAGCGGGGAGAGGTGGCGAGGAGAGGGGAGGCTGGCTACAGAGGACAGGGCAGCGGGTCCCCGGGGGCGTGTGGGGGCTGTCTGCCACCCTGATCAGGGTGATGGCGTAAAATGAACAACCACAGAGGATCCGAAGCTGAGCCGGCATCCACACTTGGAATCCCAGTAGTTGGGAGGCTGAGACAGGAGGATCCAGGTTTGCAGCCAGCCTCAGCTACTTAGTGAGGCCCTGTTTTAAAATAAAAAATAAAAAATAGGGCTGAGGGTGTAGCTCGGGGGTAGAAAGCCCCTGGGTTCTGAAGCAGGACTTGCTGGGGAAAGAGAGCCCTGGGCGAAAGTTTGGGGAGGGGGTCAGCACATCCACAGAAGAGCACACATTTAAAACGGGGGCGAGCCAGGTGTGGTGGCACACACTTATAATCTCAGCATTCGGGAGGCTGAGACAGGAAGATCTCTGTTTGCAGACAGGACAGCCTCAGCTACTTAGTGAGGCTCCTTCAACAGAGTGTGACCCTGTTTCATAATAAAGAAGAAAAAGCTGGGCGTGGTGGCGCACGCTTGTAATCCCTGCACTTGAGAGGCGGAGACAGGAGGATCCGCAGGTTTGAAGCCAGCCGAGCTGGCTTAAGAGACCCTGTTTCCAAAAATAAAAAAGTATAAAATAGGTCTGGGAGTGTAACCTGAAGGTAGAAGGGCTTCCAGGAACCCCAGTACCACAATAAATAAATAAATAAAGAAAAATAAAGAAAGAAAGAAGAAAAAATAGGGCTGGGGTGTAGCTCGGAGGTTGAATGCCCCTGAGTTCCATCCCCAGTACCTCAAGAAAAATAAAAACTAAAACAGGGCGACCTGGACTGTCGGGGCCCACTCGGCAGGACCGAGGTGGCACCCAGGCTTGTTGCCAGCGTGGACTCAAGATGGCGCCTGGGCTTGCAGCCAAGTCACGAGGCTCACGAGGCTGGCGGTGCCCTGAGCCTGCGCAGTGAGCCCTATCAGGCGCCTTACGGATAATTAGTGATGCAACGCCTCGTGCTACCACCTGCCCGCCCAGGAGAAGGTTAAAAAGCGCGCATGCCCTAGCGGGGAGGAAGGAGAAGGAGCTAAGAGGGTTGGTGGACAGGAAGAGCAGTTCCTTGGCGGACTGCTCTGGGCTCCGAGCTGGGACGGACATGTTCACAAAGCCACCACTGTGACCGGTGTGTGCTGCAGCAGAGACGTAGAGTGCCACGGAGGAGGGTTGGTGGAGTGATGAGGGAGAGGATAGAAGACTGATGTTGTTTTTACCTGAGAGGGCGTTGAGAGAGCATTAAAGAGGAACGGGAACTGTATAAGAACCTGGGGTAATAAAACTGCTTGAGGAAGATCGTGTAAGAGTCGTCACTGCGCGCGACAAGTGGTGGCCCGTACGGGGACCTTCGCTTTGATCAGAACCTCGGCAGTCCAGGGCAGCTGGCTGGTAACTGTACAAGAACCTGGGGTAATAAAACTGCTTGAGGAAGATCGTGTCTTTGATCAGAACCTCGGCAGTCCAGGGCAGCTGGCTGGTAAGTACTCCTTTGACTCTGAAAAGGGAGGAGGAGGCTCCGTTTACGGAGGGTTATTTTCCCCGATCAAAGGGGGCTCCATTAAGGAGGATATTTTTTAGTGTAAGCAAGTTATTTCCCCGATCAAAGGGGGCTCCATTAAGGAGGATATTTTCCCCGATCAAAGGGGGCTCCATTAAGGAGGTAAATAAGGCTCGCGGATAAGCGAGGCTCGCGGAAAAGCGAGGGACAGCGCTGTATTTTCCCCGATCAAAGGGGGCTCCATTAAGGAGGATATTTTTTAGTGTAGGTAGGTTAGAGAATCGGGCTGGTCCTGATTCGACAAGATAGGAGTAAATAAGGCTCGCGGATAAGCGAGGCTCGCGGAAAAGCGAGGGACAGCGCTGTATTTTCCCCGATCAAAGGGGGCTCCATTAAGGAGGATATTTTTTAGTGTAAGCAAGTTAGAGAATCGGGCTGGTCCTGATTCGACTCCCTCTCCTAATCCGCCACCATAGATGGAAGACACCTGAGGTTAGTTGGAAAAGGCGCCTAATGTGTAAAGGATAGGTCAGAAGATTAGTTCCTAACGTAAGAGTTGTAAACTGCTGCTCGGTACCGTAGAGATGAGTTGTTTTCTTTAAGATCTTTGGGGAATTATTTCTACTTTCCCTCTTCCTTTACCTTGGTTAATGATAGTTTAGGTTGTTTTATTGATACCTGTTTTCTGACTTTCTGCTATGCTTCTATGCACCCTTGGAGACTTTGGAATTTCTGCTCTTATTGCTGTAATTGTGGCCTCTGTGGCCGTGGCAGTTATTGCAGCCACTATGAATGCTCTATCCTCACATGTGGCTGCTGGCATGGCTCAGCAAGCTCAATTATCTGGACTATATGTATAACGTATGTGCAGTATCAGAATTTCTCCCATGCAGGCAATTTGTTTCGTCAATTAAGCAAGACGCTTCTAGGAACTTGGAGCCGTGAATTTGAACACACCATGATTGAGCTACGAGCATCCATCGCTGCAATTAATTCTACCCGCGTGGAAGTCGCCGCAGTACAACAATGAATGGACTTAATACACGGAACATTGGGTTTTTTAAAAGACTGGGGTGGCATGGCGTTCTGGGCATTCTTGCTGGTGGTAGCATGATGTTTCATGGTTGGATATATCAGGCGAACTCGACAACGCGCACTGCAACAACAGCGCATATTGGTGCAAGCTCTGGCAGCCCTAGAAGCTGGCTTATCTCCCCATGTATGGCTCAGTATGCTGGATCGGTAGTCAGTGACGGGTAAGATCGTCCCCGGGACCTTTCAACCTAAGACAGGGAAACAATCATGCTATTGTTCTCCCAATGACGGGTAAGAATGGTCCTTGAGGGTCGGCAACCTAAGACAGGCACGATCCCGAGCCTTATTTTAATAAAACAAAAAGGGAGATATGTCGGGGCCCACTCGGCAGGACCGAGGTGGCACCCAGGCTTGTTGCCAGCGTGGACTCAAGATGGCGCCTGGGCTTGCAGCCAAGTCACGAGGCTCACGAGGCTGGCGGTGCCCTGAGCCTGCGCAGTGAGCCCTATCAGGCGCCTTACGGATAATTAGTGATGCAACGCCTCGTGCTACCACCTGCCCGCCCAGGAGAAGGTTAAAAAGCGCGCATGCCCTAGCGGGGAGGAAGGAGAAGGAGCTAAGAGGGTTGGTGGACAGGAAGAGCGGTTCCTTGGCGGACTGCTCTGGGCTCCGAGCTGGGACGGACATGTTCACAAAGCCACCACTGTGACCGGTGTGTGCTGCAGCAGAGACGTAGAGTGCCAGAAGGAGGGTTGGTGGAGTGATGAGGGAGAGGATAGAAGACTGATGTTGTT
Source organism: Muscardinus avellanarius (assembly GCF_963383645.1). Taxonomy (NCBI): domain Eukaryota; kingdom Metazoa; phylum Chordata; class Mammalia; order Rodentia; family Gliridae; genus Muscardinus; species Muscardinus avellanarius. Next base: position 30,231,936 of record NC_137805.1, read on the forward strand.
TTTACCTGAGAGGGCGTTGAGAGAGCATTAAAGAGGAACGGGAACTGTATAAGAACCTGAGGTAATAAAACTGCTTGAGGAAGATCGTGTAAGAGTCGTCACTGCGCACGACACTGGACAAAATGGGCAAGAGGGACTGGCTCTGCCACTGCTCCACAAACTTAAGAAACTGGGCCACGAGCCGGGCGTGGTGGCGCACGCTTGAAATCCCAGCATCTGGGAGGCTGAGACAGGAGGATCGCGGTTCGCGAACAGCCTCAGCTACTTAGTGAACCCCTTCACAACTCAGTGAGTCCCGGTTTCAAAATAAAGAATAAAAAATTGGGCAAGGGGTGTAGCTAGGAGGTAGAATGCCTCTGGGTTCCATCCCAGACCCACAAAAAAAAAAAAAAAAAAAAAAAAAAAAAAAAGAAAGAAAGAAGAGAAAAGAAACTGGGCCACGTGTGTAGGGATCCCTCTGTCTCCTTTCTATAGAGCCTGGGATGGAGCCCAGGCCTGGGCACAGGAAGCAGGCACTCCCCTACAGAGCCTCAGCCCGGGCCCTGCACTGCTGCGTGTCACTGCGCATGTGTCTATCAGGATCGCCACCAAAGAAAGTCAGCGAAACACATCCACACCCAGCCTCCCACACCAGAGGCCACCGGCCTCTCTTGCTGGCCTCCTCTCCTCCATTTACACCAGCATCCACTCTCGTCGTGTGGCCGGTCCTGTCTCAAGGCCCTCTAGAGCTGGGTCCTCGTGTGTGTGTGAGCCATGACCCAGCTCCTTGGTGAGAGAGCCCCTGTCCCCGGGCCCCTCTAGGCCCCCTCTCCCAGGCGCAGCCTCCCAAGGCCCAAGTTTGCAGGGACGTCCTTGCTGACCACCCTCCCTGCCCCAGACACGCCTCTCCTTAGCCCTTCCCATCCTCCCCTGGGCTGGCGCCCTGGAAGCTGCGCCCTCTTTCCCCCATATGCTGAGGGTCTGAAAGGGCCTCGATGGTAAGTATTTACTTAAATGAAGGGAGACAGAGCCAGCGGCGACCCGGCAGTGAAGGAGTTAAGCGGACCAGGGGCTGGGGTCTCACACTAGCAACCTAGCTGGAGGGCGAGTAAAGAATGTGGGGGGAGGGGAGCAGGAGGCAGCTCTGAGGGTGGCCTCCTGCCTCCAGCCTGGGGCAGCCCCCCCAGAGCCCCCAAAGTGAGGGCCGGTGGAGGTGAGCGCACCTCTGGGGGCCAGGGAGGCTCTGTGTGCTCAGGGGGATGGAGGCGGAGGGAGGGATCTGGGACCTGCGCTCTGAAGTCCCCCCAAAGCCACCGCACAGCTGCGGCCACGGGGCCCCAGATCCCTTGATCCTGCTCAGGGGCTGGGTCCCCCCCAGACCCCCAGACGGCAGGGTCCCCGCTCTTCTGTGTGGCTCTGGCCGGGTAAGGCGCCATTTCCTGCCTCCTCTGGTGCTGTGCCCCGGAACGCACAGCGCTGCTTAGGAGACACCGGCGCTCAGTGCAGGCTGGCGGGGTCCTTATCCTTATTCCCTCTGGACTCCCATTCTCCTTTCTTTCTTCTTTCTTTCTTTCTTTCTTTCTTTCTTTCTTTCTTTCTTTCTTTCTTTTTGTGGTACTGGGTATTAAACACAGGGCACTCAACCTCTTAGCTACACCCGCAGCCCTCTCTTATTTTTTATTTTGAAACAGGGTCTCACTAAGCTGCTGAGGCTGGCCCCCAACCTGTGATCCTCCTGGCTCAGCCTCCCAAGTACTGGGATTACAGGCATAAGTATTTCCTCTCATTATCTGGGGTGCTTGGCTTAGTTATTAGGACTCCCCAGGTAGAAGGCACTTTGACCTTGACCTTGGACCTGCCAATGTGACCAGAAGAGGCACCCGGAGGATGAGTTCCTGCTTCCGGAGAGGTGGTTTATTTCCTCAGCAGCTGACCCCAACAGAGGCCAGGTCAGGGCTTCCCGGGCTCCATGGGCACCAGAGGGATGGCACTTTCGCCTCGGGCACCCTCCCATCTGGGCTGACAAAAGGCCCGCCCTGCTGCAGCTGGCCGCGCTGCCCATCGGTCCTACCCGCAACCTGCACCCAGCGGCCAGTGCTGCCCACGCCGGCTGTCACCTCTCAGGGCCCCCTCACCTACTCCCGCCCTTCTGCTCTCTGTAAGACATTTAAATTATTATTATTACTATTGTGGCACTGGGGGTGGAACCCAGGGGCATTCTACCTCTGAGCTACACCCCCAGCCCTATTTTTTATTCTTTATTTTGAAACCAGGTCTCCCTGAGTTGCAAAGACCCTCACTAAGTAGCTGAGGCTGTCCGCGAACTGCCATCCTCCTGTCTCAACCTCCCAAGTGCTGGGATTAAAATTAGAAGCAGGTGGCCCATCGGAATCACCCCCTGTGCATTCCTGGCTTGGAGCTGTTTCTTTTTTCTTTCTTTTTTTTTGGGTCTGGGGATGGAACCCAGGGGGCATTCGACTTCCGAGCTATACTCTCTGCCCTATTATTTTATTCTTTATTTTGAAACAGGGTCTCACTGAGTTGCGGAGGGCCTCACTAAATAGCTGGGGCTGTCCTCGACCGCGATCCTCCAGTCTCAGCCTCCCGAATGCTGGGATTACAAGTGTGTGCCACCACGCCCGGCTGTCTTTTTCGTTCTTTTTTTTTTCTCTCTCTCTCTCTTCCTTCCTTCTCTCTTCCTTCCTTCAGCCGTCCTCTGTGATGTCCCCAGCGAGCCATACCTGCCTCCCTCTCCTCCTTCCTTCCTTCCTTCCTTCCTTCCTTCCTTCCTTCCTTCCTTCCTTCCTTCCTATGGACCTTGGGATATCTACGTTATGCTGAACTATACCCCAGACCCTTTGTGTGTGTGTGTGGTACTGTGGACTGAACCCAGGGCATTCTATGGAGCTACACCCCCGCCCTTTTTCTTTTCTTTTCTTCTTTTTTTGTGGTATGGGGGTGGAGGAACCCAGGGGCTTTTCTACCTCTGGGCTATACTTCCAGACCTATTTTATACTTTGTTTGTTTGTTTGTTTGTATTTTGGTGGTACTAGGGATGGAACCCAGAGGCTTTCTACCTCCGGGCTATACTCCCAGACCTTTTTTTAATATTTTATTTGGAAACAGGGTCTCACTAAGTTGCTGGAAGCCTCACTGAGTAGCTGAGGCTGGCTTTGAACCTGTGCGATCCTCCTGTCTCAGCCTCCCAAACGTGGGGATTACAAGCATGCGCCAACACGCCTGGTTTTATACTTTTTATTTGGACACAGGGTCTCTCTAAATTGCTAAGGGCCTTGCTAAATAGCTGAGGCTGGCTTTGAACCTGTGCGATCCTCCTGTCTCAGCCTCCCAAGCGCGGGGATTACAAGCGTGCGCCACCACGCCCGGCTCCTTTTTCTTTTTTCTCTTGAAACAGGCTCTTACTAAGTTGCTAAGGGCCTTGCTAAATAGCTGAGGCTGGCTTTGAACCTGAAATCCTCCCGTTTCATCCTCCCAAGTACTGGGATTACAGGCATGCATCCCATACTTGACTCTTTTCCTTAAACCAATAAGTAAAAACAAAAAATTGCGCACAAAGCCAGCCCGTGACGTTTCGACAGGTGCGCACACCATCGACGTTACAGTCTGGCTAGACACATCCAGAGGTGGGAGGGGTGGTGGTTTCCACAACAGAGACCGCTCTGGGGGAAGGAGCGAGGCGCTCCGGAGGCCGCTGTGCGCGGGGGTCGCCACAGTTGACCTGCAGCATTCTGGCTGTCCTGCGGACTTCTCAGGGCATCCCCAATACTGCAAAAACAAATATATACATAAATAAATTTAATTTATAATTAAATATAATTTATATTTATATAATTTATAATAAATTTAAAAATATAATTTATAATAAAATTAATAAAAATATAATATAATATAATAATATAATATAATAAATATATAAGATATAATAATATATAATATAATAAAATTTATAAAAAATATAATTTATAATAAATTTTAAAAATACACAGAATATACAAAAGAGGGGACCACAGGGAGGCCGGAGACACACAGCTCTGCCAGCTGTCACTCCTCTGGTCCCAACTCCAACTCGGGGCAATTTGCCTCCTGGGGACGCCTGGCCACTTCTGGGCACCATCTTGGCTGTCACTGGGAGGTGGAGGCACGTGCATCCATGACCCTGGGGTGCACAGACGCCCCACAGAACAAGCTGACCCAGATGTCAGTGGGCAGCAGGGCATCGGGAAGCCAGCGTCGTGTGTCCCACTGAACAGGGAGACATCGGGGTGCCTCCGAGCCCCCAAATAACCCCTCGCTCAGAAGGCGGTTCCTCCTCTCTCCCCCTCAAAATCGCAGTCAGAATGCAACGCCTAAAAATGACGACGTGGCCCCCCAGCAGGCCGGCCCGTCCCTCCCAGGCCAGCACAAAGCTCCGCGGAAGCGAACCTGTCCCTGCAGGCCGCTGGCTCGGGGAGGCGGGGCTCGGCCTGCTTAATACCTGCCATCTGCTCCAGGGCGGCGGGGGAGCAGGGACAGGGGCTCAGGCTGGGGACCTTCTCACCCCAGATGAGCGCTCCTGGCTCCTCCCAGAGGCCCCGCCCCGGGGGCCCTGCAGGGCCGGCTCCGAGGACTCTGCAGGACAGCTCTGCCTGCAGCCTCCACAAGTCCACCCTGTCAGCACGCACTGCCAGGAGCCACCCCAGAGAGGTCGAGAGCAGCAAGGGCCCCAGAATCCTCCAGAACGCTCACCAAAGCCAGGCGTGGGGCGCACACCTGTAACCCCAGTGCTTGGGAGGCTGAGACAGGAGGATCAGGGTTCGTCAACAGCCTCAGCTACTACTTAGTGAGGCCCCTTGCAACTCAGTGAGACCCTGTTTCAAAATAAAGAATAAAAAATAGAGCCCGGTGTGGTGGCCCATGCTTGTAATCCCAGCATATGGGAGGCTGAGACAGGAGGATCACAGCCTCAGCTAGTGAAGCCCTTTGCACTCAGTGAGACTCTGTTTCAAAATAAAGAATAAAAAGCCAGGCATAGTGGCGCAGGCTTGTAATCCCAGCATTTGGGAGGCCGAGACAGGAGGATCACAGTTCGCGGACAGCCTCAGCTACTTAGTGAGGCCCTCTGCAACTTAGTGAGACCCTGAGACCCTGTTTCAAAATAATAGGGCTGAAGCCGGGCGTGGTGGCGCACGCTTGTAATCCCCGCGCTTGGGAGGCTGAGACAGGAGGATCGCGCAGGTTCGAAGCCAGCCTCAGCTACTTAGTGAGGCTCTCAGCAACTTAGTGAGACCCTGTTTCCAAAATAAAATATAAATGGGTCTGGGAGTATAGCCCGGAGATAGAAAGCCTCTGGGTTCCACCCCCAGTACCACAAAAAAAAATTAATAGGGCTGAAGGTGTAGTTTAGACGTGGAACAGCCCTGGGTTCAATCCCTAGTCACACACACACACACACACACACACACACACACACGAACATTCACCAATTTACTTAACACCCACTACGTGTCCAAGTGGGCAGGGAATTCACAGGCCCCCCAAGCAGGCAGTGAAATTGTACCCAGACCAGGGCCCATCAGAAATAGAGACGGCTACATGAACTCTGCTTTCTAAAATCCTGGTAATAAATTCAAAGGGAAGCTACCCACCCACCACGCCGGTCAAAGAACATGTGTGGTTGGGACAGTTTTGGTCCAAAGATCTCCAGTTTGCAACCCTGGGCTGGAAGGAGATGGGGGGCCGCGTGGTCAGGGGACGCGCCGCGGTTTACCCCACGGAGCAAAGGAGGCTGGGAGAGACACACGCTGAACAAGGTCAAAGCTGGGTCCGGTTCTTGGCTCCTGTCGAGTCCGCTGTGTGACTCTGGGCGCGCAGACAGCCCCCTCTGACTCTCGGCTCCCTTCCCCATAAACTGGAAGCACAGCATCTCTCTCTGGGGTTGTTATAGGAAGTCCAGATGAGGCACAGAAAGCCCTTCCCATAACTGGTGGCGCATGCCTGTAATCTCAGTACTCAGGAGGCTGAGACGAGGGAATCACAGGTTCGAGACCAGCCTCAGCAACTTAAACCCTGTTTCAAACTGAAAAATGAAATAGGGCTGAAGTTCTAGCTCAGAGGTAGAACGCACCTGGGGTCAATTCCCAGCGCGCGCGTGCACGCGCGCACACACACACACACACACACACACACACACACACACACACCTACCGGCTGTTAATTAGGGTGGGGTAGGAGCTGAAGGGCTCCCCCTGGAGCTGGTGCGGAGCAGTGCAGGAAGCCTCAGAGACCTGCAGAGGAGCAGGGCCTGAGCGGGCAGAGCGGGGCGGGTGCTGGGTACCACCCATGAGTTTAACAGATTTCCCCCATGGTGTTGAACATTTAGAAAAATTGGTTGCTGACTTTGAGACATTGGAAAATTCGTGTAACACTTCAGACACCCAGCTTTCCCCCTACATAGGAAGAGAAAGGAAAATGTAGCCCCCCCTTGACCCCCGTCTGCAAGGCTGGGGCCAGCCGGCGTGCACCTCTTTGGTGAAGGTCTGTTGCCAGATGCCCTGTGGGCGTCTGCAGGTAGGAGGAGGGCTGTCGTTGGCTTCTGCTAACTGGACGGCTCCAGCCTCCCTTTCAGCCCCGCTGACCCCCTTCCCAGGGGCCCCTGCGGGGCTGGAGGTAGGCGGGGCCAGGCCCGTCCCAGGGCGGCCTGGCTCTGTGCTGCGGGAGGCGGGAGCTGGCCAGGGTCCTCGTGCTGTCAGCCAAAGAGGCTTCCTTTTGGAAAGCACCCGCTCCTCTCCGTCGGGAAAATTAATCAAAATGACACTTCGTGAACAAGATGTTTTGGCTCGCCAGAAAACAAACAGTCGTTTACGACAAATTAGCGAGGCCGCCCTGCGCCTCTGGGCTCGTGCGCCACCGGAGGGCCCGGGCCTGACCCTCCTGGGCCCGGGGACACCTGCTCTGGGCCGCCCGCAGCTTCGAGCCCGCACGGGGCCGAGACTCCAGGCAGGAGGCCTCCTGGCCCTTCCCCTCGCAGGCCGAGACTCCAGGCAGGAGGCCTCGGTGGGGCTGAGCTCAGCAGGGTCGGGAGGCTCCGGCTTGGGGGGGCCTCTTTCCCCTCCGCTGATTGGACAAGGGCCAAGACCCAGGCAGCCAGCATTCCAGGGAGCTGGGCCCAGCCGGAGATGTTTCCAGATGAGGAAACTCCTCGTCACCCAGCCCTGTAGCTCAGGAGGCATCCCTGTACCCCGCTCAGGCCTCACCTTCAAGACAGAATGACGCTGCTTGCCTGTGCGGCCTGCGCGGGCTCCTGCTGGTGCTCGCGTGCCGGCCCAGTCGCACCACAGGGCCTTAGCACCTGCAGGTCCCTCTGCCGGGAGCACCCTTCCTTTCTACCGATTCGCTTGTCACCCAGCTCTCAGCTTAGCTGGCCCTTCCCCGCCCTCTCAGATGAGGCCAGGCCCCATAGGAACAGGCCAGGCACGGTGGCACACGCTTGTCATTCCAGGATTTGGAAGGCTGAGACAGAAGGATTGCAGGTTTGAAGCCAGCCTCAGCCACTTAGCCAGTCCCTGTTTTCAAATAAGAATTAAATAGGTCTAGGGGATGCATCCCAGAGATAGAAGGCCCCTGGGTTCTATCTCCAGTAAAACACACACACACACACACACACACACACACACACACACACACACACACACACACCAGAAACGTCTGATCACTGAATTTTCTCAGGATTGCATCACTGCCACCAGATCCCAAAGGGAATAGATGACAATTCTCTCCCCAGGCAACACACAAGGGTTAAGAATGTGGGTTCGCCGGGCGCGGTGGCGCATGCTTGTCATCCCACGCTCGGGAGGCGGAGACAGGAGGATCGTGCAGGTTCGAAGCCAGCCTCCGCTACTTAGTGAGGCTCTCAGCAACTTAGTGAGACCCTGTTTCCAAATAAAATATAAAATGGGTCTGGGAGTATAGCCCAGAGGTAGAAGGCCTCTGGGTTCCACCCCCAGTACCACCCCCCCCAAAAAAAAGTGGGTTCTTCGAGTCCTGATGCTCAGCTATGTGACCTTGGGTGCTTTACTTAACCTTTCTGAGCCTCAGTTTCCTCCTCTGGAAAATGGGAGAGGAACACAGGAGGCTGTATGGGATTGAGAGTCCCAGCGGGGTGGCCCTGGGTCCCCGGCCACCACCATGCTAACTGCCCATCACTACCAACCCAGGGCTGGGCTGTCCTGGGCCACCCATCCTGGCACAGAGCTGGTTCTTCAGACCCTCCACGGTCCTTAAATTCCATGCAAGGAATCTTTTTCTTTTTTCTTTTTGTGGAACTGGGGATTGAACCCAGGGGCATTCTACCTCCAAGCTCCACCCCCAGGCCTATGTTTTTGTTTTTATTTTTAAACAGGGTCTCACTGCTTGCTGAGGCTGGTCTGGAACCTGCCATCCTCCTGTCTCAGCCTCCTAAATTCTGGGATGATAAGCGTTCTTTACCACATCCAAATAAAACCTGTCTTTGTGTGTGTGTGTGGGGGGGTGGCGGCACTGGAGCTGGGACTCAGGGGCATTCTACCTCCAAGCAACACCCTCGGCCCTATTTTTTATTCTCTATTTTGAAACAGGGTCTCACGGAGTTGCAAAAGGCCTCATTAAGTAGCTGAGACTGGCTGAGAACCGCGATCCTCCTACCTCAGCCTCCCAAGTCCTGGGCAAAACTTGATTCAGTGCAGCATGAAAATGTGGACTTCTGTGCCATTAAAGTATGTTCACTGGAGCCGGGCGTGGTGGCGCACACTTGTCATCCCAGCATTCGGGAGGCTGAGACCTGGAGGATCGCGGTTCGTGGACGGCCTCAGCTACTTAGTGAGGCCCTTTGCAATTCAGTGAGACCCGGTTTCAAAATAAAAAATAAAAAATAGGGCAGGGGGTGTAGCTCGGAGGTCAAATGCCCCTGGGTTCCATCCCCAGACCTGCAAAAAAAAAAAAAAAGTATGTCCACTGAACAGGGAAACAGGTCCCTTTCTGTCCCCGGGTGCCGCGGGCCTGGGTCTCCAGGCTGTTCTTGACCCGTGGATCAAATGCCGCTGTCTGGGTCAGCTCACAGGCAGCGGAGGCCCGGGCAGGGGACCCTCACCTGGGCAGGGGATCCTCACCTCACCTCTGTGTGCACCCCTCACAGCCGCAGTCCACGGATGGTCCCAGTCACACGGTGGGAAGGTCTGGACGGGGGTCCAGGCGGGGACACTGCCTCCTGACCGAGGTTAGAAAAAGCAAAACCCGCTTTCTCCTGCCCTCGCCCCCAAATCCTGTCCCAGCCGATAGCAGAGCAGGGAGGGTAGAAACACCCCCGGCCTGGGTCTCAGGGGGAGGGAGAAGGGCTGGCTGCATCCTACACGGGGAACCGGGGAACCGATGCACTGCAGCCCTGGCTTTGGGGGAACCCGCTGGGAGAAGTACAACCACCCCGGTGGTCGTCCAGGGCCTTAGCTCCCGCAGCCAGCCGGCAGGGCAGAGTGCAGGCCCTAACCCCAGCGGCCCCTCTTACTGGGGCGAGCGGCTCCAACCCTGCGTTCCTTGTCCACGAAATAGAACTGATCAGACCTACTCCACAGGGTGGGGAGTGAAAGCCTGCTGCGTCGCCCCAACAGGAGTGGTGCTGGATCATTCTAGAAGGGCCCCTCCGGCTCAGGCCCAGGGTACAGCCGGGAAGCCCTCGGCTCTGAGCGTGTGCGTGCCCACGCTGCCCTCAGAGGCTCCCCAGACAAGCCCCTGTGGGGCCCCCGTCGGCATACCAGGGTGACAGAATGAGTCACCGCTCCTGGCCGGGATGTGTTTCCTGAACAAGTCACCACAGGTAAGCCGGGGCCTCTCCGGGGCTTGGCACCGCTGCAGGCTGGGGAGCTCGGGGTGCAGGTCCTGGCTCGCCCCGGCCACTCCCCCAGGGGGATCCTGCATGGCAGGGGCCCCTCAGCCTGCGCCCAGCCCAGGACTCACCTCCTTCTCCAAGCCTCGGTCCCCGCCCTGTGCACAGGAAGCCGAGGGGACCTAGCTGCCCTAAGGCCCCCCCAGAGGACCATGCGGCTCACAGGAGGACCCCACAGCAGACGCGGAGTTAGAGCAGGGCTCTCGGCAGCATAGACATCTGGGCTGACGACTCCTTGCTGCCGGTTATCTGCACATAGTAGGGTGTTTATCGGCATCCAAGGACTCCACTCACTAGCTGCCAGTAGCCTCCCGTCCAGCTGTGGCAACCAAACTGGCTCCAGATGTGGCTGGGTGTCCCTAGACGCGCACGGCAGCTCACAGTGGCAAGCTGGAAAGACCGCGTTAAGCGGGGAAGGTCTCTGAGGGTGGGTCCCAGTTTGCTCAGCAGGAAGAGGGACCCGAGGAGTCCTGCATGGTGTCGCCTGCCCGCCAGCCATCCCGGCATTTGGGAGGGTGAATCAGGACAGAAAGATCACAGGTTCGAGGACAGCCTCAGCAACTCAGTGTGACCCTCAGCGGCTTAGAGAGACTGTGTCTCAGAAAGAGGAAGGACGGAAGGAAGGAAGGACGGACGGACGGAAGGAAGGCAGGAAGGAAGGAAGGCAGGCAGGCAGGCAGGCTGGCTGTAGCTCAGAGGCAGAATGTTCCTGGGTTCAATCCTCAGGCAGGTTGCTGGGGAGCCCAGGACCAAGCAGAGCCAGGGAATGAAAGGTCCCTGCAGACGGGATGCTGCCCACCTTCCTGGCCCCTCTGGTCTGCAGGGGAGTGATCAGTGCCGCAGGGGGACCCAGCCGGGATCCTGCATGTGGTCCTTATTATCATCCTTAGTTGTAGAAAGAGGCGGGGATACACAGTAGGCACACAAGACATGCTGAATGCACGCATACGCACTCACAGCAATGCAGCCCGCAGCGCAGGCGACAGAGATGCCCGCAGGGCCGACTCCTAAGCGCCGGAGGCCCAGGGCCAGCCCACCGCTTCCTGGGCCTCCCGCACCGTGGGGTGGGGAGCGAGCCAGCGGAGCCCCCTGAGTTTGGGGTGCAGCTACTCACTGTTCTGAAGGAGGGGAGCCGTGTGGAGCCCAACCACCTGCGCAGGGACCACGGCACAGGTGCGTGGTCTCTCTCGGCCTGAAGCACGTGGGCTTCCAGGAAGCCAGCCTGGCACCTCACCATCTTGACGAAGGCCTGGCGGGGAGGTGAGCCTGTGAGGCGACGGCCTCCCTCAGCCCGTGGGGTCACCAGCCCTGGTAGTGTCCTCCAGCTGGACCCCAGCGCCATGAGACCGCCCGGAACCCCGACAGCTACTGCTCGGCAAGCACCTGCCTGGTCCCTACTGAGCCCCCACATTCTCCCATAGGGATGCTGAGTTTTCTTTTTGTGTGTGTGTGTGGTACTAGGAGTGGGACCCAGAGGCTTTCTACCTCTGGGCTATACTCCCACACCTATTTTATATTTATTTGGAAACAGGGTCTCACTAAGTTGCTGAGAGCCTCACTAAGCTGCTGAGGCTGGCTTTGAACCTGCGATCCTCCTGTCTCAGCCTCCCAAGAACCGGGATTACAAAAGCGTGCTCCACCACGCCTTCTTTATTGAAAATGGAGTTTTCAGAAATTGCCCAAATGCTCACTTTAATGGTTGATGTGTATGGAAACTCAGATGCTGCCAGCGGTCAGGCAGGTGGGCAGGGCTCCCGGCCTCAGGTGCAGAGCTTTTTTATTTTATTTTATTTTATTTTATTTTTGGTGGTACTGGGGTTCCTGGAAGCCCTTCTACCTCTGGGCTACACTCCCAGACCTATTTTATTTTTGGAAACAGGGTGTCCTAAGCCAGTGCGGCTGGCTTCGAACCTGCGCGATCCTCCTGTCTCTGCCTCCCAAGCGCGGGGATCACAAGTGTGCGCCACCACGCCTGCTTAGAGCTTCCATTTTAAAGCACTCTGAGCGAGGCTCCGCAGGAGAGCCGGGATGCGCTCAGCAGCCGCATGCCCCCGGGAGTTACTCATCCCTAAAATGGAGACGGCGGCACCGATCTTGCTAAGGACGTCCAGTGCTTAGTGTGTGTCCAGAGCTCACTGGGCTGGGGGTGCAGCTCAGCGCTAGAGCGCTTGCCTGGTGTGAATCCCCTGGATTGAATTCCAGCAGCGAAGGGGAAAAAACATAATCCATAAATGTCAGGCACGCTCCTTTTAAAAAGAAAGAAAAGGATGTTCCAATTTATGAAAACTCCGCAGTTTCATCAATGCTAGCAAGAAATCTATACTTTTTTTGGGAACTGGAGGCTGATCCCAGAGGCATTCTACCTTGGAGCTACCCCCTCGCCCTGTTTTAATTTTATTTTGAAATACAGTTTCACCAAGGTGCTGAGGGACCTCGATACACTGCTCATGCCGGCCTCCAACCTGCCATCCTCCTGTGTGTATGGGTGAGCGTATTTGTGTGTGAATATATATGAGTGTTTGTGCATGCGTGTACACGTGTGTGTATATGCGTGAGCGTGAAGTATGCATGTGTGTGTGGGTACATCTATGCATGTGTGTGAAGGAATGTATGTGTGCATGTGTGTGCGTGTGAAAGTGTGAGCACACCTACGTGTATGTGTGTGTACTTGAGTATATGTGTGTGCATGCATGTGCAACATGTGTGAGTATATGGGTGTATGGATGAGTGTGTCTGTGATACACGTGTGTGAATGTGTGTGTGCGCACGCACGCGCGTAGGTGTGTAGGTGCTGGCCCGGGCCATGGCTGGGACGCTGCCTCCACTGGGCCCGGCCAGCACATCTGGTATGCAGCGCGGAGGGACGCTGATCCCTTCCTCCAGCTGATTTTAATTTTCTGCTCCCTGCGCTGCGCAGAGCAGCGACCTGAGGGGCAGGAGGCCGCGCAGAAATGCACCGGGCGCTGGTGGCCGCGCTGAGCTGTCTGCAGCCAGGGGAGGCCGGCTGCGGGGCCAGGAGGAGGGGGAGCGAGGGAACCTGGCGCACTGCTCACCTCAGCCGCTGGCCGGGCGCTGGGTGCTCAGGGGATTCCACACTCAGCTTTTGGATGGAGAGTTGCCACTTTTGCAATCAGCGGGGAAGCGGGGGAGGGAGGGAAGCCCGTTGCTTAAAAATATATTTACAAGCGCCGAGGGACTTGGGTACTTCTGGCAAAGGCCGCAGCTTCGGAGCGGCACCCTGTCCACTAAGGGGTCCGCTCTCGGCACCAAGGGGCGCAGACCGGGCAGCCCCGTGTGACCTCGGGCCGGTCACTTCTCTCTTTCTGTGAAAGGGAACTAATACTCCAGGGTTGCTGCGGGTGTGGGTCAGCTTGCTTGTGTGAAGCACCAGTGGTCCCTGGCGCACAGTAACCACTCAGTAAATTGGGGGGGGGGGTTGTTTGTTGCTGGTCATAGTGGTACTGGGGATTAAGTTTAAGGGCATTTTACCACTGAGCTATACTCTCAGCCCTCTTTTATTTTTTTGTTTGAAATAGGGTCTCCCTAGGTTGCTGACAGTTTTGCTAAGTTGTTTGAGGCTGGTCTTGAACCTGCCGTCCTCACTGAGTTGTGGAGGGCCTCACTAAGTAGCTGAGGCTGGGGGTGTAGCTTGGAGGTCAAATGCCCCTGGGTTCCATCCCCAGACCTGCAAAAAAAAAAAAAAAAAAAAGAAAAAGAAAGAAAGAAAGAAATAGGGCTGGGGTGTAGGTCAGAGGTAGAATGTCCTTGGGTTCCATCCCCAGTACTGTAACAATAATAATAACAACAACAATAACAATAACAATAATAATAAAAATATTAAAGGGGCTGGGGGCCGGGTGTGGTGGTGCACGCTTGTAATCCCCGCGCTTGGGAGGCGGAGACAGGAGGATCGGGCTGGTTCGAAGCCAGCCGTGCTGGCTTAAGAGACCCTGTTTCCAAATTTTAAAAAAGTATAAAATAGGTCTGGGAGTGTAGCTCGGAGGTAGAAGGGCTTCCAGGAACCCCAGTACCACCAAAAAAAGGGGGGGCTGGGGTACAGCTTGGAGGTAGAATGCCCCTAGGTTGCAGCCCCAGTACACAAAAATAAAGAAAGAAGAAAGAAAGAAAGAAAGAAAGAAAGAAAGAAAGAAAGAAAGAAAGAAAGAAAGAAAATGAGCTGGGCGTGATGGCACATACCTGTAATCCCAGTTCTTGGGAGGCGGAGACAGGAGGATCACAGGTTCAAGGACAGCCTCAGCAAGTAGTGAGACTCAGCAACCAAGCAAGACCCTGTTTCCACATAAGAAATAAAATCAAATTGGGGGTATACCTCAAAGGTAGAATGCCTCTAGGTTCAATCCTCAGTATCACACACACACAAAAAAAAATAAATAAATAAATATAAAAACAAAAACCTACAGATGGAAGAGGACTAGAATCTAGGAAAGGCTAGAAAGTAGATTCTCCCAGCCGGGCGTGGTGGCGCACACTTGTCATCCCAGCATTTGGGAGGCTGAGACAGGAAGATCCGGGTTCGTGGACAGCCTCAGCTACTTAGTGAGGCCCTTTGCAACTCAGTGAGACCCTATTTAAAAATAAAGAATAAAAGATTGGACTAGGGGTATAGCCGGGAGGTAGAAAGCCCCTGGGTTCCACTCCCAGTACCACCAAAAAAAAAAAAAAAAAGATTCTCCAAGCTGGGGAGCCAGCTCGCCAGGGCGTATGTTCAGCACCTTGAGGCCGGGCTCCTGACCTCTGGAGCCGAGATAATCATTGCAAGTCGCTGGAAGCCGTGCGTCCAGCGCACCTGGGAGCCGGCCCGGGGAGCTCCGCTGCCGGCCTCTCTGCAGGAGCAGGCACGGGCGGCCTTCCTAGTGAGGCGGGCCAGCCCCGGGCACGTGGTAGGGCCTCCGTGAACGCAGGTAGAAGGGTGTTCAGAAAGGAATCGGGCTCGGCAGCCGGGCCCACCCGGGCAGGCGGGAGGCCGCAGCTCCGCAAATATTCCCGTTCTCTCTCCTCTTTCAAACATGCGGAATAAAATTCAAATGAATCAGCTATTCCAAGGGCATAGTTTTAATTATATTCCTGCTGCCTTCTCTGCTGACAGGAATGTTAATTCTCTGCTAAGTCAGTACGGACTGCTGGAAAGCTCGCTCCCTCTGCAGCCTGGAGGGGCCCGCGTCCTCCGCGGTGCACCTGCCCCCAGCCTCAGCCGCCCAGCCTTGTCATCCCCGCGCTTGGGGGAGACAGGAGGATCGCGCAGGTTCGAAGCCAGCCATGCTGGCTTAAGAGACCCTGTTTCCAAATAAAAAAAATATAAAGTAGGTCTGGGAGTGTAGCCCGGAGGTAGAAGGGTTCCATCCCCAGTACCACCAAAAAAAAAAAAAAAAAAAAAAAAGACCCAGGGATACAGATGCGCTGGAGGCCTGGCTCCGCAGGACTAGTGGACCAAGGCCTGTGTGCACCTCCTGGATCGCATGCTCCTGCTCTCAGGGACACGGCCAGCGAGGGGATCGCTCTGCAGTGTGGAGAGAGGGAAATGAGCCCCTGAGCCTCTCAGCCCAGTGTCCAGGGAAGTAGACAGTGGGTGAGTACGTCCGAGGGGCAATAGCGCGGGCGACTGTGGCAGATGGAGCTTCGGTGTGCGTTCTCCGGGGTAGCTCTGGTATGAATGCAGTCCAGAGCCTGGAAATGTTCCCTCTCCGCGAGGGCCATCTTCATGAAGGTGTCGATACATGTGAAAACCCACTGAACCGTACGGTTACGATGTGTGCATCTGAGGTATTTATACTTTTAAAAATAAACTTTAAGCTGAGACAGGAAGATCTCAGTTCCAGGACAGCCTCAGCTACTACTTAGCGAGGCCCTTTGCGACTCTGTGAGACCCTGTTTCAAAATAAAGAATTAAAAATAGGGCCGGGGGTGTAGCTCAGAGGTAGAATGCTTCTGGGTTCCATCCCCATTGCCGCAAAAATAAATAAGTAAATTTTAAGCTGGGCAGGGTGGAACACATCTGCAATCTCGGTACTCGGGGGAGGCTGTAACAGGAGGTTTGCATCTCCAAGGCCAGCCTCCGCAACTTGGCTAGACCTTCAGCAACTTAGCAAAGTCTGGTTTCAAAATGAAAATAAGATGGGTCGGGTGTCACTCAGAGACAGAACTGCCCTGGGTTCAAACCCCAGGATAAAACAAACAAATAAACATTAAGCCTGACTCAGCAGGCTCTGGATCACACCTGCAGCCCTAGTACTTGAGAGGATCAGGTTTGAGGCCAGCCTCAGCTACTTAGTAAAGAACCTTACAGCTCAGTTAAGACCTCAACAACTTAGCAAAACTCTCTCTCTAAAAAAAAAGAAAAAAAGGTGTTTGGGGGTGAAGCTCAGAGGTAAAATGCCCCTGGGTTCAATCCCCGGTACCAAATTAATTAATTAGTTAATTAATTTCAAAGCATTTAAAAAATATGGGCCTACCCAAGGTTAACAATGCTTTTGGCCGGGCGTTGTGGCGCACGCTTGTAATCCCCGCGCTTGGGAGGCAGAGACAGGAGGATCGCGCAGGTTTTAAGCCAGCCGCGCGTGCTGGCTTAAGAGACCCTGTTTCCAAATAAAAATGTAAAAATAGGTCTGGGAGTGTAGCCCGGAGGTAGAAGGGCTTCCAGGAACCCCAGTACCACCAATAAATAAATAAATAAATAAATAATAAATAAATAAAATAAGTACTACTTAAAAAAAAACAATGCTTTTGAATTTCCAAAAGGTTTTAAATTCAGTTTCATATAAAGTAGCTTGACTGGGGGAAGAAGGAAAATCTCTAAAACACACAATGTACTTAAACATATCAAACTCAACCACTAAGCCAAGCAAGGGAAGGAGGGGTGGGGAGGGAAGGGAGTGGGATTGGGTAGGGTTAAATCAGTGATGTGTACATGTTTGTACACACAAGTTTTTTACCCCAATATGATGTATGAATGTAATGCACCAATAAAAAATTAAAAAAATAAAGTAGCTTGATTTGTAAATATTGGAAATAAATTTTTGTCATTTAAAAAATGATACCATGCTTATTTTGAGAATACTATGCACACATTATTTTTAACCCCAGTACCTGGGAGGTTGAGACAGGAAGATCGCAGGTTCGAGGCCAGTCTCAGCAGCTTAGTGAGACCTTGTGTCAAAATAAAAAATATAATAGGACTAGCCGGGCATGGTGGCGCACGCTTGTAATCCCAGCATTCGGGAGGCTGAGACCCGAGGATCGCGGTTCGCGGACAGCCTCAGCTACTTAGTGAGGCCCTCTGCAACTCAGTGAGACCAAGTTTCAAAATAAAGAATAAAAAAATAGGGCAGGGAATGTAGCTCAGAGGTCAAATGTCCCTGGGTTCCAACCCCAGACCTAAAAAAAAAAAAAAAAAATATATATATATATATATATATATATATATATATATATACACACACACACATATATACACATACACATATACGTATACATATATACATATATACATATACACATATACACACACACACATATATATATGTGTGTGTGTGTATATATATATATTAGGGCTGGGGTGTAGCCCAGAGGTAGACTGCCCCTGGGTTCAAGCCCCAGTAACACACACGCGCGCACACACACACACACACACACACACACACACACACACACTACCATGCAGCCCTCCTCCCACCCTGACCTCTCTACTGGGCCCAAGTGGCTGGAGAGGAGGCAGGCGGGCCACCGCCCGCACAGCACCCTCGCCGGTCTGCACCACCTCCAGCTGGTCCACCTTCGCATAGATGCCCGCATCTCCATCACTATGGCCTTGAGGAGCGGGATGCTTTCTTCCAGGATCTGCGAGGTGTCGCTCCTGATCTGAAAGACAGGGGCTCATGAGGCCCTCTGCTGAGCCGCGTGTCCCGCTCCTGCCTCGGGGTCGCCGGGGCTCTCAAGGCCCCTCTGACAGCCAAGGCTCCAGCTAGCACCCAAAGGACAGGCTCGGGGCCCGCAGGAGCCCTGGCCGGGGACTTGGCCCCCTTGGGCATTAGCTGCTGAATTGCAACCTAAGTGTTAACCCCCAAACACCAGCCACACGAGCCTCAAATAAAATATCGTCACTTCCTGATCGACCTATTTGGGGGGTATGGAAAGAGTCAAGATCTTTTCTTTTCCCCCACCAGAGTGGAGGGAAATTTAGTTTCTCATGACCCTGGAGTTAATACCACAAGCTGGCACTGTTTCAAAATAACGAATAGCAGCCGGGCGTGGTGGCGCACGCTTGTCATCACAGCATTCAGGAGGCTGAGACCGGAGGATCGCGGTTCGCGGACAGCCTCAGCTACTTAGTGAGGCCCTCCGCAACTCAGTGAGACCCGGTTTCAAAATAAAGAATAAAAAATAGGTCCGGAGGTGTAGCTCGGAGGTCGAATGCCCCTGGGTTCCATCCCCAGACCCGCAAAAAAAAATAAATAAATAAATAAATAAATAAAAAGAAGAAAAAACAGGGCTGGGGCCGGGCGTGGTGGCGCACGCCTGTAATCCCGCACTTCGGAGGCTGAGACAGGAGGATCGCGCAGGTTCGAAGCCAGCCTCAGCTACTGAGTGAGGCTCTCAGCAACTCAGTGAGACCCTGTTCCAAATAAAATAGAAAATAGGTCTGGGAGTGTAGCCTCGAGGGAGAAAGCCCCTGGGTTCCACCCCCAGTACCAAACAAAACAAAATAAAACAAAAAACAAAACAAAAAACAGGGCTGAGGGTGTAGCTTGGAGATAGAATGCACCTGGGTTCCATCCCCAGTACTGCAAAACAAACAAACAAACAGCAAACAAACAAACAAGCATCCCTGGAAACCAGGCCGCCTGTGCCGGGAGCTCCGGCAGGTGCTGTGCTCGGGCTCTTGCTATGGTTCTTCTCACTAATTGTCAGCGTCTCTGCCTTGTAGGGAACTGAAAAAGGGATCCCGTCCTTTCCTGCGTCGCTGTGAACCAGACACCGAAGCCTCTATTTGCCTTGAGAGCCTAAGCTCCAAGCGCCGCACCGCTGTGTGTGTGTGTGCGTGTGTGTGCGCGTGTGTGCGTGCGTGCGCGTGTGCGTGTGTGTGCGTGCGCGTGTGTGCGTGCATGAGAGAGAGTCCATTCTCACACCTCAGTCCCCGCTGTGCAGAGGCGGCGCGCACGCCCGGCCATCCGCGTCCTCCTGTGAGCCCCTTCCGGAGTGCAGCAGCGCCAGGGGCTTCGAGTCAGAGCAGCAGGAAAGCCGCTTCAGCTACAGCGTCCAAGCGGGGCCTCCGCGGCTGCTCGTCCATCCAGTTAACACGCCTCCCTGGCTCCTCCTGCTCCATCTCTCCTTCCCCCTCTCGGCTGTTGCTTTTCTTTGTGCTGTGTGTGCATGGGTGTGTGTGTTACTGGGGATGGAACCCTGGAGCCCTCTACCTCCAGGCTACCCTCCCAGACCTATTTTATATTTTATTTGGAAACAAAGTCTCACTCAGTTGCTGAGGCTGGCTTCAAACCTGTGCTCCTCCTGTACAGCCCCCCAAGTACCAGGATTACAAGTGTGCATCACCACACCTGGATTTTTTTTTTTTATGTTTTGTTATCAGAATGAACCCAGGGCATTCTGCCTCTGAGCCACACCCCCAGTCCTATTTTATTTTTTATTTTGAAACAGGGTCTAAATTGCAGAGGGCCTCACCAAGCTGCTAAAACTGGCGGTGAACCTTCCATCCTCCTGTCTCGGCCTCCCAAGCGCTGGGATGGCAGGCGTGCGCCCCCATGCCAGGCTTCATTTTTCGCTTTGCGGAAGCAAGGTGCTGGCCTGAGCGGCCCATGCAGCAAGGAATGGGGGCAGCTTCCAGCCAGCGGCCACAAAGGACCCCGAGGAATTGAACCCATGCACCCGTCTACCCCGCTTTGGCCTAGAAGTGGCTCCTGCCCCAGGCCCCTGGGTGATACAGCCCCAGCCGACCCCCTGGGCACAGCTCACCAGAGACCCAAGTCAGGCCTGGCTCAGCGGCACCTGACTCCTGGCCCATACGTAGGCTGTTAAGCCCTGAGGGTCACTGCTTAAAACCACATGTGGGGTTAACCTGTTACACAGCAACAGGTACCAACACGGAGTGAGGAATCGGTGTGTGTTCATTAAAAGCATGTCCTGAAGCTGGGTGCGGTAGCACATGTCTGGAATCTTAGTACTTGGGAGGCTGAGACTGGAGGATCACAGTTCACGGACGGCCTCAGCTACTTAGCGAGGCCCCCTGCAACTCAGTGAGACCCCGTTTCAAAATAAAGAATAAAAACTAGGGCAGGCGGTGTGGCTCAGAGGCCAAATGCCCCTGGGTTCCATCCCCAGACCCGCAAAAAAATAAAAAGAATTAAAAAAAATTGAGCTGGTTCAAAGATAGAATGCCCCTGGGTTCTATCCCCAGTAACACACACACACACACCAAGCAGGGTCTCTAGGAGAAACGGATGGATGGTCCTAGGGTTGGGGAAAACGTTAAGCCGTGCCTGCATCTTGTAGCACCAAAATAGAAGGAAAGAGAGAGGGAGGACTACGTGAAAGGGCGCAGGCACCAGCCCACAAGGCAGAGCTGAAGCTGAACACAAATTGCCCAAAGGAATCGCGTAGAATCTGCTTGTGACCCACAGCATAACGTGCGTACGGCGGCCTTCAACGCCCACAGCAGCACAGCTGCAGAGCCAGCCGACTGCGAGGTGGAAATATTTGGGGGAAACCACGTCTGTTCTCAATGAGTGCAGACTTTTGTTCTTGTCCTTATCCCTAAACAATACAGCGTCACAACTACTTACACGGCACGACGTCGTGTTCCTACGACAAGCCATCTAGACATGATTTAAGTCCACGGGAGAGGGCTGCGGGTGTCTCCGTGGTGAGCCTTTCCCGGTACATGCGGGGCCCTGGGTCCAAGCCCCAGCACCACAGGCACACAAAAAGTTAAGTGGGGAGCTGGGCGTGGTGCTGCAGGCCTGTCATCCCAGTGCTCGGGAGGCTGACACAGGGGGATCTCAGGCCTGTGGCCCCCTCAGCAACTCAGTGAGGCCCTATCTCAAAATAAAAAATAAAATAAAATAGGACCTGGCGGTGCACGCTTATAATCCCAGCATTCGGGAGGCTGAGACGGGAGGATGGTGGTTTGTGGACAGCCTCAGCTACTTAGCGAGGCTCTCAGCAACTTAGTGAGACCCTGTTTCCAAATAAAGTATAAAATAGGTCTGAGAGTATAACCCAAAGGTAGAAAGCCTATATATATATCTATATATATATATATAGATATATATATAGATAGATAGATATAGATAGATATAGATATAAAACTATTCCAAATGAATAGTTTTTAAAAATCTAAAACCAGGCGTGGTGGTGCACCACTTGTAATCCCAGCATTCAGGAGGCTGAGACCGGGGGATCGCGGTTCGCAGACAGCCTCAGCTACTTAGTGAAGCCCCTTGCAACTCAGTGAGACCAGGTTTCAAAATAAAGAATAAAAAAGCCAGGCGTGGTGGCGCACGCTTGTAATCCCAGCATTCGGGAGGCTGAGACTGGAGGATCACGGTTCACGGACAGCCTCAGCTACTTAGTGAGGCCCTCTGTAACTCAGTGAGACCCAGTTTCAAAGTAAAGAATAAAAAATAGGGCAGGGGGGCTGGGTGTGGTGGCGCACGCTTGTAATCCCAGAGCTTGGGAGGCTGAGACAGGAGGATCGCACAGGTTCGAAGCCAGCCTCAGCTACTTAGTGAGGCTCTCAGCAACTTAGTGAGACCCTGTTTCCAAATAAAATATAAAAATAGGTCTGGGAGTATAGCCCAGAGGTAGAAAGCCTTTGGGTTCCACCCCCAGTACCCCCCCCAAAAAAAAAATAGGGCAGGAGGTGTAGCTTGGAGGTCGAATGCCCCTGGGTTTCATCCCCAGACCCGCGAAAGAAAGAAAGAAAGAAAGAAAGAAAGAAAGAAAGAAAGAAAGAAAGAAAGGAAGGAAGGAAGGGGGTGTAGCTCGGAGGTCGAATGCCCCTGGGTTTCATCCCCAGACCTGCGAAAGAAAGAAAGAAAGGAAGAAAGAAAGAAAGAAAGAAAGAGGGCAGGGGGTGTAGCTCAGAGGTCGAATGCCCCTGGGTTCCATCCCCAGACCCGCAAATAAATAAATAAATAAATAAATAAATAAATAAATAAATAATAAGTGAGGTGTGGTGGCACACACTTGTAATCCCAGTACTTGGGGGGCTGAGATAGGAGGATGGCAGGTTCATGGCCAGCCTCATCTCCGCAACTTAGTGATACCGTTTCTAAATAAAGGATAAAAAAATAAGATACCCAGAGGTAGAATGCCCCTGGGTTCAATTCCCAGTACTGCAAAAAGAATAAAAAATAGGACTGAGGGTGTAGGTCAGAGGTAGATGACCCTGGGTTCTCTCCCCAGTCCTGCAAAAAATAAAAAAATAAAATAAAAGAGGGGTGTGGCTCGGAGGTAGACTGTCCCTGGGTTCAGCCCTCAGCACCAAAACAAACAAAATACGAAAAGAGAAAATGCATCTGCCGCACCAGGCTTGAGCCCCCCAGGGCAGCTCCCCCAGGGCAGCTCCACCCCTAGGCCCCCGGCCAGCCCCCCCCGACGCCCGCCGGCCCCGCCCCCACCGCTCGGCCAAGGCGGGAGCAAAGCCCTCTGGGTCCTCCCTCCCTTTCCCAAGGCCAGTCTCTAGGAAGCCCGTTCTCCACCAGGCTAAACTCGGAGACAATTATCATAATACCGCAGAAAGCAGATAATTAACTTCCAGGCAAGGTCGGACCGCGCTGAACAATCGCAAGTATTTTCTTTCTGCTAATTCTAAAGAAACAGATGGGGCGCGAAGTGAGAATGGGTGGGTGGGGGGTCCGTCCGGGCAGAGGGCGGAGATGGAGGAGCCTCCCGCCTTCCGAGGGGCAGGGGGACCTGTGCGTGGAGCCCGGAGGCCGAGCAGGCAACGGCTCATCCGCCAGCTAAAATTACCTGGGAGCCTGAGACGGGAGGGTGGCAGGTTCAAGGGTAGCTTCAGCAATTTAGAGAGATCCTGTTTCCAAATAAAAAATAAAATGTAACTGGGGGGTGTAGGAGGTAGAATGCCCCTGGATTTAATCCCCAGCACCAACCACCATCAAGAAAAAAAAATATTGCAGGTAAGAAGAAACAGGTGCGTGCACCTGCCCAGAAGGTGCATAGTTGGCTGGAAGAGAGGGGTGCGGGGGTGTTTGGAGACCCCCCAAACCGTCTCTAGGGTTCCTCCATGGGCTGGGGACGGCAAGAGAACGCTTCAGGCTCCTGCTACTAGGGGTTAAAACCAAGACTCAGAGAAACAAATGAATTGGACCAAGGTCACCTGAGCTAGAATGGGGCAAGGGTGGATTCCAGTCCAAGCCAGGCCTGGTGGAGCCGGAAGGAGCAGAGGAGCAGAGGAGCGCAGGTTTGCAGCCAGCCTCTGCAACTTAGCAAGATACTAAGTTGTTTTGTTTTGTTTTGTTTTGTTTTGCAGGTCTGGGAAAGCAACCCAGGGGCATTCGACCTCCGACCTACATCCCCGGCCCTATTTTTTATTCTTTGTTTTGAAACAGGGTCTCACTGAGTTACGGAGGGCCTCACTAAGTAGCTGAGGCTGGCCGTGAACTGCGATCCTCGGGTCTCTACCTCCTGAATGATGGGATGACAAGCGTGCACCACCGCCCCCGGCCCCTTTTTTCTTTTTTTGAAGCAGGGTCTCCTTAGGTTGCTGAGAGTATCACTATTTTGCTGAGGCCGGTCTTGAACCTGCGATCCCCCTGGCGCTTGTCTTCTCACGGGGAGTCGGAGGAAGGTGACTCGTATCTTTGCTCACACTTGGTCACGTGACGAGCATCAGTGTGTGTACCCGGCGTCGCGATCTGAGAAGAACAGGACGTCGAGGGAGAATCCATGTTCTCTGAGTCTCTGCAGGACTAATGTCCAAGCGGGCCCATACAGCTGGCCGTCTGGCCAGCTCCTCCCAGCCTGTCCTCCCTCCCCCTGGAGCCCACAAGTGTGGGTGGCAGGTGCTAAGGTCACTAAGGAGCAGACAGTCCAGGCCCCCGGGCAGGAGAGCCAAGGACGTGTGCCCCAGGGCGCAGGCCGGTGCCAAATGCAGCCGCTGGGCCGGGGCCAGCAGGAGAGCGACTCCTCTCAGGAGCAGAGGAAGAGGCAGCTTCCTGGCAGAACCGTTCGAGCCCCGGGGTTCCAGGGAACCCCGGATGCGCCACAGCGGACACTATGCCTAGCTATGACTTTTTATTTATTTATTTTGCGATACTGGGGCTGGAGCCCAGGGGCATTCTACCTCCAAGCTACACTCCCAGCCCTATATTGTATTCTTTATTTGGAAACAGGGTCTCACTGTTAGTAGCTGAGGCTGGCCGAGAATCACGATCCTCCTGTCTCAGCCTCCCAAGCGCGGGGATTACAAGCGTGCACGTCATCGCACCCAACTGGCGTGACTTCTAATTGAGTGTTAACGACATAAAGCGCCCAGGTCTTAAGAGGACAGCTTGAGCCGGCCATGGTGGCGCACGCTTGTAATCCCCGCGCTTGGGAGGCTGAGACAGGAGGATCGCACAGGTTCGAAGCCAGCCTCAGCTACTGAGTGAGGCTTCCAGCAACTTAGTGAGACCCTGTTTTCAAATAAAATACAAAATAGGCCTGGTAGTATAGCCCAGAGGTAGAAAAGCCCCTGGGTTCCATCCCCAGTACCACCAAAATAATAATAATAATAATAAATAATAATAATAGAGAGAGAATAAAAAATAGGGTTGGGCATGTTGCTCTGAGGTAGACTGCCCATGGGTTTCATTCATCCCCAATACTGCAAAAAAAAAAAAAAAAAAAAAGGTCGTTTTCCAGCCGCTGTGTCCCACCTTGAGCCTCTCCTCCAGCAGTGTATGCGTTTCACTTGCTCGGCATCCTCGCCCACATTTGTGATGTTGGTTACTGGCTCTTTTTAAATTTTTAGGCTGTGAGGCTGAGACAGAAGGATCGCAGGTTTGCGGCCAGCCTCAGCGACTTAAAATTTCAGGCTGGGCGTTGCAGGTTTGTGGCTCGCCTCAGCAACTTAGACTCTTTCAAAATAAAAAATAAAATAGGGCTGAGACGGGCGTGGTGGTAACATGCTCGTAATCCCAGTACTTGGGAGGCTGAGACTGGAGGATCGCGGGGGTTTGAAGCCAGTCTCGGCTACTGAGTGAGACTCTGTTTCCAAATAAAAATAGGAACTAAGTAGGTCTGGGAGTGTAGAAAGCCCCTGGGTTCCATTCCCAGGACCACAAAATAAATAAATAAAATAAATAAATAAATAAATAAATAGGGCTGGGGGTAGAGCTCAGAGGTACGATGCTCCTGGGTTCAATACCCATTTTTTTTTTTTTTAAGGTTCTTTGAGGTTTTGTTTTTTTTGTTTCTGTTTTCAGCCATTCCACGAGTGTGGTCTTGCAATCCCATAATCCCAGCTACTAAGGAGACCACAGCAGGAGGATCACGCAATTTAGTGAAGCATATCTCAAAATAAAAGAAGAAAAAAAGGACTGGCGGTGTAGCTCAGTGGTAGAGCACCCCAGGGCTCAAGAAAAGGTAGAGATTCTGGTGCATATAAAGCACTGGCCCTGCTTTGTCTATTTTTTTTTTTTTCTTTTGCTATACTAGGGATTGAACCCAGGGGCATTCTACCTACAAGCTTCTCCCCCAGCCCTTTTTATTCTTTATTTGGAAACAGGGTCTCACTGAGTTGCACAGGCCTCACTAAGTAGCTGAGGCTGTCCTCGAACCTGCGATCCTCCTGTCTCAGCCTGCCAAGTACTGGGATTACAAGCATGCGCCCCACGCCCGGCTGCTTTGTCTATTTCGCACAGTAACACGCTGGAAAAAAATACCATTTGTAGCAGATTAGGAATGGCTGCAAATTGTTATTTTTTTCCTTATATGAAATTGTGTGTATGTCGGGGGGAGGTCCAGGGTCCATAGCCATACACAAAGGAGATCCCAGACCAGAGCTGGTAATGGACTCTTCTCTGCAGCCACAGAGCCTCCTGGTGTGTGGGGATGCACGTCCCGGGTAAGCCCCGGGCGCTGAGACAGTTTCTGTAAGGTCAACAGAATCCATGCACACCCTTGGGAGGCTGAGACAGGAGGATCTCAGATTTGAGACCAGCCGTAGCAATTCAGCAAGGCTCTCAGCAACCTAGCAAGATCCAGTTTCAAATTAAGAAAGAAAGAAAAGAAAAAAAAACTGGGTGCCACACGCTTGTAATCCCAACATTCGGGAGGCTGAGACAGAAGGATCGTGGTTCGCGGACAGCCTCAGCTACTTAGTGAGGCCTTTAGCAACTCAGTGAGACCCTGTTTCCAAATAAAGAATAAAAAATAGGGCTGGGGGTATAGCTTGGAGGTAGAATGCCCCTGGGTTCTAACCCCAGTACCCAAAAATAAAAAAATCCCGCAGGAGCACATGGTGGCCCAGGAGGAAGAGACCCCCTTGGGGAGCCGCGGGCTGTGACCTGCGGAGCTCACACTTGCCACCAAGGGTGGGTGGTGCCAGGTGGGAAGGAGCACCCAGCGGGGCCAGAGCTTGCTTTTTCTGAGAGAAGCCAGAAATCCAGAGTTTTGGCATGACATTCTAAAAATATCAGCAGCTGAGTCCCATTTTTTTTCTAGAAACATCAACATAACTGCAGCCAGGACTGGATGGGGGTCATCTGTGCACGGGGATTAGGATGTAAATTTCTGCTCAGAGTCAGGTGGGCCTCAGGGATGCGGGCCTGCGATCCCGGGCCCCCCCCCCCCCCGCCCCAGGAGGCCTTGGCCCTTCCAGGGCCGGCGGTGGCGTGGGCCTCGCTCCAACTGTCCAGTGGACCCCTGCTCCCCGCCTGCTCCCGGTTCTCCCCTCGGCCGCGTGATGGGTCCGCTTGCGCAGGAGGCACAGGTGGGCATGGGACTTGAGGCCCCCGGCGTTTCTGCTCATCACCCTGTCTTCCCACCGCCCTCCCAGCCTGGCACCAGGTTCTCCGTGCAGCGCCCGCCACGCCCCTGCCCCCAGCCTGTACCCTGGCAGCTCCCTCTGCCGACACGCTCACTGCCCACCTGTGGAATTCTTTCTGTTCCTTTTGCAACCCCCCAAATTAATCACGGCTGCTCTGCAAAGCCTTCTGGAGGTCCCGGGCAGGGTGGAAACCCCTGCTGTGGTCCTTCTCACCGTGAACAGGCCTTTGGAAGGCACTAGAGCTCCAGGTGGCGGCACTGGTACCAAGATGCCCCCCACACACACGCACACACAGACTGGGCCCTGGGGTGGGGTGGGTATGGACGATTTGACTCCCCGTGCATCCTCAAGCTCCTCCCCGGGGACCCTGAGGACCATGTTTGATGACCAAGAAAAGATCATCCAGGCCCTTAAAAGTCTGTCTAAAGTCACTTGTAATCCCAGTACGCGGGAGGCTGAGACAGGACGATCTAGGTTCGCTGCCAGCCTCAGCTACTTAGTGAGGCCCTCTGCAACTCAGTGAGACCCTGTGTCAAAGCAAAAAGAATAAAAAATAGGGCTGGGGCTATAGCTCGGAGGTAGTATACCCCGGGGGGGTTCCATCCCCAGTACTCAAAAACAAAAACAAAAAACACCAAAGTCTGTCTGGGCCAAGTGTGGATGCAAATACTTGTAATCCCAGTGACTCAGGAGCTGAAACACTAGCATCACAAGTGTTTTGTTTTTTGTGGCACTGGGGATGGAATCCAGGTGCGTTTTACCCCAGAGCTACATTCCCAGCCTCATTTTATTCTTTATTTTGAAAGAAAGTCTCACTAAATTGCAGCAGGCCTCACTAAGTTGCTGAGGCTGGCTGTGAACCTGCGATCCTCCAGTCTCGGCCTCTCAAGGACAGGCATGTGTGACGGTGGCTGGTAGGAGGATCACACGTTTGAGGCCGGCCTGAGCCATACAACAAAAATCAAGACTAAAAAGTCCTGAGCTGGGCATGGTGGTGCACACCTATAACCCGAGGATTTGAGAGTCTGAGACCGGAGGATCATAGGGATGAGGTCAACCTCAGCAACTTAGCAAGGCTCTCAGCAATTTGGAGAGACCCTCTTCCAAAATAAATAGATAAAATCGGGCTGGGGGTATAGCTCAGAGGCAGAATGCCCATGGCTACAACCCTGAGCACCGCAAAGAATAAATTTTAAAAAGGGAGAGAGCTGGGGTGTAGCTCAGTGGTAGAGTGTCCCTGGTCAGATCCCCAGTGCCGCAGTAAATAAGTAAATAAATAATAGCGTGCCTGGCTACCTGGCCCCACGCGTGGACTGAGAAGTCGGCTAGAGGATAAACACAGGGGCCCTTGGCACAGTTTCCATCTTGACCAACCACGGAAATGGGTGTTGGATGCACAGAAAGAACCCGGTGCGGGGTGCCTGGCTCAAAGCCAATGCGCACTGCACACCTGGGTCTTCTGTTACCAGGACTCCCTGGATCACCATAGGGAGCGGCCATCACCATAGGGAGCTCTGCCCTTTGGGCTCTGGGCAGAAGCCGCAGGCCTGGATGGCCGCTCTGCTCCTCTCCTCCTGTCCTAGGGGATTCGATTCAACAAACCAAGAAAGAGGCAGAGCTGAGAGAGGAAGAACCAATCGAGGTTCAGGCCCGCCACGAGCCCAGCCCGCTGCCAGGCCTCAGAGGCCGGCAGCCATTTCCTGGCAGGGCGAGCCTGCAGAGCGCTAGGAAAGTTAAATATAGTCTTAGCATCCAGGCTCCACGGCTCCCCGCATCGGTGCCCGAGAGTGCCACCTGGTGGCCCGCTCCTGGCTCCTCGGGTAGACAAGTCTGAAAGGAGGAACCGACAAGATGGCCGCCCAGGAACCTTGGGGCTGGGAGAACACCGAGGGAGCCGGGGAGAGAGAGCGGGAGAGCGGGGCCACGTGGCTCTCCTCACTTCTGCTGGCTAGCCCAGCGCCAGCATGGCTTCCCCAGGAACCTCCTGGAGTGCGGCCTAGGCCTCCCTCCTCTGCCCAGGCAGCCACTCACCAAGTCGGCCAGGCTGCAGAACTCTTCCAACATGAAGGGCATTCCTTCGATGGCCGCCTCCACCTCCCTCGCCAGCGGCCTGCAGATTAGCAAGTGGTTTCCAGGGAGACCAACACCCTCCATTTTTTCTTCTTCTTTTTTTAAGCAAACTAAGTCTTAGGATTATGCGCCCCATTCCTTCTAGACCCCCTATTTTCTTTTCCAAAACCGCTGTCTGCAAGAACGGTCAACAGGCGGGGATCTTTCTGCCCATCCACAAAGGGCTGGTGAGAGTCGCTGCCGGCAGCCCCTCTGTGCACCCTCTCAAAGAGATGCCATCAATAAATAAAGCAAATATCAAGGATGAGAACACTGCCTGGCAGAGGGGTGCAGTACCTGCCAGAGGTTGTAGCGCCGATGGGAGGCGGGGTCGAGGGTCTGAGATAGGTGGGAACTGGCCATCCCAAAGCCGGCCCTTAAAAACACCTGCCCAGGCTGGGGTGGTGGTGGACGCTTGTAATTCTAGTACTTGGGAGGCTGATCGGGTGGATCGCAGGTTCGCGGCCAGCCTCAGCTAATTAGTGAGGCCCTCTTCAACTTATGAGACCCTGATTAAAAATGAAGAATAAAAAACAGAGCCGGGCGTGGTGGCGCACGCTTGTAATCCCCGCGCTTGGGAGGCGGAGACAGGAGGATCACGCAGGTTCGAAGCCAGCGTCCTTGGCTTAAGAGACCCTGTTTCCAATATATATATGGGTCTGGGAGTGTAGCCTGGAGGTAGAAGGGTTTCCAGGAACCCCAGTACCACCAAAAAAAACAAAAAAACAAAAAAAAACAACAACAAAAAAACCCAAACAGCTAGGGGTGTAGCTCAGAGGTAGAATGGGTTCAATTCAGTAGTACTTGGGTTCAATTCCCAGTACTGTATTTTTTTTTAAAAAAAAAAGAAAGACCAGACTTGCCCTCTCAGCATCGCAGAAGAAGGGCAAGCGGCCCAGGCCGAGCCAGACCCTCCTGGTAACCGAGCACACAGGACCATGGCGGCACAGAGGAAGCCTCAGGGTGCTAACCTGGTTGTACGTAGGGGACGGATGGTCTTGTACCAAAAAGTGTTGTTTATTGGAAATTCAAATTTAACAGAGCATCCTATAGTTGATCGGCAAAGCCTTTTGGGGGAGACACACCCCCATCTCTTTTTATTTATTTTAATTTGTTGGTACTGGGGATTGAATCCAGGGGTACATTCTACCTCCAAGCTACACTTCCAGCCTGATTTTATTTAACTTTGAAACAGGGTCTCACGAGGTTGTTGGTCTCGCTAAGTTGCTGGGGCTGGCCTCAAACGTACCATTCTCCTGTCTCCGTCTTCCAAGTACTGGGATTACAGGTGTATGCCACTATGCCCAGTTTTTTTTCTTTGTTTTGTCTTGACACAGGGTCTCACCAGGTTGTTGAGGCTAGCCTAGAGCCTGCAACCCTCCTGTCTCAGCCTGGAGTCCTGTGATCACAGTCGGGCACCACCAGACCTCCTTAGCTGCAAAGCCTATTAACTGGCTTGCTTAGCCCTAAGGGTAGGGATTAGGGAGCGGGCTTTGACCAGCAACCACTGAATGTCTTAGCCTATTTAAAGGGTCTAAAACTAAATACCCCAGGCCCAGACAGACACATGGAAGAGAAAAGGGTTCCTGGGGTCTGGGGTGTGGCTCAGTGGGGGTTCAGGCTGCAGAAGGTTCCAAGCAGGGGACCACCAGCAGCCATCAGGAATTGCAGGCTGGGGTGGCAGGTCTTCTCCTTGGCCAGCAGAGCCAGAGATTCCAGTGTTATGAGGAATGTCCCCATTTTTAAATACTGGCATGCACTGGAAGAAGGAAAGAAAAAAAAGAGGGACGTGGTGGCTGTAATCCCAGTACTTTCGAGGCTGAAACTAGAGGACTGCAGATGGGAGGGCAGCCTCAGCAAGTAGTAAGACTCTCAAATAATAAAGAAAGAAATAAAAATAAAGCCGGGCGTGGTGGCCCACACTTGTAATCCCAGCATTTGGGAGGCTGAGACAGGAGGATGGCGGTTCGAGGCCACCCTCAGCTACTACTTAGTGAGGCCTTTTGCAACTCAGTGAGTCCCTGTTTCCAAATAAAGAATAAAAAAAAAAAAAAATAGAGCTGGGGGTGTCTCTTGGAGGTAGAATGCCCCTGGGTTCCATCCCCAGTACTGCAAATGAATGAATGAATAAAAAGAAGGCTAGGAGATAGCTTGGAGGTAGAATGTCCCTGGATTCAATCCCCGGCAACACACACGCACACGCACACACGCACACACACACGCACACACGCGCACACACACTCATTCAACGGCTCTGGCCGCCCGGCTCCTCCTGGAGCACGTGCTACTTTCATGACCTATAAAACCAGCCTGGGCTGCTGCTGCTGCTGCTGCTTGAATCACTGGGCTTGGAAAGAGAAAGTTCACCCCCAAGAGGAACCCCTTTCCCCGCCGACCACAGAGCCCGCCCGGGGCGTGGCCTGACCCGGGGCGTGGCCAGAGCGAGGCCCCGCCCCCACCTGAGCCCCACCCACCTGAGCCCCGCCGAGCCGGCCGCGGCGGCGCGAAAACCTCCTTCCGGCTGGAGTATAAATAGTACCCGGCTGCGATTTTAACTCTGGAGCCTTCATTTCACAGCTGGGACTATTTCTGGGCCTCCACGGGGAGGCTTGGCAGAAGCAGGGGCCCCGGCAGAGAGAAGCTGGGGAGCACAGAGACCACCTCCCCCCGGCCCCAGACGGCGAGATCGTGTTAAAAAAAAAATGTCACCAGTCAGGGTCAGAGGAAGGGAGACGTGGGGGGGCCTGAGGCCACGGAGGGGGAGGGGGCGGGGTCCAAAGGGCGGGGGAGCGCAGGGCGGGGTCTGGAGGGTCTGCGAGCAGGGCCGCCAGCCACCGGGGCCCCAGACCCCACGGGCCAGGAAGGCAGGCCTGGCCTGGGGGCACAAAGGCCTGGGGGGCCTGAGTGGGAGGCCTCTCCCTTGGGAGGCGCTCTGGAAGCCCCTGCCCCCCATGCTGGCTCCAAGAAAGGACTCGGTATAGGGGCTGGGGGTATGACTCAGAGGTGTAGCACTGCCTGGGGTCAGTCCCCAGCACGGGGGGGGGGGGGGAGGAAGGGAGGGAGGGGGGAGGTTTAAGGCCAGCCTCAACAACTTAGCCTGACCCTCGGCACCTTGGTGATGCCCTGTTTCAAAATAAAAATGAAATAGGTCTGGGGGTGTAGCTTGGAGGCACGATGCCCCTGGTTCCATCTCCTGTAAAACAAAACAAAAACCATCTTCTCTTCTGCTCGCCTGTAGCAGGGTCATACCCAGTCAGTGCACGCGGACTGCGCTGGAATTTAGCGGAGGGCCGCCCGTACCTCTCAGCAGACAAAAGCGATGGCGGAAGGTTGCTACAGATGATCTTAACCCTCCCCACAGGCGCTTTCGTTTCTTCCTTTCTATGGATTAAGGCACAGAGGATCACACAGCTAATAAAGACTGAAGCGGGAATCTGAGCTGTGTGACCCTAGGGCGGAGGTTTGTTTTTGTGTATTTGGGGTGCTGGGGATGGATCCAGGGCCTCCAAACATGCTAGGCAAGCATTCCACAAGCGTGTTACACTCCCTCAACCCCTTTTTATTTTGAGACAGTGTCTAAGTTGTCCAGGCTGGCCTCAAACGTGCCATCCTCCTGCCTCAGCCTCCGAGCTAGCTGGGATTACAGGCCTGCTTTTGCCACTGTGCCCAGCTGGAGCTGACGTTGGTGGCCAGGGAGATGCTCTGCGGAGAGGGAAGAATGTGGCCCTTCCCTGCTACACATCAGCCCTGGGCTCCCCCACCTCACTCCCGGGACCTATGGGGGCCCCCAGAGCAGGACGGAGCCAGGAAAATGTTTTCTGCCTTGTTGACTGAGGAAGGAATAAACCCAATATTCTGCACCCGCAGGGAGGCACCTGGGATTAGCCGCCCCGCAGCCGGGCCCACAAATCTCTCACGGGACAATTTTCTCGAGATAATCCCCTAAATGGCCTCAGAAACCAGTCCTGCGGGCGCAGCCCACGTGTCTTTAACCAGCCCGGAAGCAAACTGGAGTTGCAGCTCCCCGGGTGTGCATTGTTCCACTTGGAGGGGAAGATAGAAAAGGACGGCTCTAGGTGAGAAAAGTGCGCTCCCGGGGGACGGCGGGCATTTGTTAGCGGTGAACCACGGCCCTCGCCTTCTGCAGCCTTCCCCGCTCTCCCAAAGTGCCAATGTGAGCTTCCCAGCGGGGCATGCTAAGAACTGCAGAGGGACTGGCTCCCAGCATCACAAAAAGGGCCCCCACCGCTGCCTTCCTCCCACCCCACGAGTGGGAGGGCCTAAAGCGGCTGTCCAGGTCCCAAGGCCCCAGGTGTCCTTGACCCTCTCTCTTTCACTTGGGCCCCATCTAGTCTGTCAGCAAAACGCCTCACGTGGATGTTCAAATCCTATCCCCAAGCCGCTGGGAGTAGTGGCGCGCACTGGCCATCCACTCGGGAGGCCGAGACCGGAGGATCAGGGTTCACAGCCAGCCTCAGCTACTTAGTGAGACCCTCCGCAGCTTAGTGAGACCCTGTTTCAAAAATAAAATAAAATAAAATAGGGCTGGGGGGTGAAGCTCAGGGGTAGAATGTTCATGGGTTCAATCCCCAGTACCAGAAAAAAAAAAATTCCTAGAGACAGTACTTGGTGTTAAGTACAATAAAAAATTATGAAGTAAAATAAAATATAATGTGAGTACGGCAGAGTGTGAAAAACACCAGAGAGGTCCGGTACACGTGGCATGTAAAGTTTTAATGGCACGGCTCTCCCGGGGACCAGGGCGAGGCACCGTGGGGCCCGCGTGCCTGTCCGAAGCTAGAAGACGCGGGCTCTCCTTTTCAAGGTATGCATCTCGCGAGATGGGGGGTTTACTCATGCGGGGTTTACTTGTAGGAACGCTCAATTCTCGCGGGGGTTTTGGACCCCCTTGCCCTGCAGAGGTCATGTGACACAAAGTCACGCAAGTGCAGGACCCAACTTATCACTTGGGACAGGAGGACTGCAGATTTGAGAAAAGCCTTGGCAACTTAACCATATCCTGTTTCAAAAACAAAAAAAAATAAGAGCCGGGCGTGGTGGCGCACACTTGTAATCGCAGCATTCAGGAGGCTGAAACAGGAGGATCGCGGTTAGCAGCCAGCCTCAGCTACCTCGTGAGGCCCTTTGCAACTCAGTGAGACCCTGTTTCAAAATAAAGAATAAGCCAGGCGTGGTGGCGCACGCTTGTAATCCCCGCACTTGGGAGGCGAAGACAGGAGGATCGCGCAGGTTCAAAGCCAGCCGTGCTGGCTTAAGAGATTCTGTTTCTAAATAAAAATATAAAAATAGATCTGGGAGTGTAGCCCGGAGGTAGAAGGGTTCCATCCCCAGTACCACACACACACAAAAAAATATATATATATATAAACAAAAAAAAGCTTGAGCCAGGCATGATGGCACACGCTTGTAATCCCAGTATTTGGGAGGCTGAGGAGGACCGCAGCCTCAGATACTTAGTGAGGTCCTATGCAACTTAATAAGACCCTGTTTCAAAATAAAGAATAAAAGATAGGGCTGGGGGTGTAGCTTGAAGGTGGATTCCCCTGGGTTCAATCCTCAGTACTGCAAAAAAAAAAAAAAAGGTTGGGAGTGTAGCTCAGAGGTAGAATACCCCTGGGGTCAATCCCCAGTACAAAAAAAAAAAAAAAAACAAATGCACCCAGAATCTTCCTACATCTCCCTCGCACCCCCTGCCCCAGGGCACCGCCATCTCTTGCAGGGTGCATTACAGTGGGCTGCTCCCAGCCCCCGCCTCCTGCTTTGCTCCTCTGAGGGATCCTGCTAGAGCCCGGGCCTCCTCGGAGCCCTCGCTGGGCTGCTGTGCACCCACCGGACGGACGGCGACAGACACACAGAGAAAGAACGCTCCTTGCTGGCGCAGTGGGATCCCTCGCCCGGAGCTGGTGGGCTGGGAAGCCGTGCAGTTGCTTGGAAACTCGCCTGGGAGCTCCTCACAGGAGCCGGAGCCAAGCCACGACCAGGCGTGGACCCGGAGCAAAACGCACGCTCTTATAAAACCTGGACGCGCCGTTCACGATACGCAAGAACGTGAAAAGCACCTGGTACCCAGGCCTGGGGAGCCGAAGGTGGGAAATACGTGAGCTGAACTCACGGCGTCTCATTTAATAGCAAGAAGTGAAGTCGTGGTATGCTGCGATAGGGGCCATCCTCAGTACTGCCAAGAGGCGGCCGGGCGTGGTGGCGCACGCCTGTAATCCCAGCGTTCCGGGGACTGAGACTGGAGGATCGAGGTTCGAGGACAGCCCCAGCTACTTGGTGAGGCCCAGTTTCAAAACAAAGAATAGGGCTGGAGGTAAAATGCCCCTGCGTTCAATATCTGGTACCACACCCCCCCCCCCACACACACACAGAAAGAAAAGAAAAGAAAGGGCTGACCATGCCACTGCGCCGGCCCTGCCTTCAGGGCTGTGACTTGGCGACAGTGGCCAATTCCTAAAACGCTTGTTTCTTAGTCTTTCTCCTTCCGAATGTTTAGCCTACATATTTGCATAAATGCAAAAGGACATCTGCTCAGAGATGTTTTCTGCAGTTTTCTCTGTAACAACAGAAGGCTCCGTCCAACCTTAAATGTCCCTGGGTCACATGGCCATCTGAATTATAAGTCAGAGCTGGGTGCAGTGGCGCACGCCTGTGACCCCAGTACTTGGGAGTCTGAGGAAGGAGGACCGCAGGTTTGAGGTCGAATTTAGTGAGGCTCTCAGCAATTTAACAAGACTGCGTTTCAAAGTAAAAGGTAAAATAGGGCCGGGGGTGCAGCTCAGAGGTAGAACGTCCCTGGTTTTGAAAATGAATCGAACTTTACATTGTTATTTTCCTTACTACTATTTTTTGTTTTGTTTTGTGGTACTGGGGATGGAACCCAAGAGCATTCTACCTTTGAGTGACACCCCCAGCCCTATTTTTAATTTTTTTATTTTGAAACAAGGTCTCACTTGAGTTGCAAAGGGCCTCACTAAGTAGCTGGGGCTATCCGCAAACTGTGATCCTCCGGTCTCAGCCTCCCGAATGCTGGGATTACAAGTGTGCGCCACCATTTCTTTTTAAACTTCTCTGCTGGGGCTGAGGGTCAGCCTGGGGAACCCTCCCCCAAAAGCAGGGAGTCCTGGGCACAGGCCGTCGGGCGGAGGCCGCCAGTCCTGCCCGCAGACCTGTGGGCGCACAGTTAGGAGCGCCCCTGCGGGGTGGGGGCCTCTCCAAGTGCCCACTGTGGCTGCAGCTCCTCTGGCTCCAGAAGGTTCTGATCTGGGAGCCCGGCTGGCTCTGTCCGGGGCACAGCTCGGGGGCCACAGCGGTCACCTCTGTGTTCCTGAGGCCGCTCCAGCCCCGCCAATACATCCAGGCCCCACGGCCCAGAGTCCACAGATAGGACCTCGACCCGCCCTGTAGCGCGGCCCAGTTGGGTTTGATCCGTGACCCTGGCATCGAGTGTCCATGCCTCACGGCCCCCAGGTCCCGGCCTGGCCCTGCCACCCAAGGCAGTTACAGTCGTGCTTGGCATCCCAGGGAGGGCACCCATTCAGCCCCAACACCTCAGGGTGCCCAAGTGTCTCACAGGAGATGACACTGTCGGAGCCGGGCGTGGTGGCGCTCGCTCGTAATCCCAGCGTTTGGGAGGCCGAGACAGGAGGATCTCCATAGATGAGAGGCCCGTCAGCCCACAGTGCTGAATCCCGCCTTTGGGCCTCCGCGTTGCAACTCTGAGCGAATCCGCACATGGTTAACAGCGCAGAAAACACCTGCTTTCTCAGGGGTCCTCTGCTCCTGTGAACAAAGGCCCTGGTGTGAGCACACACTCCCTTCCTCCCCTCCCTCTGACCAGGCCGTCCTCCTGTCTGTCTGCAGGACGACCCTGTCCCTGGTCTCAGCTCAAGAATCCTAAGGCAATCTGGACGCGTCTGGCCTGGACCCCCTGTGCCAGTGGACGCCTGTGTGCAGCCTTGGGGGGCCCCGGGTTCGCTCCCTCCTAAATCACTGGGGATCCAGGGCCCCCAAGTAGCATCTGGAGACCCGCCCTGAAACTACCCCCCCTCAAACGTGAAAGAGAAAGAGAGAGAGAGAGAGAGAGAGAGAGAGAGACAGAGAGAGAGAGAAAGGAGGAGGAGGAGGAGGGAGGAGAGAAAATAAATATGCACAGAGCTGGACACAGTAACTTGCCTGCCAGCCAACCTCAAGGCACCGCCACACACGGCTCCTCCATCCCGGAAAGGGAGCACCAGGCGCGGGCACAGTCTCTGCCCACTGGCCTGATCTCTCACAGACCCTCCTGCCAGCAACTCTTCTCTCTATCCCTGAATACCTTTCCCTTCCTTCCTTCTTTCTTTTCTTTCTTTTTTTGTGGTACTTGGGATTGAATCCAGGCGCATTCTGTCTCAGAGCTACACCCCCTTCCCTATTTTTTATTCTTTATTTTGAAACAGGGTCTCACTAAGTTGCGGAGAGCCTCACTAAGTAGATGAGGTTGAGTGCGAACCTGTGATCTTCCAGTCCCAGCCTCCCAAGTACTGGGACTACAAGGGTGCACCATTAGCCAAGCTATTCTTTTGTTCTGAAACAGGGTCTCACTAAGCTGTGGAGGCTGGCTGTGAACCTGTGATCCTCCTATCTCAGCCTCCCAAGGACTGGAACCCAGGGGTATTCTACCTCCAGCAACACCCTCAGCCCTATTTTTTTATTCTTTATTTTGAAACAGCGTCTCACTGAGTTGCAGAGGGCCTCACTAAGTGGCTCAGGCTGGCCGCGAACCGCGATCCTCCGGTCTCAGCCTCCCGAATGCTGGGATGACAAGCGGGCGCCACCACGCCCGGCTAAGATGCTCCATTTAAAGGCTCAAGGTGACCACAGGCTGCGGGCTGGCAGGGAGGGACCTGCCACCCAGGCCTGTTTGCAAAGCAACGCGCTTTCCCAGCTCCCTCCTTCACCCTCCTGCAAACAGTTCCAGCCCAGGGACCCTAATGAACTGAGTTTTAAGTAGTCTGCACACGGCTCTGCTCTGGCGCAGCGTCCAGTTTCTTAGCGAGCGATTTAAGTGGTTTTATTGCCACGTGAAGCTCCCGGGAACCGGGACGCTTTGTTATGTCCATTACAAATGAACCAGAGCCGGCCGGGCGCGGTGGCGCACGCTTGTCATCCCCGCGCTTGGGAGGCTGAGACAGGAGGATTGCGTAGGTTCGAAGCCAGCCTCAGCTACTTAGTGAGGCTCTCAGCAACTTAGTGAGACCCTGTTTCCAAATAAAATATAAAATAGGTCTGGGAGTATAGCCCGGAGGTAGAAAGCCCCTGGGTTCCACCCCCAGTACCACCAAAAACAAACAAACAAACAAACAAACAAACCAGAGCCAAGCTGGTTGAGCTGAAGATGCCCAGAGTGAGAAAACAGGTCAATACACAGTTTCTCTACAACACAGACGCCGGGCAGATTAAGCGAGGCTGGGCACTGCCGACAGCAAGGGAGAACCAGAGATGTGCGCAGACTGCCAGGCCAGGCACCACGCCAGCCAACCGGCACAACTTCCCTGGGCTGCCTCGCCAAGGAGCGATGAGAGGCTGGGTCCTCACGGGCACAGGCAGCAGCCCTGAACCATTTACTTATTTTTTCTTTTGAGGGGGTACTGGGATGGAACCCAGGGGCATTCTGCCTCCCAGCTAACACCCCCAGAACTATTTTTTATTCTTTATTTTGAAACAGGGTCTCACTGGGTTGCAGAGGGCCTCACTAAGTAGCCGAGGCTGGCAGCGAACCGCGATCCTCCCGTCTCAGCCTCCCAAGTCCTGGGATGACAAGCGTGCCCACGACGCCCAGTTGCTCTGAACCATTTATGCCTGGCCCATACATGATACGTCCATACGATGTCGTGGATGCTGTGAGAGCCCTGTTCTCTAAGCTACAGAAGCAACGTAACAACATCCTAGCCCTAGCCGGGCGGTCACTGCCAGGACGCGATGGATGATGCATGCATCAAGTAGGGGCTCAGGAAAGAGGAGCGACGGTCATTTCAGCGTGCGATGCCAGAAAGCCAGAGACTGCTGAGACGCCAGCTCTCCAGCGCAGAGGTTGCGAGCCCCATGAGGCAACGAACTCAACTGGTGGCTGCTCCAGACATCTGCTAAGATACCTGCGTCCAAAAAAAGGATGTAGCCAGGCGT
Source organism: Muscardinus avellanarius (assembly GCF_963383645.1). Classification (NCBI taxonomy): domain Eukaryota; kingdom Metazoa; phylum Chordata; class Mammalia; order Rodentia; family Gliridae; genus Muscardinus; species Muscardinus avellanarius. Next base: position 30,271,145 of record NC_137805.1, read on the forward strand.
GGTGGCGCACGCTTGGAATCCCAGCATTTGGGAGGCTGAGACAGGAGGATCGCGGTTCACGGCCAGCCTCAGCTACTCTTAGTGAGGCCCTTAGCAGCTCAGTGAGACCCTGTTTCAAAATAAAGAATAATAGGGCTGGTGGTGTAGCTCGGAGGTAGAATGCCCCTGGGTTCCATCTCTAGTACAAAAAAAAAAAAAAAAAAAAAAGCCGGGTGTGGTGGCACACACTTGTAATCCCAGTACTTGGGAGGCTAAGATAGGAGGATCGCAGGTTCGTGGCCAGCCTCAGCAACTTGTGAGACCCTCCACAACTTAGTGAAACTTTTAAAACAAAGTATAAAATAGGGCTAGGGGTGTAGCTCAGAGGGAGAATGCCCTGGGTTCAATCCACAGCACCACAAAACAAAACAAACAGAAAACCCCAAAAGAATGTAAAATTTCATTATTTTGAGATTTATTTTATGGTACTAGAAATTAAACCCAGAGGTATTCTACCTTCAGGCTACAATTTCAGCCCCACCTCACTCAGCTAAATACTACTATTTTATTAAAAAAATGCTATCATTTTAAGTATGGTAAAATTAATTTCAAATTTCATCCTTTTTTTTTTTTGCATGTGGTTTCCAGGACACTTGGAATTATATAGGTGTCTCACACCTGTGGCAGAAATTATGTTTCTATTGAACAGCTCTTATGGATACATTGTGTGTGTGTGTGTGTGTGTGTGTGTGTGTGTGTGTGTGTGTTTTGTTATTGCTGGGGATTGAACCCAAGGGCATTCTACCTCTGAGCTACAGCCCCAGCCCATTTTTTTTTTTTTTTTTTTTGGTGGTACGAGGGATGGAACCCAGAGGCATTCTACCACTGAGCTACACCCCCAGCTCTATTTTTTATTACATATTTTGAAACTGGGTCTCACCGAGTTGCAAAGGGCCTCACTAAGTAGCTGAGGCTGTCCTCAAACCATGATCCTCCTGTCTCAGTCGAATGCTAGGATTACAAGTGTGTGCCACCACGCCTGACCTCCCAGCCCTTTTTATTTTATTTTATTTTAGTGATGGTGCTGGGGATTGAACCCAGGGGCATTCTACTTCCAAGCTATACTCCCAGACCTTTTTATTTTTTTTATTTTGAAAAAGGATTTTACTAAGTTGCAGAGGGCTTCACTAAGTTTCTGAGGATAGTCTCGAACCTGCAAGCCTCCTGTCTCAGCCTCCCAAGTACGGGGATTACAGGCCTGTACCACCGTGCTGGGCTCTGCCATGCTATTACGAGTTGTAGGCAGTATTCCATCAGCACGCATCCAGCTAACATGCACAGATACAGATACATAGAGACCCATGTTTGCCCACGCACCTTTGTTTGGGATGTCATGCATCAAACTGTCAATACTCGCTTTCTCTGAGAACTACAATTGAGATAGAAGAAAAAATAAAAGAGGACGCTCGATCCTTAAGTCCATTCATTCGTTTACTTTTGTGGTACTGGGGATTGAACCCAGGGGCGTTCTACCTCTGGGCTATACCCTCAGCCCTTTATTATTATTATTATTATTATTATTATTATTATTATTATTATTATCATCATCATCATTATTTATTTATTTATTTATTTATTTGGTGGTACTGAGGGTGGAACCCAGGGGCTTTCTGCCTCCGGGCTACACTCCCAGACCTACTTTATACTTTATTTGGAAACAGGGTCCCACTAAGTTGCTGAGAGCCTAAATAGCTGAGGCTGGCTTCGAACCTGCGCGATCCTCCTGTCTCAGTCTCCCAAGTGTGGGGATTACAAGCCTGCGCCACCACGCCCGGCCAATCATCGTTTATTTCTTTAGTTTGAAATGGTTTCACTAAATGGATGAGGCTGGCCTCAAACCCTGCGAACCTCCTGTCGCAGCCTCCCAAGTACCGGGATTATACAGGCCTGCGCCAGCACACCGGGCTCACCCTTAAATTCAATATTCCGTCCTGCTTTTCTGATTAAACAGAGACTGGGTTGGCTTTCTGGCTAGTGGAGTTGGGTAAGAACTTTTTTTTCTCAGCATCGTCTACAGGCTGCCTTCGGCTGGAAGGAAAAAGTCTAGTTTTAGAGCCACTTTTTATTTATGCTTTTAAAATAGAAAGTGCAGACAGACGGGGTATTTTCCTCCTAGCAACCGGAGCGGCCGCGGCCTCGGGCTTCCTGGCTCCCCCGCGGGGCTCGGGCCGCGCACGCCCAAACCCGGCGCCATCCCCCGCACCCTCCCTACCTCTGCGCCCGGCTCGGGGGTCAGGACGAGCGCCCCGCCGCGCACGGGCTCCGGCCGCTCGGCGTCCGCCAGCAGCATCAGGGGGGCAGCGGGGGCGGGCTGCGGGGCGCGGCGCCCCCGGCCCGGGCCCCAGCATCCCGGGCCCCAGCATCCCGGGCGCAGCATCCCCGGGCCCCAGCATCCCCGGATCCCCGGCCCGGGCCCCAGCATCCCGGGCGCAGCATCCCCGGGCCCCAGCATCCCGGGCGCAGCATCCCCGGGCCCCAGCATCCCGGGCCCCAGCATCCCCGGGCCCCAGCATCCCGGGCGCAGCATCCCGCGCGCAGCATCCCGCGCGCAGCATCCCCGCGGCCCGCCCGGCGGAGGCGGAGCAGGTGCCTGCGGGGCAGCGGCTCGGGCAGCGCGGCCGGGCCCGCAGCGCCGCCCAGTGGCTCGCGGCACGCACTGCGCCCGCCCCGCCCGCCCTGCTCAGTCTGCAGGTACCCGGCTCTCCCAGAATTGCCCAGCCGCGGCCCCGCCGGACAGCACAGCGCGGGGTCTCCAGGGCTGAGGCCCGAGCATCCGTACAGCTTGGGTCTCGCCAGGTGGTTCCAACACTCAGCCGAGTTTGAGAACCAGAACGGCAGCGTAGGCCACGCCCTCTCCATTGGGATCGCAGTGTGTGTGTGTGTGTGTGTGTGTGTGTGTGTGTGTGTGTGTAGGGGGTGGGAGGCTTCCTGGAGACAGCCCGGAGTGGTGGCGCACGCTTGTAATCCCAGCATTTGGGAGGCTGAGAAGGGAGGATCCAGGTTCGCAGCCAGCTTCAGCTACTTAGTGAAGCCCTCTGCAACTTGGTGAGACCCTGTTTCCAAATAAAGAAGAAAAAATAGGGCTGGGGGTGTAGCTCGGAGACAGAATGGCCCTGGGCTCCATCCCCGGTGCCTGAAAAATAAAGAAGTAATAAAAATTCCTGGAGAGCTTTTATTTATTTATGATACTGGGGGTGGAACCCAGGGGCTTTCTACCTCTGGGCTATACTCCCAGAGCTACTTTTTATATTTTATTTGGAAACAGGGTATCACTAAGTTGCTGAGAGCCTAAGTAGCTGAGACTGACTTCGAATCTGCCCGATCCTCCTGTCTCTGCCTCCCAAGCACGGGGATTACAAGCCTGCGCCACCACGCCCGGCGCACCTCACACAGGGCCTTGCTAGGTCATGTGTAGTTTAGACGGGGACTGGGGAACACAGGGCCTCCTACAAGCTGCGCTACCCCTGGGCTGCACCCCCAGCGCCTCTGCAAGTGTTTAAAAATCCCGCGATTCAAGACGCAACCGAGATGGAGAGCCCCTATGACCCGCTATGATCAAGTCTCCTGTGTTTAAAGCACCAGCTTCCTGCCCCCAGCCTGTCCTACTTAAGCACCCTCTTTGCGCCAGGGGGAGTCCTGGGAATTCGGTAATCGAGGTGTAGTGGTCGTCCTTTTCCTCATAGGGGCAGCTTTTAAAATAAGGTGTTCCAGGCGGGCGTGGTGGCGCACGCTTGTCATCCCCGTGCTTGGGAGGCAGAGACAGGAGGATCGCGCAGGTTCGAAGCCAGCCGTGGCTTAGGAGACTCTGTTTCCAAATAAAAATATAAAAATAGGTCTGGGAGTGTAGCCCGGAGGTAGATGGGCTTCCAGGAACCCCAGTACCACCACCACTAATAATAATAATAATAATAATTAATAAATAAATAAAATAAGGTGTTCCAGCGGGGTGTGGTGGCGCAGGCTTGCCATCCCAGTACCTGGGAGGCTGAGACCGGAGGATCGCAAGTTCACAGCCAGCCTCCGCACCTAGTGCGGCGCTCCACAACTTAGTGAGATCCTGTTTCGGAATAAAAGAACAAGAGCGGGGTCTGGTGGCACACGCAGGCTTGTAATCCCAGCGGATGAAGTCAGAAATGCAAAGGGAAGAAGGCGTTGCAGGCCTTCTGCAGGGCGCGCTGTCATTAACACTCAGTTTCTCAAACACGCAGAGCCACGCGGTGTCTTGTTTATGGATGCAGACATACGGAGTGAGCCGCCAGGCTGTTCCTGGGAACGGTGCCCCCACATTTAGGAAAGCGGGTGCTTTGAAGCAGGGGAGAGGAAACCGGGGGAGGCCGAGAGGGGCTTCTGGTGTGTGGGGTACTGGGGAGTGAACCCCAGGGGCATCCTACCCCCTTCCCGGAGCTATACCCCCAGCCGTGTGTGTGTGTGTGTGTGTGTGTGTGTGTGTGTGTGTGTGTGTGTGTGTGTGGTACTGGGGTTCCTGTAACCCCTTCTACCTCCGGGCTACACTCCCAGACCTATTTTTATATTTTATTTGGAAACAGGGTCTCTTAAGCCAGCTGAGTCTGGCTTCGAACCTGCGGGATCCTCCTGTCTCCGCCTCCCAAGCGGGGATGACAAGCGTGCCCACCACGCCCGGCTCCATTTTGTTTTTGATCCTCCTGTCTCAGCCTCCCAAGTACTCGGATTACAAATGTGCACCACCATGCCCAGCTGAGAGGGGCTTTAATCTTTTGTTACGGTTTCTTTCTTCAGTTGATATTGGTGCTAATACTTAACCTTTTCACAAAGGGCCAACATGACTTTTTCTTTTTTAAGCCCGGATCATTAGCTCCCCGTGCTGCAGGCCCAGGCCCCCTCCCCTGGAGACACACAGCCGCCCTAGGACGGGGTCTGAGCACCCAGGCCCAAGCTGGCTGGACAGCTGTTCTGTGGCTTCTCTCCATTTTCTTCCAAATGTGCCATTGGGCCTTAGAAACACTGCTAAAAACACGGGTGCCGGGAGCCCTACCCCAAAGGGGCTCTGAATGGGGGCTTCAGGGAAGGCGGCCTGGGCCTCTGCATTCCCCCCTCGGCTCCTGGCTCACCTCGGGGCTGAACCCGGCGCCGGCATCCTTCCGCCCTGGCCACGAGGGGGGCCAAAGCAGGGCGCTAAACAGAGGCCTGAACGGGCACGCCCCCAGCGGCCAGGGGAAGGGGCGGGCGCGAGGCCCCGCTGCCCAGGCCGCACCCTGCCCAAACCAGTTTGAACCAGCTGCGGGAGGGAGCCCTGCAAGTCCCCGCGAGCTCCCTCTGGCGCCCAAGCGCAGCTCAGCGGGCGCAGGCTCCGGGCCCCCGCGGGTGCAGCAGCGCCCACCCCGCCAGGCGCGAGGTGCAGGCCCGGGCCCCAGGAGCCCAGCCCCCCAGGAGCCCCGGCCCCCGCCGGGCGCCAGGCCGCACATCCCCGGCCCCCGCCGCACCTGGCTTCCCCTCTAGAGGCAAATGGTCGCCTTTCAGTGTCTGCAAAGTTCTCAGGCCCCAGGCGAGACCAGCACAGTTCCCAAACCGTCCCCACACCGCAGACTCCCGGGGACCTCCGGGAAGACACGATCCCCTGATCCCCACCGCAGAGACGGTGACATAATTGCTCTGGGGTGTGGCCTGGGCGTTGGGAGGTTTTCAAGGCCCCCCAGGTAATTCCTGTTGCAGGTTCCCGGCTTGCCTGGCCCTGTGCGCTGGCGTCTACAGCCATCTTCTCTAAGGCCCCGGGGTCTCCAGCAAAGTGGCTGCCAGTGCGTCCTGGGCCCTTAAGCTGTGCCAGGCTCTGTCTGGCGCTAGGGATGGAGCCCAGGGGCTCACGGGTGCCGAAGAGGCTTCTAAGCTGGGCGCGATGGCACATACTTGTCATCCCAGGATTTGGGAGGCTGAGTCAGGAGGATAGCGGTTTGAGGGCAGCCTCAGCTACTTGGTGAGGCCCTCCACAATTTAGTGAGACCTTGTTTCAAAATGAAGAATAAGCCAGGTGTGGTGGTACTCGTTTGTAAACCCAGTACTTGGGAGGCTGAGATGGGAAGATCGCAGGTTCAAAGCCAGCCCCGGCACCATGGTAGCAAGGCTCTCAGAAACCTAGTGAGACCCTGTTTCCAAACAAAGAAATAAAATGGGGCTGGGGGGTGTACTTTGGAGGAAGAATGACTCTTAGGTCAATACCCAGTATCATAAATAATTAAATAAATAAATAGAATGAAACAGGTGGGGGGGTGTGGCTCAAAGATAGAATGCCTTTGGATTCAATCCCTAGTGCAGAAAGAAAAGAAAGAAAGAAAGAAAGAAAGAAAGAAAGAAAGAAAGAAAGAAAGAAAGAAAGAAAGAAAAGAAAGCTAGCTCTACCACTGGGCTACATCTCCACCCCGTCCCTGGTTCTTCTCACAGAGGGGCTCAGTGAGCTCCCCACACCCTATGAGGTAGGTGGGCCCTACTACGACCCCATTTCATAGGTAAAACTGAGGCACGGTGCCCAAGGTCCTGACCAGTTTCTGGCCTGGGATGGCTGGATTCCGGAACCCAGACTCTCACCTGCCGGCGCTGTCTGGTCCTTGGGGCTCGCTCCCCTGGTGGGGCCTGGCCAGCGGGGAAGTCCTCCCGGCCCGGCCCTGCCGCCCTGCCTTCCCCAAGCATTCCAGCCTTCTCCCTCCCAATCTGCGGTGGCTCCCAGTGCCCTGACGAAGCCCGGAGACCCCCATCCTGTCTTACAGGCCTGTCTCACCGCTTTTCCGTTTGAGTCACGAGGGGAGCCCAGGCGCAAGGCCATGACAGCGGAGAGCCCTGGAGTGGGGTCTCTCCCGTGGCCTGCGCTGGGCGCCTGGTGGCCGCACCCCAGGCCTGTCCTCCCCGAGCCCGCGGGTGCATTCGGCGTGGGCAACGCAGGGCTCCGGGGTCTTGCCACAGGCAGCCTTTGACCTGGGGCTTCTCTTGAGAGGAAGGGCCCAGGGCTAAGGCCCTGCCCAGCCCCTCGCGAAGTGTGGAAGTCTGGGGTCCCCTAAATATCCCCATGTCTGCCGACCCCCACGTCTGCCCAGCCTGTCCTGTCCCGATGCCTCCAGCTCCCGCTGAGCTGCCCACCCGCCTTCAAAGTCTCTTCCACGGCTTGGTTTCTGCCCCCAAACAGGTGTGCTCTTTATTTAAACCCACCCTCAGATACCGCCCACCTTCTAGGTACGGCTCCACCTCCAGAAAGAACAATGAAATCAGCTTGTCCTAGAAAACCACCCAGGCTCCTTGGGAAAAGTCAGAACTGGTCACCTACATTTTTTTTTTTTTTTTTTTTTTTGGTACTAGAAATGTTAAACCCAGAGACACTCTACCTCTTAGCTTTTTGGTTTTTATCTTTTTTTTTTTTTTTAACACCCTAGCCCTTATTTATTTTTTATTTGTTAATTTATTTTAATTACCTCCAGGCTATTCCCCCAGCCCGACTTTTTATTCTTTATTTTTTAATTTTTTGTGGTCCTGGGTATGGAACCCAGGGGCCTCTAACTCCGGGCTACACCTCCGACCTATTTTATACTTTATTTGGAAACAGGGTCTCATTAAGTTGCCGAGAGCCTCACTAAATAGCTGAAGCTGGTTTCGAACCTGCGCAATCCTCCTGTCTCAGGCTCCCAAGCGCTGGGATTACAAGTGTGAGCCACCAAGCCCAGTGAGACAGGTTTTCAGTAGGTTGCTGAAGTCCTCCTGGAACCTGTGATCCTCCTGTCTCGGCCTCCCTTCAAGGGAGGGCAAAGAGGATGGCCTGATAATAACCACAGTGAAGTCGAGCGTGGTGGCACACGCTTGTAATCCCAGCATTTGGGAGGCTGAGACAGGACGATCAGAGCCTCAGCTACTTAGTAAGGCCCTTTGAAACTCAGGGAGACTCTTTTTTTTTTTTTTTTTTTCCAGTACTGGGGATGGAACCCAGGTGCATTGTACCTCCAAGCTGCACCCTTTCCCTATTTTTTTAGTCTTTTTATATTTTGAAAGAGTCTCACTGAGTTGTGAAAGGCCTCCCTAAGTAGCCGAGGCTGTCCACAAACCACGATCCTCTGAAATAAGATCCTGTTTTAAAATACAGGGGGAAAAAAAAAAAAGGCTGGGGTGTAGCTCGGAGGCACAATGCCCCTGTGTTCCATCCCCAGTACCAAAAGGAAAAATAATAATAATAACCACAGTGAACCCGCCAGGCCAGGGGCTGTCGCCAAGTGTACTTTGCCACGGGCTGAGGGTCTGAGGATGGGCCAGGGATGCTGGTGAGCAGGGCTAGCGCTGCGCTGCCTGGACCAGTCGGGGCTCCCCCAGGAAGGTGGGAGGAATCCAGCTGAGCCAGAGGCCACGCCCGGCCCCTCCAGCCCCGAACCCCAAGACCGCTCACCGAGACCCGCAGCGCGCAGCCCCGGGGTCTGCAGGGTCCCCAGGTCCCCGCCCCCTGGTAGACAGCCCTGTGCCGCGGGCAGGAAGCAGCTAGGGTGCACCGTGGTTATTGCTTCCAGGACTTGGAGTTAACCAAACGGTGGGCCCCATCTAATCAGGCAAGGCTTAAGAGAAAGGTTTTAGGGGTTGGACATGGAGAAAGCAGAGACGGAAGAGGTCGGACAAGGACACTTCCCCTGGCTTGGAAGAAAGCAAGCTGCTGGGCCGTGACTGCCCTGTGGGGTCACATCACAGGAGCTGAGCCCAAGGCCCATTTTTTAAAATGAAAACATTTTAAAAAGGGTGGAGGGAGCCGGGCGTGGTGGCGCACGCTTGTAATCCCAGCATTCGAGAGGCTGAGACAGGAGGATCGCGGTTTGTGAACAGCCTCAGCTACTTAGTGAGGCCCTCCGCAACTCAGTGAGACCCGGTTTCAAAATAAAGAATAAAAACTAGGGCTGGAGGTGTAGCTTGGAGGTCGAATGCCCCTGGGTTCCATCCCCAAACCCACAAAAAAATGAAAATAAAAAGGGTGGGGAGAATAGCTAAAAGGTAGATCCAACCCCCAGTACCACCACCACCAGAAGAAAAAAAAAAACCACAGAAAGAAAACACAAGTGCACAAATATGGCAGCTTTGCTAAAAAGAGGCTGAGATGGGGGGATCGCAGATCTGAGGACAGCCTCGGATTTAGTGAGATCTTCCTGTTTCAGCCTCCCAAGTACTGGGATTACAAGTGTGCGCTTCCATGCCTGGCTTCTGAAAGATTTTTTTACAAGTATTTTCTTTCCACGGGTATAGAAGAGCCCGAAGTCGAGTCCCCAGAACGCCAGCTGTGGGAACACAGCGACCGCTCCGTCCTGCTTCTTGCCGAGCTCCTGCCATCTGGCAGAGCAGACAGTTGGCATATTTAAAATGAGTGAGATCTGTGAGTCATTTTTAACAGCTTTGTTGAAATTTAAGTCATGTACTATACAATTCAATTGTTCTAACGTGTACAGTTCAGGCTGAGAGCGGGGGTGCATGCCTGTTGGTACTCGGGAGGCTGAGACAGGAGGATCGCAGGTTCAAGGGCAGCCTCAGTAATTTAGCAAGATCCTCTCTTTCTTCTTTCTTTCTTTTTTTCTTCTTTTCTTTCCTTTTTTCTTTTTCTTTTTAATTTTTTTTTTTTTTTTTTTTTTTTTTTTGGTGGTACTGGGGATGGAACCCAGAGGCTTTCTAGCTCCGGGCTATACTCCCAGACCTATTTTATATTTTATTTGGAAACAGGGTCTCACTAAATTGCTGAGAGCCTCACTAAGTAGCTGAGGCTGGCTTCGAACCTGTGCGATCCTCCTGTCTCAGCCTCCCAAGCGCTGGGATTACAAGCGTGCGCCACCACGCCCGGCTTCTTTCTTTCTTTCTTTCTTTCTTTCTTTCTTTCTTTCTTTCTTTCTTTCTTTCTTTCTTTCTTTTTTCTTATGTGGTATTAGGGTTTGAATCCAGAGGCATTCTACCACCGAGCTATACCCCAAGCTCTATTTTTATTTTTCTTTATTTTTAAATTTAATTTAATTTTCTGTGGTGCTGGGAATGGAACCCAGGGACACTCCACCTCTGAGCTACACCCCCAGCCCTATTTTTTCTTTTTTCTTTTGAAACAGGGTCTCACTGACTTTCAGAGGGCCTCACTAAGTAGCTGAGGCTGGCTATGAACCCGAATCCTCCTGTCTCACACTCCCAAATACTGGGATTATAAGCATGTGCCAAGCCAGGCATGGTGACGCACGCTTGTCATCCCAGCATTTTGGAGGCCGAGACAGGACGATCGCGGTTCGTTAACAGCCTCAGCTACTACTTAGTGAGGCCCTCTGCAACTCAGTGAGATCCGGTTTCAAAATAAAGAATAAAAAATAGGGCTGGGGGTGTCTCTAGGTGGTAGAATGCCCCTGGGTTCCATCCCCAGTACCGCAAAAAAAAATAAAATAAAATAAAAATAAAAATAAATAAGTAATAAGCTAGTACAAAGGTCTGTTACATTCACTGAGTCCGGCAGCCATCACCACAGTCAACTTCAGAAGACTTTCAGCACCTGGGGCCTCCGAGGCCGGGATCGGAGCCTGCTGAGGGGTTAGGCCGGTGCTGGGGCCAGCGAGGCCGGGATCGGAACCTGCCATGAGGAAGGCCGATGCTGGGGCCTCCGAGGCCGGGATCGGAGCCTGCTGAGGGGTTAGGCCGGTGCTGGGGCCAGCGAGGCCGGGATCGGAACCTGCCATGAGGAAGGCCGATGCTGGGGCCTCCGAGGCCTGGATTAGAGCCTGCTGAGGGGTTAGGCTGGTGCCGGGGCCACTGGCCGGCATCGGAGCCTGCCGTGAGGCAAGGCCGGTGCTGGGGCCTCCAAGGCCGGAATCGGAGCCAGCTGAGGGGTTAGGCCAGTGTTGGGACCAGCGAGGCCAGAACCGGGGCCTCCCATGAGGCAAGGCCGCTGCTTGAGCCAGTGAGGTCTGGATCAGTCCACCGGGTAGCCAGGCCACAACTGGGGCCGTCAAGAGTGGGATCGGTATTTGCAACGCAGCATGCACAGAGATATATCGCAGAAAATTAAAACCAGATGCTTCCCCTAATCAGCAATAACTAGGAGGAAAGGGGCAACAGGAAGAGGTCGAGCTATAGAAAGGGCCCTATAGTGAAGCAATTAAGGTGACCAATCAGAGGGTATGGAATAGGGGAGGATGGAGCCTCTTTAAAAAGCAGGAAGTAGCTGGGCATGGTGGTGCACGCTTGTAATCCCCGCGCTTGGGAGGCAGAGACAGGAGGATGGCGCAGGTTCAAAGCCAGTCGCACGCGCTGGCTTAGGAGACCCTGTTTCCAAATAAAAAAATGTAAAAATAGGTCTGGGAGTGTAGCCCGGAGGTAGAAGGGCTTCCAGGAACCCCAGTACCACCAAAAAAAAAAAAAAAAAAAAAAAAAAAAAAAAAAAAAAAGCAGGAGGTGCATAAACAAATGTATCAAAGTTAATCACCAAACAAGCATGGGATCCAGGGAGGGGGAGGGAATGGGATGGGGGCTGGATGAGGGCTGATTGGATGATGTGTGCTTGTATATCCTCTCAGTCTTGTATTCCAATGTGATGTATGATTACAATGCACCAATAAAAATAAATTAAAAGAAGACTTTCAGCACCCCAGAAAGAAGCCCCGCACTTCTTCTTTTTTTTTTTTGGCGGGTCTGGGGATGGAACCCAGGGGCATTTGACCTCCGAGCTACACCCTCTGCCCTATTTCTTATTATTTTGAAACCGGGTCTCACTGAGTTGCAGAGGGCCTCACTAAGTAGCTGAGGCTGTACGCGAACCGCGATCCTCCGGTCTCAGCCTCCCGAATGCTGGGATTGCAAGCGTGCGCCACCATGCCTGGCGAAGCCCCGCACTTCTGAGCTGTCACCCCAAGCCTCCCGGGCCCTTCTCCCCCGAGGCAGCTCTAGTCTGTCCTGGGCGTCTGCGGCTTTTCCTCCTCTGGGCGCCTCGTGTCCATGGAGTTGCACACGCCGTGTCCTTGTGTGACCGGCTTGTTCTGCACAGCACGAAGATTCAAGGTTCACCCATGTCGTGTCATGGGCCACTGCTTCATTCCTTTTCATTGCCTACTAATACTCCATGGGGCGGACAGTACCATTTCTCGCTTCTGGCTTTCTGAGCAGAACGACCCTGGAGCTGGCGGCCAATCCTTTGCTAATGACTGCCGCTGGTTGGCAGTTAGCAATCCCCGGCCTTGCTCTTCCTCCCCATCTTTAGCTTATCTGCTGCGTCCCTACCTGATCCACATAAAAAATTCAGCAGAGAGAAGGGCTTTTAAGACAGCCTCTGGTGCATGAGCTCAGGAAGGAGCTTAGAGGGTGGTAGTTAGTGCTGACCACAGCGTGGAGAAGTGCTTCCACCACGGGCAGAGGACAAACCCACAGCGCCTTCCCACAGGGAAACTGGACTGTACGCGCCAACGCTGAAGAATTGTTCTTAACTCCGGATCCCGAAGTTTCAACACTAAGGACTTTCCTTAAAAAATCATCATGGTTGTGTACAAATGTTTGTGCAGGTAAAATATCAAGACAATAGAAATCGCTTAATGGCTAACAATAAGAAAACTGTAAGAAAGGAAGTGTGTGTGTGTGTGTGTGTGTGTTGTTACTGGGGATTGAACCCAAGGGCTTACAAGCTCTGAACCACATTCTCAGCCATATATATATATATATATTTTTTTTTTTTTTGAGGTACTAGGGATGGAACCCAGGGGCAGTCTACCTCTGAGTGACACCCCCAGCCCTAATTTTTTTATTCTTTATTTTTGAAACAGGGTCTCACTGAGTTGCAAGGGGCCTCACTAAGTAGCTGAGGCTGTCCGCGAACTGTGATCCTCCTGTTTCCGCCTCCCGAATGCTGAGATTACAAGCTTGTGCCACCACACCCAACTCCTATTTTTTTTTTTAAAACGGGATATTGCTAAGTGGCTAAGGCTGGGCTTGAACCTGCGATCCTTCTGTCTCAGCCTCTCAAATAGTAGGATTACAGGTGTGCACCACCATGATTGACTCATAAAGAAACTTTTATAGGTAGACTTCATGCAGGCATTAAAAAAAAAAAAGTTGTAGAAGAATCTTTGAGGGGCTGGGTGCAGAGGCACATGGCTGTAATTTAAGTATTTCGGAGGCTAAGATAGGATGGTCACAGATTTAAGACCGGCCACAGCAATTTTAACAAGACCCTGTTTCAAAATAAAAGTAAAAAGGGATGCAGGTGTAGCTTGGAGGTAGAATGCCCCTGGGTTCAATCCCCTGTACAAAAGAAGAACTTGAGTATTTAACTGGGTATGGTGGCACATGCTTGTAATCCAGTACTTGGGAGGCTGAGATCAGAGGATCGGAGGTTCAAGGTCAGCCTCAGCAAGTAGCAAGACTCTCAGTAACCTAGCCAGACCCTGTTTCAAAAGCAAAAACTAGAAGCTGGATATGGTGGTATACACCTGTAGTCTTGGGAGGCTGAAACAAGAGGATCGCAGGTTTGAAACCAGCCTCAGCAATTTAGTGAAACCCTGCTTCCAGATGAAAAATAAAACCAGGTGTGTAACTCAGAGTTAGAATGCCCCTGGGCTCAATCCCCAGTACCAAAAATGAAGGAAGGAAGAGAAAGAGGGAGGAAAAGAAAAAAAGAAAAAGAGCTGCGATGTGGCTAAGAGGTAGAATGTCTCTGGGTTCAGTTCCTGGTACCACAAAAAAAAGACTATTTGAGGAGTCAAAGAAATGTTCACAATACGCCATCAGGTGGCTGTCAATTATTATAACAAATGTCTGAGATAACCAGTGTACAAGGAGGAAAGGTGTATTTTGTCTCGGTGTTCTGGAGGTCTGTCTCAGATGGTGTGGGCTGGGGATGCCCTTCCTGGCAGGAGCAAGGGCGGAGCAAAATCATCCAGCTTGTGACCCGGAAGTGAAAAGTGGAAGAGAGGAAGGGACCGCAGTCCCATATTCTGTCCCCTGGCAACCTAAACAGCCTCACTTTTGGGCCCACTTACGTGTGTGTTCCAAGGCCCTGTGCGTGCTAGGCAAGCCCTCTGCCACTGAGCTCGCCTCTTGAAGTTCCACCACCTCCTAATTACACCAGATACTGAGGACCAAGTCTTTTGCACAGGGGTCTTTGGGAGACATTGAACAGCATATATTGTATGAAAAAAAGCAAGTTCCATGACAGTACTAACTGATCTTATTTTTATTTTATTATTATTATTATTATTTTATTTTTATTATTTTTATTTATTTATTTATTTTTTTTTTTGTGGTACCGGGGGTGGAACCCAGGGGCTTTCTACCTCCGAGCTATACTCCCAAACCTTTTTTATATTTTATTTGGAAATAGGGTCTCACTAAGTTGCTGAGAGCCTCACTAAGTAGCTGAGGCTGGCTTTGAACCTGCGCCATCCTCCTGTCTCAGCCTCCCAAGCGCAGGGATTACAAGCGTGCGCCTCCACGCCCGGTGTCTGATCTTATTTTTATAAAAAAGAGAACATCTATGTACGCAGGCAACAAGAAGCTAACATGACGACTTAAAAGAGAAAAGCAAACTAATTTTTCTCCTATATTTTATAAATGGCTGAAATGAACATATATTACTTTTTCTGTCTGCTTTGGTACTGAAGGTTGAACCCAGAAGCCTTTTACCTCCAGGATAGACCCCGTGTCCTATTTTTTATATTGAAATAGAGTCTCTCTAAGGTGCTGAGGCTGGCTTCAAACCTGCCATTCTTCTGTCTCAGGCTCCAGAGTACTGGGATTACAGGCGTGCACCACCATGCCCGGCAAAAAGGTGGTGTTTTTAACCACAAAATACTGGTGGCATGTTTATAAAAGGAAGTGTCTTTTACAGAATTATTAATCAACTAGAAATAGTGGGAAAGCTGTTTACTAAATAATTGTACAAAGATCAGGGGTTATTATAAATCAACAATTACCATTTAGAGAATATAGTGGTAATTTTTTTTTGTAATAGAACAAAAAAAAAACCCCACTAAGAATGTATTTAATAGAAAATGTACAGGAGAGCTGGGCGTGGTGGCACACGCTTGTCATCCCAGTCTTGGGAGCCTGAGACAGGAGGATTCCAGTTCGTGGCCAGGCTCAGCTACTTAGTGAGGCCCTCTGTAACTTAGTGAGACCCTGTTTCAAAACAAAGAATAAAAAATTGGGATGGAGGTGTAGCTCAGAGGTAGAATGCCCCTAGGTTCCAATCCCAGTACCACAAAAAATAAAAAAAGAAAAGAAAAAGTACAGGGGGTCAAGGTATGCACCTCAGTGGTAGAGTGCTTTCCTAGTGTGCATGCAGCTCTGGGTTCAATCCTCAGAACTGCCAGAAAGAAGAAAAAAAAATAAAATGTTTATTTTGCTGGGTGCAGTGGCTCATGCCTATAATCCCAGTACTTGGGAGTCTGAGGCAAGAGGATCACAGGTTGTGGCCAACCTCAACTACTTAGTGAGATACTCTGTAGCTTAATTAGACCCTGTTTCAAAATAAAAATTACAAGGGCTGGGAGTGTGGCTCAGAGGTAGAATGCCTCTAGGTTCAACCCCCAGTACAAAAATAAAATTAGTTCAAGAAGATATATTTAGCAATTTATTGATTGATTTTTTTTTTTTTGGTGGTACTGGGGGTGGAACCCAGAGGCTTTCTACCTCCGAGCTATACTCCCAGACCTATTTTCTATTTTTATTTGGAAACAGGGTCTCACTAAGTTGCTGAGAGCCTCACTAAGTAGCTGAGGCTGGCTTCGAACCTGCGCGATCCTCCTGTCTCAGCCTCCCAAGCGCTGGGATGACAAGCGTGCATGCCCGGCTTCTCCCACATATTTTAACAAAGCTGCACCCCCCCCATCCCTGTCTTAACATCTGCGAGATCAGGCAGCGTTTAGACTTAGTGATCTGAGCTGTCAAGATCAACCAGCAGGGTGTTAAAGTTACTGAAATTACAAAGTTATAATAATAACCTCTTATTCCATGACAGATCAAGAGGGCAAAAGTAAGGAAAAATGCAGAGAAATGCAAAAGGTGAAATCCCCAAAAATGTTTAAAACGCAGAACCCTTAAAACAGAGGAACAGACGATGCCCCCTCTGGGGAACCAGTGGCAGTCATCTGAACTAACCCTGGAGGAGCTCTGGGGACAATTCCACAGCAAGAAAACAGTACAGAGCCGGGCGTGGTGGCGCACGCTTGTAATCCCAGCATTCTGGAGGCTGAGACAGGAGGATCGCGGTTGGCAGTCTCAAGTACTTAGTGAGGCCTTCCACAACTTAGTGAGACTCTATTTTTTTATTTTTTTAGGTCTGGGGATAGAACCCAGAGGCATTCATCCTCCAAGCTACACCTCCAGCCCTATTTTTTATTCTTTATTTTGAAACACGGCCTCACTAAATTGCCGAGGGCCACATTAAGTAGCTGAGGCTGTCTGCCAACCGCGATCCTCCTGTCTTAGCCTCCCCGAATACTGGGATTACAAGCGTGTGGCACCACACCCAGCTTATTGAGACCCTATTTTAAAATAAAGAATAAAAGCTGGGGGTGGTGGCGCTCCTTTGTAATCCCAGTACTTGGGAGGCTGAGACCGGAGGATCGCAAGTTTGCAGCCAGCCTCAGCTACCGAGGCCCTCTGCAGCTTAATGAGACTCTATTTCAAAATAAAGAATAAGCCGGGCATGGTGGCGCACGTTTGTAATCTCTCCCTGCGCTTGGGAGGAGACAGGAGGATCCCGCGGGTTCGAAGCCAGCTGCGCTGGCTTAAGAGACCCTGTTTCCAAATAAAAATATAAAAATAGGTCTGGGAGTGTAGCCCGGAGGTAGAAGGGCTTCCAGGAACCCCAGTACCACTAAGAAGAAGAAGAAGAAGAAGGAGAAGGAGAAGAAGGAGGAGGGGGGGAGGAGGAAGAGAAGAAGAAGAAGAAGAAGAAGAAGAAGAAGAAGAAGAAGAAGAAGAAGAAGAAGAAGAAGAAGAAGTAGTAGTAGTAGTAGTAGTAGTAGTAGTAGTAGTAGTAGTAAAAACGATGTCCAGGGATGAGTATTTGAACTAGCAAAAAGTTGGAGCAATTAGCTTCAGGAAGGAGAGTAAAGGAGGCGGCAGGGCTGCGGAGGATGCTCTGAGACCCCCTAATTGAGAGCAAAGCGCCAGGCTGGGCCGGAGCTCGAGCACGGGAATGAATTATGCATGGGCCTGGTGAATATTTTATCCAGCCTTCTCCATTATTTGTCTTCATCGAGCTGAAAGAGGAAAAATCCCGCGTCGGAATCAGTCTTATTTTCCTCTGCTGCAAAACTGCCCCTAACACACACACACACACACATGTGCACATGCATGCACACGCATGCACACATGCTTGCACACACACATGTACACGCACACCCCTCCTGCAGCCTGGGTCACTGGATCCAGGGCGTCGGGCAGCTTCCCCTCCCGCCAGCTGGCCGGCCTTCGAGGGCACCAGCATTCTGCTTTGCTGAACGTGCTGTTTTCCAAACTGCAGCCGTGGCTTCTTGGCGATGCCCAGGAGGGGGGGCTTGAGTCCCCTGGGCGCCCGCGGTGGGAGGGAGAGGGCGGTGAGGCCCTGGGGGCCCCTGCCCTGGCTGCCCCCTCCCGGCTCCTCCCTCCCGTCCGTTTCCTCCCTCTCCTTGGCTCTGTGCGCCCGGCTGCGGGGGAGCATGCCAGTGCCACTGGGCACCGAGCTGGTGCCGGGCACCTGGGTGGAGGAAGGGCCCGGAGCTGCTCCGCGAACCTTCCCGTGGGCCACACCTCAGCCTTCAGGGTCTCCCGCAGGGACCAAAGCGGGGAGGCTCGGGGCTTTTGTTTCGCTCCTTCTCGGTTCTGGGGATTGAACACGGGAGAATTCCACCCCTGAACTCCACCCCTAGCCCTTTTCTTTTTTTTCTTTTGAAACAGAGTCTCACTAAGTTGCTGCGGCTGGCACCAATCCTGCAACCCTCCGGTCTCAGCCTCCCATGTGTTAGGATTCTAGGCATGTGCCACCACACCCAGCTTCGGGCATTTTTGGGGAGATTTATTTGCAAACACTTTTCATGGTCCGCCCGTGGATGCTGTGCGAGCCAGTGTAACTTCACATCTAGGTAGACCAGATGTGCGTGTGTGCGTGCGTGTGTGTGTGTGTGTATGGATTCATATACCCAGCTTGTTTTTTTTTTTTTTTTTTTTTTTTTTGGTGGTACTGGAGTTCCTAGAAGCCCTTCTACCTCCGGGCTACACTCCCAGACCTATTTTTTTTTATATTTTTATTTGGAAACAGGGTCTTCTGAGCCAGCGCGGCTGGCTTCGTACCTGCACGATCCTCCTCTCTCTGCCTCCCAAGCTCGGGGATTACAAGTTTAGCCCAAGTTTTGTTTTGTTTTTTGTTTTGTTTTGTTTTGGTGGCACTGGGGTTCCTGGAAGCCCTTCTATCTCCGGGCTACACCCGCAGACCTATTTTTATATTTTTATTTGGAAACAGGGTCTCTTAAGCCAGCGAGGCTGGCTCTGAACCAGTGCAATCCTCCTGTCTCTGCCTCCCAAGCGCGGGGATTATAAACATGCGCCACCGAGTTTTTATTCTGTATTTTTTTTTTTTTTTTGTGGTACTGGGGGGTGGAAATCAGGGGCTTTCTGCCTCCGGGCTATACCCCCAGCCCTATTTTATAATTTATTTGGATACAAGGTCTCTCTAAGTTGCTGAGAGCCTCTCTAAGTAGCTGAGGCTGACTTCAAATCTGTGCGATCCTCCTGTCTCCGCCTCCCAAGTGCTGAGATTACACCACCACGTCCAGCTTATTCTGTATTTTGAGATGGAGTCTCAATAAATTACGGAGGCCTCACGAAGTAGCTGAGGCTGGCCACGAACCTGCAATCCTCCTGTCTCAGCCTCCCAAGTACAGGGATTACAAGCTTGCACCAACATGCCCAGCTCATATACCCTGTTTCAAATCATCTCATGAGCCACGTGTGGTGGTGCACGCTTGTAATCCCAGCATTCGGGAGGCTGAGACAAGAGGATCGTGGTTCGCGGACAGCCCCCGCTACTTAGTGAGGCCCTTCACACTTAATGAGACCCTGTTTCAAAATAAAGAATGAAGCTGGGCGTGGTGGCGCACGCTTGTAATCCCGCACTTGGGAGGCTGAGACAGGAGGATCACACAGGTTCGAAGCCAGCCTCAGCTACTTAGTGAGGCTCTCAGTAACTTAGTGAGACCCTGTTTCCAAAAATAGGTCTGGGAGTATAGCCCGGAGGTAGAAAGCCTCTGGGTTCCACCCCCAGTACCACAAAAAAAAAAAAAAAAAAAAAGAATGAAAAAATGAAAAATAGGGCTGGGGGTGTAGCTTGGAGGTAGACTGCCACTGGGTTCCATTCCCAGTACTGCAGGGAAAAAAAATTAAAATCAAAAGTTGTATGGAGCCGGGCGTGGTGGTGCACGCTTGTAATCCCAGCATTTGGGAGACTGAGACAGGAAGATCACAGTTCGAGGTCAGCCTCAGCTACTTGGTGAGGCCCTTTGCAACTCAGTGAGACCCTGTTTCAAAATAAAGAATAAAAAATAGGGCTGGGGGTGTAGCTCAGAGGTAGAGTGCCCCTGGGTTCCATCCTCAGTACTGTTAAAAAAAAAAAAGTTGTAAGTAGTCTGGACATGGTGGCATATGCCTATAATCCCAGTACCTAGGAGACCCACAGGAGGATTGCAGGTTTAAGGAAAACCTCAGCAATTTACTGAGACTCAGCAATCTAGTTTCAAAACAAAAAATTAAAAAGGCCTAGGGGTGTAGCTTGGAGGTCGAATGCCCCTGCGTTGAATCCCCTGAAAAAATGGCAGTCAGGCAGGTTGGCGCATGTCTGTAATCTCAATAACAAGGGAGGCTGAGGCCGAAGGATCCAAAATTGGAGGCCAGCCTGGTCAATTTTGGGAGACCCTGTTTCAAAAGAAAAGGGGATCCAGGGGTGTAGCTCAGTATTAGAGGGCCCCTAGGTTCCACCCACAGTGATCCCAGTAGAAGGAAGGCCGAGACAGGAGGATTGCAGGCTTGAGGTCAGCCTTAGCAACTTAGTGAGGCTCTCAGCAACTTAGCAAGACCGTGTTTCCAAATAAAAAATACAAAAATCTGGGGTATAGCCCGGAGGTAGAAGGCCCCTGGGTTTCATCCCTAGTACCATAAAACAACAACAACAAAAACAGAAACAAAATAACCGTCACAACTCAAAGGACTGTGGTCCGGGTGATCCGAGTCTGGCTCACGGAGGACGCTGGGCCAGGCTTGTGCGAGGCAGGGGCGCGTGTCTGCCTCCTTCAGCCTCCTTCCCCAGCTCCGCAGCCGTTTACCTAGTTAATGATTCCGTGTCTAAGTCACTAAGCACACACAGCTTCGCTGGGTCAGGCTGGGCCGCATACCTGAGCAGCAGCTGGAAGCCGGAGGGAACCTGCGTGCAGCTCCCAGCGGCCAGGGCTGAGGGGCCTGGGAACGCAGCCCCCCATTAGAGAACGGGGAGGCGCTGGACTCAGAAACCTGCTCCAGGACTTAGAAACAATGACAAGAATGGTATTTCCTTGAGGTTTTGAGCTCGTTGGAGGGTCTGAAAGGGAAAGGAATGCTCGAGATAGGATCTGGGTGGGACTGTGAGTCCAATTCTAGCTTTTCCCGTCCTTGTCCTTTCCTCTCAGATAACTTCGCACAGAACACGGCCTGGTTGTCAGAGGCCTGGTTGTTCCGCCCCTGGAGTGATATGTGTGCAGATCTGACAGTCAGATCTGTAATTCTGAACAATAAGAATTCTGAGCCGGGCGTGGTGGCGCACGCTTGTCATCCCCGCGCTCGGGAGGCTGAGGCAGGAGGATCGCACGGGTTCGAAGCCAGCCTCAGCTACTTAGTGAGCCTCTCAGCAACTTAGTGAGACCCTGTTTCCAAATAAAATATAAAATAGGTCTGGGAGTATAGCCCGGAGGTAGAAAGCCCTTGGGTTCCACCCCCAGTACTACCAAAAAAGGATAAGTAAATAAAAGAATTCTGATCAATTTAGTTACTAGAAGGCGGGGTTCTCCTCTCTCGAGCTGGATTTAGCTGAACGCAGAAGCTTACTTCTGCTGAGTGAATTAACAGCCGCTCCCCAGCAGCTTGGGAGGCTGAAGCAGGAGGGTTTCAAGTTCAAGGCCAGCCTGGGCAACTTAGCGAGACCCTGTCTCAAAATAAAAAATAAAAAGGGCTGGGGAGAGCCGGGTGTGGTGGTCCTCGCCTGTAATCCCATACTTAGGAGGATGGGACAGGAAGATCACAGGATCGAGGTCAGCCTCTGCAAGGTCGTGAGACCTCCATTTCAAAATAAAAAAATAAAAGAAGGCTGGGGGTGCAGCTCAGAGTTACAGTGTCTCTGGGTTCAATCCCAGCACATGAAAGGAAGGAAGGAAGGAAGGAAGGAAGGAAAGAAGAAAGAGAAAGGGAGGGGCTGGGATGTGGCTCAGTGGTAGGGCACCTCTGGGTTCATCTTCCAGTACCAAAAAACAAACAGGACATTTTACATGAAACTATGGGCTTCTGAAATCTTCTGAAAAGTTAGAAAAGTTGACAACACTGGGTCTGTACAAGTTCAGCGGACAGTTATGGTGCATGTAGTCTTGGCCTCTTTTTTCTTTTTGCAGTACTGGGGATGGAACCCAGGGGCATTCTACCTCCAAGCTACACCCCCAGCCCTATTTTTTTTTTTTTTTTTTTGGTGGTACTGGGGATGGAGTCCTTCTACCTCCAGGCTACACTCCCAGACCTATTTTATATTTTATTTGGAAACAGGGTCTCTTAAGCCAGCGCGACTGGCTTCAAAGCTGCACGATCCTCCTGTCTCCGCCCCCCAAACGCGGGGATTACAAGCATGCGCCACCGCACCTGCTCCCCAGCCCTATTTTTAATTCTTTATTTTGAAACAGGTCTCACTGAGTTGCAAAGGGCTTCACTAAGTAGCTGAGGCTGGCCACGAACCCGCGATCCTCCTGTCTCAGCCTCCCAAATGCTGGATTACAAGCGTGCGCCACCACGTCCGGCTTAAAGGGTATAGTTTAAAAATTAATTGGTTTTAGGGAAATGTGTACTCCATTCCAAAGTGAGCGAGGGGCATGATCTCTGTGACTTGTTCTCAAATGGCTCCAACGAACGTGGGTACAGAAGAGCAGGGGCTGGGGCTTTCACGTGGCTCTTTTCTAAAGATAAAATTAGGCAAGGAAGTAGAATACAGTGCTTCTCCCCCTCCTTCAGAGGGGATGCCATGTCATATATCTGAAGTGCAAAATAAAGTTTGTCAAAGTGTTTTTCAAACAGTACATATGGAAACTGGTTTGAGGATGTCAAAATATACACTTTTTTTAGGGTTCTGCAATTCAAAATTGAAACATTTATTCTCGTTGCTTTAGAATCTGATAAGCGTTTCCAGATCATGCTTCCCAAATCCAGTCTTTGATATTTTCTGAACTTCTAAAGCCTAGTATTTATTCATTTATACTTTATTTATTTATTTTTTATTTGGTGGTACTGGGGTTCCTGGAAGCCCTTCTACCTCCGGGCTGCACTCCCACGGGCTACACTCCCAGACCTATTTTTTAACTATGTGGAAACAGGGTCTCTTACGCCAGCACGGCTGGCTCCGAACCAGCGCGATCCTCCTGTCTCTGCCTCCCAAGCGCGGGGATTACAAGCGTGCGCCACCACGCCCGGCTATTTTTATTTATTTTTGCAGGTCTGGGGATGGAACCCAGGGACATCCGACCTCTGAGCTATAATAAATACCCCCAGCCTTTTTTTTTTTTTTGGTGTGGGTTTGGGGATGGAACCCAGGGGCATTTGACCTCTGAGCTACACCCCCTGCCCTATTTTTTATTCTTTTATTTTGAAACCGGGTCTCACTGAGTTGCTGAGAGCCTCACTAAGCAGCTGAGGCTGGCTTCGAACCCGTGCGATCCTCCCGTCTCAGCCTCCCGAGTGCTGGGGTTACAAGTATGTGCCACCACATTTAGTTCGACCAAGTGAGTTTGAATTTCAGAAGATAAACCACCACATTACAAACTTCTGGATCCAGTAATCAGGAGCCACGCTGAAGGTAACGGTGGGTGCATATCACACCTTTCACACTGTCAGAGTCATTTCACAGCCCGAGGTGGTGGGGCACGCCTGTACTCCCAGTACTTGGGAGGCTGATTTAGGACCGTCCCAGGTTCGTTGCCAGCCTCAGCAACTTAGTGAGGTTCTTCTCAACTCAGTGAGATCCTGTTTCAAAATAAAGAATATAAAACAGGGCTGGAGCCGGGTGTGGTAGAGCACGTTTTCATCCCAGTACTAGGCAGGCTGAGACAGGAGGATCGTGGCTCACAGACAGCCCCAGCTACTTAGTGAGGCCCTTTGCAACTCAGTGAGACCCTGTTTCAAAATAAAGAATAAGCTGGGCGTGCTGGCGCACGCTTGTAATTCCCACGCTTTGGAGGCGGAGACAGGAGGATCGCGCGGGTTCGAAGCCAGCCTCAGCTACTTAGTGAGGCTCTCAGCGACTTAGTGAGACCCTGTTTCCAAAATAAAATATAAAAAAGGTCTGGGAGTATAGCCCGGAGGTAGAAAGCCTCTGGGTTCCACCCTCAGTACCACCAAAAAACAAACAAACAAAAAACAAAATAAAGAATAAAATCTAGTGCTGGGGGTGTAGCTCGGAGGTCGAATGCCCCTGGGTACCATCCCCAGACCCCCCCCCCACACACACACAAAAAGAACCCTCTCTGGCATGACCTTCCAGTCCTCACCCACATGCTCAAAGTCGCAGAAAATGTCCATCAAGGCAGTGCTCACCTTTTAACAATGACAAGCGATGGAACTGACAAGGCCCGCCGCCTGCAATCCCCGCTGCTGGAGGCGGAGGCGCAGGACCACATCCCAGGCCAGCCCGGGAACTTCTGGAGCCTGTCTAACATAAGAAATAAAAAGGGCTGGGGGTATAGTTCAGTGGGACAGGGCCTCAGTGTTCAATTCCCGGTATTGTGGGGGGGGAAAAATTAAGGATCTGTTTGTTAACATAGTAATAGCCAGTTTACATGAGAAATATGTATTGGGGTGACTTTTCACACAGTTTCAGACAAGAAAGTAGCCTTTATACAAGTCTATCTTTATTTGTAAAAAATAATATACAACTAAAGCTAATTTGATTTTTAAATCAAAGTTCATTTAGTGATAATGTACATTTTATAATAAAATTGTAGTAAAATACTGACATTTGATAGTTTAAACAAAGTATCATTTATGTAAAAATCATGTGAGAGCATGTAAAATTTAATTAGAAAATTCATAGTTCACAAAAGTACGTATATTTTGTTGACAGCTTGAGAACGTTATCATAAACTTACTTAAGATACAGAACAAAATTCACAGTTAGGCTTGACGTTTAGTACTATGAAGTTTTACATTGAATCCACTGATAAGTTTTGTTAATAAGGTGCACTTAAAATAATCGATTCGGCCTACCAATGAATTGACATTCCGTTGTATAACCAAGATCTACTGGTTTTACAAGACGTCTAGTCATCAATTATTTCGCCAATAATTTAAATGACAGAGATCTAGTTGTAAATACCACCGACACGTATCCTCAACAGGATGAAAGCGGCACTAGCAGCCTCGATTCCTGCATTCACCAACGGACGCCAGACACATCTGCGTCTTACAGTTAAAATTTGTACAAAAGTCAAGCCCTGAAGTACTTTTTCCCCAAGAGAAAAGTTCTAATGTTAAAACTTTGTTAAAAAAAAAAAAGAGACAGCGAGAGGTAGTGTGTAGAAGTGTTTTATAAAATGTCAAACCCCTGCACTTACATCACGAACGAAATTGAACCTTCCACACCTAATGTCATCTTGCCACCCGAGAGTCCAGGGTCCGAGACTCACAGAACACGAAGCCGGGCTGCTCGACGGAGGGGAGAAGGTGGGCGAGGCCGACAGGAAGCCCGCGGCTGCGGAGGGCGCGATGCGCCTGGCGGTGCCGCGGGCGACACTCGGGGAGGCGCGAGTCCAGGGACCATTTAATCGCGGCTTCGCTTCTTCATTTATTTTGCCAGAGAGAAAACATCCTTCAAAACGGAGTCATCGAGTCTTCATTGTCTTAATAGCACACAACTGTTACCTAGCCCTACTGTTAAGATTAATAAATAACTCTCCGCGAGCCCGGGACTTAGGCTCTGGTCCTGCTCTGGGTTCTATATACACGGTACCGGGGCTCATGCCGCCCAGCGGAGCGGGAGGGGCGGCAGCAGCAGCCTGGCTCTTAACTTACCCCACGTGGAAGCAGTGGAAAGTAATAAATAGCCTCATAAAATTCATAAGCTCTACCTGTCGTGGGTGAATACTACACACTTTTCATAAAGTGTAGTCAGTGTTCCTAGAAAGCCCACAGAGGAAAACCCAGTACCTTGTATAAAAAGTGCACACGCTTGTCCTGGATGTAAAAATCTCTTAACTGTGGGTGCCTTTTTAATCCAAAATGATCCACGCCACTCGAATACACTGAGAGGGTATAAAAGCACACCAACAAAACACACCAACACAAAAGGAATGATCTGCTGTGAGGAGTGGGAGGGCGAGGGCCGCGGAGCCCGGGGAGGGGCCTCCTGCACACGCCACCGCGGCGGGCGGGACCCCGCGCCCCGGCCCTCTAGGACGGCGGACGCCAGCGCTATCGGCCATCTCAGGCTTCAGTGCTGTGTAACTCAGGCAGCAACTCCTGAAAACGGCCAGCTGGCTGGATTTTGCAGAAATTGGGGGAAAAATGTGTTTGGGAAAATAGCTTGCTGCCATTAAACAGCGGGTGAAAAAAAAATCAAACTACAATACTGGGACACAATAGCTGAGGCCCCAGGGTACTAAAAGAGAATCAGCCCTCCTCGTGTCAGAATGCTAAAAACAGTGAACGGGACGAGAAGCTGGGCTCCGCACAGCGGGTGCAAAACACAACCGCCTCCAACGGAACGGATCCCGCGGACGCCCACACGGGCTGGGATGTGCTCGCGTTCAGGTCTCCACAGAAGAAACAGCAGACGCACGGCACCGCATCGACTGAAGTTCACCTCTGAGCCGCCAAAGTTCAGATGAACAACAACGACTGACGTTCTATTTTAATGACACTGTGGGCTTGCGACACTATTTTCCCCATGCCCAGGACCGCGCCACTGGTTCAGAGGAATGGATATTAGTCACCAGCCAAGTCTGCGGCCCCCACGGAGTCCTCTTCACTCGGAAGACATTCCGAAGCTGGTTCACAACGTTATGATCGTCCCGTCTTCTTCTAAGAGTTTGTGACCCGGAGCGCGTGTTTCCAATTCTGCGTTTGTGCCGCTGGCCACGGGCGCTGAGCTCGCTTCACGGGAGGGAAGAAACCCATTGTGCCCGGACTCGAAACTGAGCTCCACCTGTGCCAGAGACTCCAGGCTCTCGGCCGGGGGGGCGGCTCTGGGGATCTGCCGCGGGGCCCCATCGCCCTCGATGATGAGGTCCTCCTCCTCGCTGTCCTCGTCCTCTGGCTCGAAGCTGGGCTCCGCCGGCTGCGGGTGGCCCGGGAGGCTGTTGTCGGTGGACTGGCCCGAGCTGCCGGAGGCCCGGCTGTTCCTCACGACGTTGTTCCTCTGGTTGGCCGGCCGCACCGTGATGATGAGGTTGCGGCTGTTGGCGATCATCATGTCCGTCACTTGGTCCAGGCTTTTCCCCGAGACCTCGATGCCGTTCACTTCCAGCACCTCGTCGTTCACGGCCAGCAGTCCTGTGCTCTGAGCCAGCCCTCCGGGGACGAGCCTGGATATGAAGATGCCCGGCACCTTCTCCAGGCCGTGCGGCGTCACGCGGACACTGGAACCATCCCGGATGTAAAACCCCAGGGGCTTCTCAGTGCCGTACTTGTAAAGGCGAACCCGCCGATGCGTTTCCGGGAGAATATCCACGTCTATGATGGAAGACACGGGCCGGAAGTCTTGAGGCATACTGATGACTATGTGCGGCTTTTTTCTGTGGTTGTCGGGCCGTAACACGTTGGTTAAAACATTCTTCTTCTTTGTTAGCGTATCTGTACCAAAGGCACTGTAGTCTGCTTCTTCTGTTTTAAAAATAAAAGAAAATAATTAGAAATGTCCATTTACCTGTAGTTGTACAGACAGGCTAGCTCAAATGCACTCGGCACATAAACAAGCAAGCTAAAGGTCAGCTTATTCGATCAGTGTGGGAGAGTAGTGTTTGCCATGCCAGGAAGGTCCACTAGGGGGCGCCCCCAAACACCACGACGCCACAATGCTCACTGCCGGCTCACAGCCTTAAATACGGCAGTGACACCCCCGACAGACCTTTGGAGACGGTTCCTCTGTGTTGCCAGGCTGGCCTAAACGCCTGGCCTCAAGTGATCCTCCCACCTTCGCCTCCTGAATATCTGGGACTACAAATGTGCACCCGCAATTCCAGCTATAAACTCATTCCTAAACAGAATTTTAATTTTTGTGGTACTGGGGGTGAAACCCAAGAGTCGGCTACCTCCAGGTTATACCTCACCCTTCTTTAGTTTTTATTTGGAAACAGGGTTTCCCTAAATTGCTGGGAGTCTAAGTTGCTAAGGCTAGCTTCGAACCTGCAATCCTCCTGTCTCGGCCTCTCAAGTACTGGAATTACAAGTGTGTGCCACATCACCTGGCTATAAACATCATTTTATTTATTTTTTTTTTGTGGTACTGGGGTTCCTGGAAACCCTTTTACCTCCAGGCTACACTCCCAGACACCTATTTTTTATATTTTTATGTGGAAACAGGGTCTCTTAAGCCAGAGAGGCTGGCTTCAAACCTGCGTGATCCTCCTGTCTCCGCCTCCCAAGTGCGGGGATCATACAGGTTCGAAGCCAGCCTCAGCTACTTAGTGAGGCTCTCAGCAACTTAGTGAGACCCTGTTTCCAAATAAAATATAAAATAGGTCTGGGAGTGTAGCCCGGAGATAGAGGGCTCCTGGGTTCCATCCCCAGTACCACAATAAACAAACATACATACATACATACATACATACAAACAAACCACCTACTTGAGCTGGGTGTGGTGGGGTATTTCTGTAAATTCCTGTACTTGAGAGGCTGAGACAGGAAGATCGCAGGTTCGAGGACAGTCTCAGCAAGTAGTGAGACTCATCAACCTAACAAGACCCTGTTTCCAAATAAGAAATAAAATTGGGCTGGGTCTGGTGGCGCACACTTGTGATCCCAGCATGTGGGAGGCTAAGACAGGAGAATCAAGTTTCTCGGCCAGCCTCAGCTACTTAGTGAGGACCTCTGCAACTCAGTGAGCCCGTTTCAAAATAAAGAACAAAAACAGGGCTGAGGGTGAAGCGCGCAGAGGTCGAATGCCCCTGGGTTCCATCTCCAGTACTGCAAAAAAAAAAAAGAAAAGAAAAAAGAAAGTCTCCGAGGCCGCAGAGGCACATCGCGATGTTCCGGGGCTCCAGAGGTGTCCTTATCCCGGGGCTAAGCCATCGTCGCCCTAGCTGAGCCAGGAGGGCGTTCTGGGCACAGAACACGTGACGAGGTGGGACCAGAAGCCGGTCTTCCTTCTGAGTCGGCTCCCTCATG
The DNA here is from genome assembly GCF_963383645.1 of Muscardinus avellanarius. Classification (NCBI taxonomy): domain Eukaryota; kingdom Metazoa; phylum Chordata; class Mammalia; order Rodentia; family Gliridae; genus Muscardinus; species Muscardinus avellanarius. The sequence goes on from NC_137805.1 coordinate 30,299,756, forward strand.
TTCACAGGAGGCGCGCCCGCGTCAGGACCGGGCACTGGTCTTCTTTTCCAGTGCTGTGTGAACTGTTCCAACCTTTCAAGTAAGTGTGTAGGAGAAGTGCGGCCCGTACTGCGGCCCCTCCTGCGCCAGGGCCGTTATCTCAGCTCATCAAGCATTGACACTGTGTTCTCACCAAGACGGAGACTCACCTCCATCCAGTGCTGGGATAAACCCACGGATGCAGGAGTTCTTTTGCAAAATGTGACCAAAAAAACCTATGGAGATTAGTCAACTGAATGTGCTTTCTCAAACACATATGTAATATTTTTATTTCAAAACAATCAATAAGAGCCTACATAACACTTATAAGGGACATTCCAGACCATACAAACTGAGAACAAAGCCAAGCTGCCTCCAAACCCACTCATGGGAAACCTGACCAGAAAACCCCCCAAATCTGCATAATTTGGCATCGCATCCAGACCCCATTTGAATGCTCTCCGCTAAATTCTCAAAAGCAATATTCTCCGGTACAAAGGCACTTTTGTTCTCTCATCTAGCTAATCAGTTTCCAGCCACTGGGAAAAGAAATATTTTGGCAGAAAGCCAGGGTGCAGGGTGTTAGTGTAAAGTGTAAAGGTGAACGGCCCCAAGGAGCCGCGGCCACGGGTGAGATGCACCTCGGAGCCCCGGGCTGGAGAAGAAGGGGGTTCGCAAACTTCACTTGCAGCAGCCTTCCGCTGGCGTGAGCCCTGACTTACGCAACAGGCAGGACAAAGGCCTATAAAGCAACCCCGCACTTATCCCAGCCTGTCCCAGAGCCAACAATCTCAGCTCGCTGCAAAGGGTAGGGACCCACCTAGGCAGCCTCGGGGGGCCGAGTGGGTGTCTTCTCCCGAACACAGGTCTCCTGCTCCCAACTTACAGGTGCCTCAAGACTCCAGACAACCTCGTGCTCTTGAAGCATTAGTTCTGAGAAGCTGGGCTCTCTCTCTCCTTAGCTCATGGAGGGTCCTGAGTAACTCACTCAGAGCGGAAGGTAAGGAAGGGTCCACTGTGAGCAGCAGGCACAGATACAAGAGGTAAAAGCCTATGCTGACCGGGCATGGTGGCACAGGCTTGTAATCCCCGCGCTTGGGAGGCTGAGACAGGAGGATCGCACAGGTTCGAAGCCAGCCTCAGCTACTGAGTGAGGCTCTCAGCAACTTAGTGAGACCCTGTTTCCAAATAAAATATAAAATAGGTCTGGGAGTATAGCCCGGAGGTAGAAGCCCCTGGGTTCCACTCTCAGTACCACACACACACACACAAATTAAATAAATAAAAAACAAAAGCCTACGCTGAACAGAAAGCAAATTCCAAAAAGAAAAAGAAAAAGAAATCTCTGTTTGAACTGTCAGCATCCCCACACAGCAAATAAAACAGTAATAATCCATGGCAGTCATCAAGAAAGCCCAAGATTATGCCCCGTTTGAAGGTCAAAGAAGCTGGGTGTAGTGGCACATGCCTGTAACCTCAGAACCTGGGAAGCTGGGACAGGAGGACGGCAGGTTCAAGGGCGGTTTCAGCAAGTAGTGAGACTAATCAACCTAGGAAGACCTTTCTTTCTCTCTTTCTTTCTTTCTTTCTTTCTCTTTCTTTTCTTTTTTGCAGTACTGGGGATTAAACCCTGGAGCATTTTACCTTTGAGCTACATCCCCAGCCCTATTTTTTATTATTATTATTATTATTATTATTAATTTGTTTTGAAACAGGGTCTCACTAAGTTGGAAGGGCCTCACTAAGTAGCTGAGGCTGGCTTTGAACCTGCGATCCTTCTGTCTCAGCCTCCCAAGTACTGGGGTTACAAGTGTGCGCCACCACACCTAAGAGCCTAAATAAGAAATAAAATTGGACTGGGGTGTAGTTCAAAGGAAGAACGCCCCTGGGTTCAATCCCCAGTATCACAAAAAAAAAAAAAAGAAAAAAAGAAATAAAAAGAAAAGAAAAGAAAGGGAAGAAGTTCAGAGAAAGACAGGAATGAAATAGCTGTTTAAAGCACTGGAATCCGGAGGCTTGTGGCCCTTTCCCATCAAGGGTCAGCTCCTGTCTAGGCAGGCCGTCTGGTCTCTTTACAAATGCAGCCGTAAGCAATACAGGAGTAAGTGTGGGTGTACTCCACGGAAACGTTATTTACAGATTACTGCCAGCGGGTCTTGGTTTGCTAGCCCTGGTCTAAGACAAAACAGCTAACTGAAAACAAAGCTGGCAGCCAGGCGCCACGGCCCACCTGTGATCCCAGCAACTTGGGGCCGAGGCGGGAGGACCACGGGCCTCCCGACAGGGAGCTCAGGGTCGTGGCCGCTCTCCTGGGACTCCCAGGCCAGCCAAGCGTGGAGCGGCTGGAGGACCGCACAGGCGCTGAGGGCCGTGGTGCGGGGCGTGCGAGGGGGACCCCTGTGGGGACGTGAGGCTTCTGCCAGGATGGGAAGAGCAGCCGAACTAACCAAGTGGAAGGGAAGGACGTGCCCATCCGTCACAGGAAGCAGAGGAGGCAAAGTGATGGCGGCAGCAGGCCGGAGGCGGCAGCAGGACCCAAGGAAGTATTCGGGTTTGCGGAGCTCGGCCTCACAGCCGGGGAGAAAACCAGGGAAAATGAGGGACACTGACGGCAGCCTCATCTGCTTCTGCAAGCTCAGGGCAGCAAGCTGGGGAAGGACTTCAGGGGAGGCTGGGAGACGGCAGCAGCGATTGTGATGGCGCCAAGCTGGAGCAGAGGCCGTGGAGATGGGGACAAGATGGGGACGCAGCGTGAGAAGCCATTAGGGCGTGGCGTCGATGGGCTTGGTGACTGACCGAAGGACAGGCTTTTTTTTTTTTTTTTTCCAGCACTGGGGTTGGAACCCAGGGGTATTCTACCTCCAAACTATACCCCCAGCCCTATTTTTTATCCTTAATTTTGAAAGAGGGTCTCACTGAATTGCAAAAGACCTCAGTAAGTAGTTGAGGCTGGCCATAAACCGCAATCCTCCTGTCTCAGCCTCCCAAATGCTGGGACTACGAGTACGCGCCACCGCGCCCGGCGAAGACAGGTGTGTTTAAGGTGATCCCCAGGTTTCTCTGATGAGAAGTGACGTCACCATTCCTTCTTACTCATCACTTCGGGGCCATACCTTCTGCTAAGCTGTATTTTGCAATTCACTATTAAAAAATTGTAGTCTACATTTTTTGTGTGTGTGGTACTGAAGATGGAACCCAGGGGCATTCTTCCTCTGAGCTACACCCCCAATCCTAATTTTTTACTCTTTATTTTTGAAGCAGGGTGTCACTGAGTTGCAAAGGGGCCTCACTCAGTAGCTGAGGCTGGCCGCGAACTGCGATCCTCCTGTCTCTGCCTCCCAAAAGCTGGGATTACAAGCCTGCGCCACCACGCCCAGTTAAAATGTGGGCTATTTTACTGCGATTCATTAGTGTGTAACCTCAATAAATTTACACAATAATGTTCAATGTGAGGTCAAGTCTACAAGATGAGTTTGTTGCCCAGTTACTGGTCTCTGGGCCACGGAGGTCAAGTCCTCCTGACGGCTTGTCCTAAGCAAGGCCCTCTGGCACTGCTGACCAACTCCTCTGGACAAGCCCGAGGTATAAACATGTTCCCCTGATACACAAAAACAGCAAGAAGCCTGGGCCCAGCCGCTCTGACGGGCCTGGCCTGCCTGGCGTGGGGGAGGGCGCTGCGCTCCAACATGTCCCAGAGATCCCAGAGCGGATCGGGACTGTTTGGGAGCCTCTCCCTGGCTGTGTCCCAAACGTACACGAATGACCTGGGTTAATCTTTAAAGGTACAACCTCAAACTCTTTCTAAAACTGTCTAGTGCACAGCAGTAACTGAACAAGAAGGCGGGCTAGGCCTCCTCTGCACCTTCTCGCCCTCTCCCGAATACATGAGACGGAGCTCAGCCCTCCGGCGGGGGACGGGGGAAAGAGCCGAGAGGCCCCTGTGAAAATGACTTCTGAGATATCAGGTGTTTTGTTGTGTTTTTGCTTCCATGATAACAGCCCAAGAAATGGGGCGTGGGGTTCTCCCTCTAACAATAAATTGCTATAAAACACAATGTGCAACCAGGCTCTCTCGGAGTTTGGTCTGTAAAGCAGTTAGATTCCATCGGGAGCTTTCGCTTCGAAGAAACTTTGCTACGGTATTAGATTTTAAAAGATCAACTGGTCTTGAAACTTAAATGGTTCTGGAATTTGTGTTTTGAAAATAACACGAGCAATCCCTTGCTTGGTTGGGGCTCAAGTGTGACTGCTGCCCTGCTGGTCCTGCGAGGAGCGAGGCCCAGAACCCGTGGTAACTAAGCGCGGAGCAGCTACACTCGATGTCATGCTATCAGTTTCCCGACCCTACTCTCAATGAAGGTTTACAAGAAACCAGCTTTCTAAGTAAGCATCTGCCCCGCTTAGCTTACAGGACAAAAAGTATCAACACGAATCCGCCGCCTAAGCCCCACATGGATGTGACGCTGGGCCTCTGGTAAACAGACAGAAGATGAACACGTCAACAGAGCTTAGACAAGGGCTTCCAGGCCCCCACAGGGAACTCTGAAGAGCAGGCCGGTGGTCGGAAGAGACCCGCCCGAGCTGCGGAGCAGCGGCAGCGGAGCGGAGGGAGAGCTGGGCTGAAGCGCTGGCAGGGAGGAGGGCTGCCGGCAGTGACCGGGAAGCGGGAGCGGGGAGCCTGGCGAGAACGGGAGGCGAGGAAGCCCACACCAGAAAGAGCGCTCTGATCACAGCAGAAGACCAACAGAGCCAGGCGAGGTGGACACGCCGGTCATCCCAGCATTCGGGAGGCTGAGACCGGAGGATCACGGTTCGCGGACAGCCTCAGCTACTTAGTGAGGCCCTCTGCAACTCAGTGAGACCCTGTTTCAAAATAAAGAATGAAAAATTGGGCAGGGGGTGCAGCTTGGAGGTCAAATGCCTCTGGGTTCCATCCCCAGACCCACAAAAAAAAAAAAAAAAAAAGAAAGAAAGAAAGAAAGAAAGAAAACCAACAGAAGCAAATGGCCTTAACCTACATTATTTTGTTATTTTGTTTGCAGGTTTGTAGCCAGCCTCAGCAACCTAGTGAGACCCTAAGCGACATTAAAAAAAAAAAAAAAAAAAAGAAAATATAGAGCCGGGCGCGGTGGCGCAGGTGGTGACTTGTAATCCCAGTACTTGCGAGGCTGAGACAGGAGGATCGCACGGGTTCGAAGCCAGCCTCAGCTACTTAGTGAGACCTTGTTTCCAAATAAAAATGTAAAATAGGTCTGAGAGTATACCCCAAGGTAGAAAGCCCTGGGTTCCATCTCCAGTACCAAAAAAAACAACAAAAAACAAAACAAAAAAACCCAGGTGTGGTAGTGCATACGTGTAATACAATACTTGGAAAGCTGAGACAGGAGGGTAGAAGGATTGAGACTTGCCTTGGCAATTTAGTGAGACTATCTGCCAACATAAAAATAAAGAGCTGGGGGTGTACCTGGAGGCAGAATGCCCCTGGGTTCAATCTTCAGTACCAAAAAAAAATAATAATAATGATCATTAAAAAATAGGACTGGGAGCCGGGCGTGGTGGCGCACACTTGTAATTCCCGTGCTTGGGAGGCTGAAACAGGAGGATCGTGCAGGTTTGAAGCCAGCCTGAGCTGGCTTAAGAGACCCTGTTTCCAGATAAAATATAAAATAGGTCTGGGAGTGTAGCCTAGAGGTAGAAGGCCCCTGGGTTCCATCCCCAGTACCACCAAAAAAAAAAAAAAAAAAAAAAAAAAATAGGACTGGGGTTACAGCTTGAAGGTAGAATGCCTCTGGATTCAGGTTCTAGTATCAAAAACAAAACAACAGCCGGGCGTGACAGGGCACACTTGTAATCCTAGCGCTTGGGAGGCTGAGACAGGAGGATGGTACAGGTTCGAAGCCAGCCTCAGCTACTTGGTGAGCTTCTCAGCAATTTATTGAGACCCTGTTTCCAAATAAATTATAAAATAGGGCTGAAAGTATAGCCCGGAGGTAGAAAAGCCCCTGGGTAACACACACACACACACACACACACACACACACACACACACACACACCAAAAAAAAAAAAAAAAAAAAAGCTGGTATAACCTGACTCTTATACTCTATCAAGGGGATAATCTAACAAATTTTTTTTCAGAGTTATAGTTTAAGAAGCTATTGTACATTTGAATACATATCAAGTAACAACTAAATTTTTAATGAAAATTATAATTGCTAATAAGGAAGGCTTATTATTGAGCCAAAACTATTTACATTAGTATGCTTAAAAAGACAAGTTCCATTAAAGTGCCGTGGCCTCGCCTCTCCTGGACCGCTCCTCCCTCTGCTGCGCCGAAACTCAGGTCTCAGGTGTGTTGCTGGTCATTCCCACTGGCCCCAAAGTCTCCACCCAAGACGCCGAAGGCCCAGTTTGTGCAAACTAGTAGTTTTTCCAAACTACTAGTCTCCATTCCCCCAAGCTCCAGCCCACCGTTCCCAATCTCCTGCTCCATGTTCGACTCGCCAGCCTGGTGCGACTGACTGCTTTAGGATTAAGCTCATTTCCTTCCGCAAATCAATCCTTCTAATGCTGCTGGGCGGACGCCGCAGCGCTGGCGACACCAGAAGCCGGCTGTGCTAGCCCCCTGCCGCCTGCCTTGGCCCCGCCCGGCCCGGCCCAGGGGCGGGTGCTCGAGGGTCTCGCCTCTCCACCTGCTCCCGGCTGTGCAGCAGGCCGCTACTAGCTCAGCACCCGAGCAGCCAAAGGAGCTCCGAAGGTCATGGCGGTCACACCACACCGTCAGACAGCGACGATGACCCTCCGGGGGCCTTGGGGAAATTAATTTGTGTGGCGGTCTTTGCAAGCGGGTCAAGGGACAAAGGATGACGATACCCTTGGCAGTACATTTTGGTGGTGGACTTGTTTCTTCAAACCCCAAAAAGCAAAGACCTGCGATCAATGGAGTTTCCCAGCCTGGGAGTGGCCACTGCGTATCAATTAATTGGATGTAAATTTCCACGACTCTGCAGGTTGGCTCACCAAGTCATAATTATGACCAACACCATAATTATCCCAGCAGTGGGCTTGCTGCTATCAGCTGGCTTCCCAAACCTCCATGTTTACCACAGGAAGGAATAAACAGCAGACTACGACTCCTGCCCTGCCCATCTGTGGGTGAGCGGGCAGGCGCACACACGCATACACGCATGCACGCGCGCGTGCGCAGGGAGGAGGCTATAAAGGTAAAAAAAACCCTCAAGTACTCAAGACACTTGAAACGCCTGCCAGAGAGTCAGGGCAAATGTTCTCATGAGACGCTGTCCGTACGTCTCCAAGGTCATGACTTGCTACCTCATTTTCTAGATAACTGGTTTTATACTACGTCATGAAACAGGTATCAAAAGGGAAAAGAAAGAAGATGTTTACTGGGTACCCAGGATACACACTGAACTCTTTTAATCTGTAGAGGACCGTTAAAAGCTATTATAGTCAGTCTATAAAGAAATGGAGACTAGGTGGGCGCTGTGGCCCCTACCTATAATCCACATAACTTGGGAGACTGAGACAGGAGGATTACAGGTTCAAGGCCAGCCTCAGCAACTCAGTAAGCCCCTCAGCCTCTTAGGGAGACCAGGCGTGGTGGCACACACTTGTAAATCCCAGCGCTCGGGAGACAAGAGGATCGCACAGGTTCGAAGCCAGCCTCAGCTACTTAGTGAGGCTCTCAGCAACTCAGTGAAACCCTGTTTCAAAATAAAGTATAAAACAGGTCTAGGAGTGTAGCCCAGAGGTAGAAAAAGCCCCTGGGCTTTTCTACATTCTACATACACCCCAGTACCACACACACACACATACCAAAAAAAAAAAAAAAAAAAAAAAAAGCAAAAACAAACAACAAAAAATACAAGCTGGGGTGTATGTAGCTCAGAGGTAAAATGCCTTTGGGGTCAATGCCTGATACTCTCCCCCCCAATAAAAAGAATTAAAAAGAGAAAGAAAAAGAAAAGACATGGAAAGTTAGAAGATGGGTCACTTTGTTTAGGTTTCTTTGAGGTGGTTAATAATACCTAAGGGCAGGTAACCACCAGAAACTGCAGTGTCTGACTCTAAAATAATATTCTCATCACTATGTCTTTCTGAGTGGACAATGATCCATTCAGTGAAGCACAGTAAATTTCTAATTTCTTTTTTTATTTTTTGTGGTACTGGGGATGGAACCCAGGGGCGTTCTACCTCCGAGCTCCACCCCCAGCCCTATTTTTTGCTCTTTACTTTGAAACAGGGTCTCACTGACTTGCAAAGGGCCTCACTAAGTAGCTGAGGCTGGCCACGAACTGTGATCCTCCTGTCTCAGCCTCCCAAATGCTGGGATTACAAGCGTGCGCCACCACGCCTGGCTTCTATTTTGTATTCTTTACTTTGAAATAGGGTCTAAGTTTTAGAGGCCCTCACTAAATAGATAAGGCTGGCCGTGATTTTTTTTTTTTTTTTTTTTTTTGGTGGTACTGGGGGTGGAACCCAGGGGCTTTTCTACCTCTAGGCTATACTCCCAGACTTATTTATTTATTGCAGATCTGGGGATGGAACCCAGGGGCATTCGACCTCCGAGCTATACCCCCTACCATATTTTTTATTCTTTATTTTGAAACAGGGTCTCACTAAATTTCAGAGGGCCTAACTAAGTAGCTGAGGCTGACTGCGAACCACAATCCTCCAGTCTCAGCCTCCCGAATGCTGGGATTATAAGCGTGCGCCACCAGGCCCGGCTCCCCAGACCTATTTTATATTTTATTTGGAAACAGGGTTTAAGTTGCTGAGAGCCTCACTAAGTAGCTGAGGCTGGCTCTGAACCTGTGCGATCCTCCTGTCTCAGCCTCCCAAGTGGGGGGATTACAAGCGTGCGCCACCACACCCGGCTTGGCCACGATTCTTAATCCTCCTGTTTTAGCCTCCCAAGTACTGGGATTACAGGAGTGTGCCACCATGCCCGGCTCCTCATTTCTATTTTTAAAAAACCTAGAAGCCGGGTATGGTGGCACACACCTATAATCACAATGCTTGGGAGGCTAAGACAGGAATATCTCAGGCTCAAGGCCAGTCTTAGCAACTTAGCAAGACCCTATTTCAAAACAAAAAAATTAAATTAAAAAGGACTAGGGGTATAGTTCAGAGGTAGAATGCCCCTGGGTTCCGGGCCGGGTGTGGTGGCGCACGCTTGTAATTCCTGTGCTTGGGAGGCTGAGACAGGAGGATCGCACAGGTTCAAAGCCAGCCTCAGCTATTTAGTGAGGCTCTCTATAACTTAGTGAGACCCTGTTTCCAAATAAAATATAAAAAAGGTCTGGGAATATAGCTCGGAGGTAGAAAGCTTCTGGGTTCCACCCCTAGTACCACCAAAAAAAAAAAAAAAAAAGAATGCCCCTGGGTTCAACCTCAGTACCAAAAAAAGAAAAGAAAACAAAACCTAGGGCATTGAAACAATCAGCATTGAAACAATCAAAACACAGCTGGGGTACACACCTGTAATCACAGTACTTGAGAGGCTGAAACAGGAAGATCACAGGTTCAAGGACAGCTTCAGCAAGCAGTGAGACTCTCATCAATCTAACAAGACCATGTTTACACACACACACACACACACACACACACACACACACACACACGACTCAAATTAAAATACAAAGAGTGAGAGGGCTCGCTAATGATAGTGACCCTGAATATCATTAAAAAAATTGACTAAACCAACAATATCACTAATGTGTTAATCTTTCCATTAACACAGGAAAAAGATTTATGCAGTATTGTTTTTTTTAACTAAGTTTGTGGCAAAGTCTATGTGTCCTATCAATCAATGGAGCAAACACACTACTTCTATTCCTAAAATGATTTTTGTAGACAGTGGTACTCACCCTTCTTTTGTATAAAAATCCTAAGCAGTGGATTGGCTGTTGAGACGGCCTTGTGGTAATTGTCGTCGTTATTTATAGGCAGTAAGTCTCCGTGGATGTCTGCGTAGCCCACGAGCACGTCAACGTTGGGGATCTTATGAACGTGCTGCAGTAGGCCGTAAAACTCCTCAAACTTTCCAGGCTTGGATCTTTCCAGTGAAAACCGACGAAACTCAGCTCCAAACTACAAATATAACAAACGCAGTGTTAAAAAAAAAAAAAAAAGTAATAGAAGGACCCAATTTGAAACTGTGTATCACAAAATAAAGAACAAGCATGGTGGTGTTTCCCTTGATACAGAAGATGGCCCATCGTCAGTGATCTGTTATCTGAAGTTTCAAAAGCAGAAGGATGAGCCGGGCGTGGTGGGCACACCTGTGATCCCCCGTGCTTGTGAGGCTGACAGGAGGATCCTGGGTTCAAGGACAGCCTCACCAACACAGTGAGATCCTGTTTCCAAACAAAAAAATAAAACAGGGCTGGGAGTGTAGCTCAGAGGTAGAATGCCTCTGAGTTTAATCCCCAGTACCCCCCCACACACACAGAAAGAGAAGGATGGCACAAGATTACGTCTCCTGACTGCTGGCCTCCACAGGGAAATCCAGCCAAGACACGCAGGCTCCACTCAGTCCCCGGGCACGAAGGCCCACCTGGGGGCTGCCAGGCACAGTGACTCAGCTAAACTCTGTAGGGCTGGGGTACCAAAGACCTGCCTGAGTCTATTCTGACCACTAGTGAAAAGCGTCTAAGCTCCTTGCCTACCAAAGGGACTACAATCTCAAGGGATGTGTCAAGAATCAATAGTAAAATACACAAAAAGGACTTTGAGCTTCTTGGCATAAGAGCGGGGCACACCATATAATAGGTGGAGGAGCCGGGCGTGGCGGCGCGTGCTTGTAATCTCGGAACCTGGGAGGCTGAGACAGGAAGATCAAGGTTTGCAGCCAGCCTCAGAAACTTAGTGAGACCTGGTTTCAAAATAAACAATAAAAATAGGATTGGGAGTATAGCTTGGAGGTAGAATGTCCCTGGGTTCAATCTCTAGTACCTCGGGGGAAAAAAAATTGGGTGTAGGGTTGGGGACATTCGTGGCTCAGTGGTAGAGTGTGTGCCTCATGGGCACAGAGCCCTGGCTCGATCCTGAGCCCCAACACCTAGGGTTAAGAAGCATCTTCCCTGCGTTAATGCATAAAAAAGCTTTGTTACTACATCAAATAAATGTCCTACCACTATCTAATTAACACAAGAAGTGTTTATGTGCTTGGCACTGGGCTAGGCCCTAGAGACCCGAGGGCTTAAGCCTGCCTCCGAAGCTCACCAATCAGTGGGTGCGGGGATAATTACTGCAGGGAGGCATTGAGGGAGAGGAAGACACGCCCGACTCCCTGCAAGTCAGGGGCTGAGAAGGACTGCAAACCTGAGGCCAACCTGGGCAACTCAGCGAGACAGTCTCAAAATAAAAAATAAGTAGGGCTGGAGATGTAGCTCAGTGGTTCAGAGCCCCTGGATTCAATGCCTAGTACTGAAAAATTGTAATTCCTACCAAAGAGGAAGACTGTCCGTGGTGCGAAGTGTTTCATCACGACAGTTCTGTTTTTCAGGTTGGCCTTCCTGTGGCAATCCCTTACCGTGGTTCCTATTCAACACCCAGGACCGGCTTTATCCACTCTGACACACAGGATTAATAACTTACTGTGGGACTAGAGTGGATGCTGCGCGCTCTCAAACAGGAAAACCTAAGACAAGTTAATCAGCCTTCCTCAGAAGTGTCCCCGTCGCCCAAGTTTGGGAGATGCTACCCGACTTTAACCACCCTCTTAGGAATCACTGTGCAGACCAACACAGGGAAGGCTCAGTCGGCGCAGGGGTGTGGCTGCGTGGTCACTGCCCAGCGAGCTTGAGGACCTGGGTTCCAGCCCAGCCCTTCCCTGCCCCTCCAAAAGGGCTTAGTTTTCTCTTACAGTTGATATATAAGAAAATTTTAGGTACATCTCTGCGGTGGAGCATATGTTCAACATGCACAAAGCCCTAGGTTCAATCCCCACTAGCACGGACGCGCGCGCGCACACACACACACACAATACACACACACACACACACACACACACACACATATGTATATATATATAATTTTTTTCAGTACTGGTGATGGAACCCAGGGGCATTCTACCTCCAAGCTACACCCCCAGCCCTACTTTTTATTATTTATTTTGAAACAGGGTCTCGCTAAGTAGCAGAGACTGGTTGTAAACCTGTGATCCTCCTGTCTCGGCCTCCCAAGTACTGGGATTACAAGCATGCACCACCATGCCCAGCTAAAAAAGTAATAATTTTAAACAAATGTTTGGCAAACATGTTTGACCACTGAATATGTATTTCAAATACTTGTTATTACCGGGAAATGTTAATGTGGCACAGGGACCCACTTGAGCACCTCATGCAGAGAAAGCCCCTCACACAACCACTGGAAGAGCTCACAACTATGTCTGTTTTCCCAAAGGCCCTCAGGGTTACCTGTGTGTGTGTGGGGGGGGGGGGGGTCACAAAGGCCCTCAGGGTTACCTGTGTATGTGTGTGGGGGGAATTCACTATCTTGCTTCTATCTAAAAGGTACAGGTCTGAGCCAGGCGTGGTGGCACCCACTTGTAATCCCAGCGTTTGGGAGGCTGAGACAAGAGGATCAGCTCCTACTTAGTGAGGCCCTTTGCAATTCAAAATAAAGAATAAAAATAGGGCTGGGGGTGTAGCTTGGAGGTAGAATGCCCCTGGGTTCCATCCCCAGTACCACAAAATAAATAAATAAATAAATAAATAGTCCTTCTGCCTGGCTTATGCCTACTCACTGGTTTATTTTTATTTTTTTCAGGTCTGGGGATGGAACCCAGGGGCATTTGACCTCCGAGCTACACCCCCTGCCCTATTTTTTATTCTTTATTTTGAAACAGGGTCTCACTGAGTTGCAGAGGGCCTCACTAAGTAGCTGAGGCTGTCCGCGAACCGCGATCCTCCAGATCTCAGCCTCCGGAACTACTCACTAGTTTAAAATCAAGACCCGGTGGCGCACGCTTGTGATCCCCGCGCTTGGGAGGCGGAGACAGGAGGATCGCGCAGGTTCGAAGCCAGACGCGCGCTGGCTTAGGAGACCCTGTTTCCAAATAAAAATGTAAAAATAGGTCTGGGAGTGTAGCCCGGAGGTAGAAGGGCTTCCAGGAACCCCAGTACCACCACCAAAAAAAAAAAAAAAAAAAAAAAAAAAATCACTAAAACCACCTCTTACCTCTAATAACTAAAACAGTTTCCAAAACACATTCCTGAAATATAAACACTAACATTTGTCAAGAAAAAATGGTGACTCATAGCTGAAGCTCAAAAAGTTTAGTCACACCTCCATGTTTCAGAGTCAATAAAAACGAAGGGCACGCCCTTCGTATCAGTCTTATGTTATCAAAGTCATAGTTTCTCCTCCATTTTCTTGACTCTGGTATCGACAGTCTAGGGCTTTCTGACTCATGCACAGGGTTTATGGGGACAGCGAGTCATTTCACCTTTTAGGTCTAGGGTTCTGCTAGAGCGTCTGGATGAAAATTCTTTGCTCGTTTCCCCCCTTTTAACTGTTATGATAAGAACAATGGAAAACCGTGTGGCTTCACAGTAGATGTGTCTTTTCACAAATATTGACAAGAAGGAAAAAAAAAATCCCCAAGAGAAACAGTTATGCTTCTTGCAGCTAAACAATAGGATTAAGAGAACGTTTTACCACATGAAGAAAAATACTAGCATAGAGATAAAATTCCGGGCATGCTGGTGCACTTGTAACCCCAGGATCTGGGAGGCTGAGCCTGGAGGATCGCGGTTCGAGGACCTACTCAGCTACTTGGTGAGACCCTCTGCAACTCAGTGAGACCCTGTTTCAAAATAAAGAATAAAAATAGGGCTGGAGGTGTAGCTCAGAGGCAGAGTGCCCCAACCAGATAGGCTCCATGACACATGCCTACTGTAACCCCAGTACTTGGGAGGCTAAGGCAGGAGGATTGCAGGTTGAAGGACAGTGTGCGGTAACTTAGCAAGACCTTGTTGCAAAATAAGAAATAAAAAGGGCTGGGGGTAAGCTGGGCGTGGAGGAGCACAATTAATAATCCCAGTACTTGGGAAGCTGAGACAGGAGGATCACAGGTTTACGGCCAGCCTCAGGAACCTCGTGAGGCCCTCTACAACTTACTGAGACCCTGTTTCAAAATTAAAACATAAAAGCTGGGCATGGTGGCACACGCTTGTAATCCCCGCGCTTGGGAGGCTGAGACAGGAGGATCGCACGGGTTCGAAGCCAGCCTCAGCTACTGAGTGAGGCTCTCAGCAACGTAGTGAGACCCTGTTTCCAAATAAAATATAAAACAGATCTGGGAGTGTAGCCCAGAGGTAGAAAGCCTCTGGGTTCCACCCCGAATACCACAAAAAACAAACAAACAAACAAAAAAAACAAACAAAAAAACCACACATAAATATAGGACTTGGAGGTGGAATGCCCCTGGGTTCAATCCCCATAACTGGAAGAAAAAAAAAGGCTGGGGATGGTTAATGATCCTGGGTTCAATCTCCAGTGCCCCGCAGCCCCAAAGACCCAATCAACATTGTTCAGTAGGTAAATCATCTATAACTTTTCCCTCCTGGTCTAGTGTGGGGCATCCTTTCTTCTAGCATTGCTGGTATATTCTAGAAATGCAAATCTAATTTTAATATTCTATTTTCCCTATCTGAATAATAATGAGATGTTATGGCTCAAAGACTGCTCCATGGTTATTCACCTGGTGATGGGAAAGACGTAACCCAGGTTCTCCTGCACGCTAGGCAGGCACTCTACCACTGAGCTGGATTTTCAGCTCTGTCCCACGGTTATTTTATCTATTTATTTATTTTTGCGGTCCTGGGGATGGAACCCAGGGCCCTTCTACCTCCAATCTACGCCCCCGGCCCTATTTTTTATTATTTATTTTGAAACAGAGTCTCACTGAGTTGCAAAGGGCCTAAGTAGTAGCTGAGGCTGTCTGAGAACGGGGATCCTCCTGTCCCAGCTTCCCGAATGCTGGGATTGCAAGTGTGGGCCACCACGCCTGCTGGTTCCAAGGTTATTAAAGGGCATCGCCATGATTATTAAAAACCCTCCCAATTCTAGAGAAACAATCAGGAAGATAAGTCACTTACTAGAGAAGTCATGTGCTGGCCCCTATCACAAATTTAACTAGTCATATTTACATTATCCATTATTTTACTATCTGTATCTTTTTCTCCTATCCAGAGCAAAGATAACAGAGTTGACACTACTTCTTTTGGTGCAGAAGAAGAAGAGATCCTGAAATGTGGACTGGAAGCTGGGTGTGGTGGCGCATTGTTGAAATCCCAGCACTTGAGAGGCTGAGACCGGAGGACTGTAGGTTCCAGGCCAGCCTCAGCTACTTAGTGAGGCCCGCTGCAATTTAGTGAGGCTCTGTTTCAAAATAAAGAATAAAAGCTGGGTTTGGCACATACACTTGTAACCCCAGTATTTGGAAGGCTGAGACAGGACAGACTCAGCTATTTAGTGAAGCCCTTTGCAACTCAGTGAGACCCTGTTTCAAAATAAAGAATAAAAAATAAGGCTGGAGGTGTAGGTTGGAGGTAGAATGCCCCTGGGTTCCACCCTCAGGCTAGGTGTGGTGGCGTACGCTTGTAATTCCAGCACTGGGGAGGCTGAGACAGGAGGATCGGAGTTCCCAGCCAGTCTCAGCTACTTTGTGAGGCCCTCCGCAACTGAGTGAGACCCTGTTTCAAAATAAAGAATAAAAATAGGGCTGGGGGTAGAGCTCAGAGGTAGAATGTCCCTGGGTTCCATCACCAGTACTGAAAAATAAATAAATAAATAAATGTGCATCTGCTTACTATCTAGATTTGGTTATAACCTCATAAGTCTTCAGTATTGTAAAAAGCTATGATATCACTAAAGTAGCATCAAAGGAAGTATTTTCAAAAATCTGGGCTCAGGGGTGTAGCTCAATGTTTAACTGCTTGCCTGGCATGTGGCCCTCAGTTCAATTCCAAGTACCTACCTCCACATTTTTTTTTTGGTGGTACTGGGGGTGGAACCCAGGGGCATTCTACCTCTGAGCTACACCCCCAGATCTATTTTATTCTTTTATTTGGAAACAGGGTCTCACTAAATTGCAGAATGCCTCAATATATTGCTGAGGCTAGCCGCAAACCTGTGATCCTCACATCTCAGCCTCCCAAGTACTGGGATTACAAATGTGCGACACCGTGCCCAGCCCCAAATATTTTTAAGTTGTTAAGGTGACGAATATCTTCTTTTTCCATGGTGGTGCTGGGGACTGAACCCAGGAATATTCTACCTCCAAACTACATTACAGGCCTATTTATTTCATTTTATTTAATTTAGAAACAGGGTTTCACACCTGGCAGGTTGGTGGCACTCCTGTACTACTAGTATTTGGCAGGGTGAGACAGGAGTATTGCAGGTTCAAGACTAACCTCAGCAACTTGGTGAACCCTGTGTTTCAAAATAAATAAAATCAGGCTGAGTGTAGGTCGGAGGTAGAATGCCTCTGAGTTCAATCCCCAGACACACACACACACACACACACACACACACACACACACCAAAGACCAGGGTCTCACTACCTTCGTGAGGGCCTCACTAAATTGGTGAGACTGGCCTCAACCTGTGATCCTCCTTTCTCAACCTCTCAAATACTGGGATTA
This sequence comes from Muscardinus avellanarius, assembly GCF_963383645.1. Classification (NCBI taxonomy): domain Eukaryota; kingdom Metazoa; phylum Chordata; class Mammalia; order Rodentia; family Gliridae; genus Muscardinus; species Muscardinus avellanarius. The sequence goes on from NC_137805.1 coordinate 30,316,452, forward strand.
CAGGCCTTTGTACCAAGCCTGGTCAAATGTTTCCTTTAATCCATTAAAGATCAAATGTACCAACAATATATATTTAGAACATAAAGAGGCTCAGACAGGCTCTTACTGTGTCTATTCGTCTCCAGCTGGGACAGGACGGTACATTTTGCTCAGAAATTGTCTGCTTAAGCGATGTGGTTCACCAGAAGCAAGGCGGCAGGGCGGTTATACGCTATTAAGTTTAGACCAAAGTATGCGAAAGTTTCACTAAGCAGCGGACAGAAGATAAAGACAAAACACCTGAAGTTCCAGCCCTGAAGTGCTTGAGGTTTTCTACTATGCTAGAAATCAATTCCTATTTTAGTTTATCTATCGGTTGCCTAGAATCCCTGCTCAATTTTTCCTGTAATAAAAAATTAAAGGCTCGTTACCAAGATTAGGACCATAAACCGAAATTTTAGGAAAATGCAATATCACAAATGCGTTTCGTTTCTTTTCTTTTTCATTTTTGGTTCTAGGGACTGAACCCGGGGGGGGTTCTACCTTAGAGAAGATACAGCCCAGCCCAGCACTTTTTATTTTGAAACAGGGTCTCGCTAAGTTGCTGCGGCTGCCTGCAAACCTGCGATCTTCCGGTCTCGGGCTCCCAAGTCCCGGGATTACAGGTGTAGAGCACCCTGTCTGATCAAGTGTTTTTTTCTCTTCTTACTTCAGCTTCTACAAACAAAAACTAGATGCTTAAGAAATGCTGGGCTTGGAATCCCAAGCGCTACCACACTGCCAGGGGAACAGCTCCTTCTCTTTTGATCCATTTAAACCTTTCCATTCGAGCAAGTTCCCTCAATTTGCCATGCCGTACCCTTTAAATCACCGTTTCTATTCTCACTACACAGAACTATTTCTGAAACTAGAGCCTATGCTGACAGGAGTTTGTAATCGCAAATAGTGTTCAAAAAAACAACCACGCAGACCATTCTCAATGTGATTCTTAGTTACAGAAACTTACAGAACTTTGCTTATCAACCCTAGACAATAACACCATTCTACCCTGAGGCTCCAGGAAGCTTTCCTTAACACCACTCCAACCACTTCTCGGTTCTGCATTGTGTGTGTGTGTGTGTGTGTGTGTGTGTGTGTGTGTGTGTGTGCGCGCGCGCGCGCGCGCGCGCGCTACAGGGGATGGAACCCAGGGGCATTCTACCTCCAGGCAACATCCCCAGCCCTTTTTATTTTCTGTTTTGAAACAGGATCTTTTCAGAGTCTCCCTACATTGCTGAAGCTTGATCCTCCTGGTCTCAGCCTCCCGAGTACTGGGATTACCGGCGCGCACCACCACACCGGGCTGCCCCTGGTGTTCTTACCTTCCCCGAGGCTTCGTTATTTCTGAAGCTGATACGTATTTACACTTCTTTTACCTGGTCTGCCCTTCTCGATTCTAGATTACATGCTCCAAGCCCCCCACTCCTGTGTCCCCTGGATGTGTGTTCTATCGTGTCTAAAAGCTCTTTAGTAAGAAGGCTTTGTCGTAGGCAGAGCCTGGAGAAGTCCAAACCTTTCTGAGTCCAGCTTCTTAACTCAGCCTTGATCTCAGAGAACCCGCCGGGGTGATCTAAGCTCCTTCCAGCTCTTCAAAGCTGCCTGAAAAACGTTCCCGCGGCTGCCGACCACCTTCAAATTCCAGCTGAAAACCCCCTCTGGAAAGCATTCCCTCGCTAATCCCCCCGGGCTGCTCTGCTCCCCGAGCCTGGCGGACGCCGAAGTCCTCATCGGCAGCCTGGCGTGCCGGTGGTCAGGGGCGGAAGGCTCCCGGTGCGGGGCGGGCTGGAAGGGCACCGACGCAGGCTGCAAAGTGCTGCCCAGCGCAAGGCGGCCGCGCCAATTTCACGTCAAATGCATGCCGGCGCGGGCGCACTTCCCGGGGTCCTCCGGCTCCCTGGCCCCCGCGCCCCCGGACCCCCGCCCGCCCCGGCCCGCGCCTCCCGCCGCGCCCGCGCACCTTGCTCTTCACCTCCATGGTGCCCAGGCAGCCGCTGCCCGCGCCGTGCCGGTGGCCGCGGTTCATGCCGAGGCCGGGCCGCCCGGGAGCGGGCGCGCGCCGCGGCCGGCACCTGCAGAGCGGGGGCGCGCTGCTCCGCCGCGGGGCCGAGGTCCGACTGGCGGCGCGGCGGGCGGGACGCGGCGCCTCCCTCGGAGCCTCGGGGGCGGCGGCGGCCGCGGCGGAGGCGGAGAGGGCGGAGCGGAGGCCACAGGCGCCGCCGCAGCCTCGCTCAGGGCCGCCTCCCCCGCGCGCCCGCGCCCGCGCCCGCGCGCGCCCAGCCAGCCCGGGCCAGAGCCGCGGCGCGCGCGCGCGCGCGCGCGCTCACCTGCAGCCTCGGAGCGGCTCGCGCTCCACCCACACCCAATAGGAAGCGCGCACCTGCGCCCGCGGCGCCAACCAATCGCCGTGCGCCTCGCGCGGCACGTGGGCGGGCCGTCTACGCGAGAGCCCCGCCCGCCGCCGCGCGATTGGTCCCGTGCTGCGAGGGAGGGGCGGGATCACCTGAAGCCCGGGGCCTCCGCGGCGGACCCGGCAGGAGAGCTGGAAAGCGCATGCGCGGGTCTCCGAGTTTCCGCCCCGAGAAGGCCGGGCAGGGAGGCCGGCCGGAAGCGGGAGCGCACCTGGAGAGGGGCGCGAGCGTGTGGGCCCGTTGCGCACGCGCGGACGCGCGCCCGGAGTCGGGCCGGCTCCGAGCTGGGGTGGCTGGGCGCTCGCGGGTCGCACGCTCAGCCTGGGGATCCCGGTGCGCCGCTGGGCTGGTTATCCCGGCACCGTGGTGCAGCTCCGTCTCCGTTCGCCCGCTGCTGGGCTTGCACTCTGGAAGACCCTCGGCCACGCTTTTGCAACGTTTAAGCGTCAGGCTGCAGCGCTGGGTTGCAACGTTCAAGTTTTCCCGCCTCTGCAGCAGCTCCCGGGGAGAGCCAGGGCTCGCTCGGCATCTTTTGTCCCAGGACTCTGCACCGCTTACCCTAAATGCGTTTGCTCCCGAGGTGCCATGGGGAAGGAAAGCGGCCTGAAGCCGGTGTGGCTCCACGCAGGCCCAGGCTCCCCGGGAACCCACAGATCGGCCCCTCTGGGCTTTTGTTTTATTCTTTTTAAACCTCTCAACTCTCCCCGCCAGCCATTTCTTGGCCGGCTACTGTTTCCACAAACGCAGGCTCTGAATTGTGTTGGGTTCCCCCAGTGACCAGGCTGTGTCCCTGGTAACAGAACACCAGAGCCATCGCTGAGCTCCCTAGGCGGGGGTTCTCACACCGGCCATTCCCAGGTCTCCCACCCACAGGAGGCCTCCCTGAGGGGCTACAGGTCCGCCCTGGGGGCCCGGGGCTGGAAGGAGGGGTTCTAACCCGCCATGGGCGAGGAATTTCTTAGGGTGTTTCCGTCCCAGGGGTCTCCTCATCTCCCTGCAAACTCCTCCTAACCCCTGGCACCTCTTCTTCCCAGCTCCTGGACAAGCTCCCTCCACATTTCTTTGTGCGCTTGGGGTTTGGGAATCCTCTTCCTCCACCCCAGTGAAAGCTCTGAGGAGGCTGGGGTCGCTTCTGCTGCGTCCAGAGTGCAGCGCAGAGCCTGCCAGGACGGGCTCTGGGATACCGTCTTTGCCGGGTGCTGGAGCTGAGTGGTTTTTCCAAGCTACCTTTGTCCCCTGGGTTCAAAGACAGGAGCCTATTTTTCCCTGAAGCATTCAGCTCACTGAATGTTTATGGGAGATTTTCAGGTTTTTCTGAATAATAATGCCCCCCCCCCTTCCGGATCCCCTTTAGAAAGTATTTACATGATTCAAACTCAGCCAGAAGCGAGTCCTGCAGTCCTGCCGGGGTAGTCAGGGCCTGAACCTCTCTTAACTGGATGAGGACAGCAGTTCTCAACATCTCTGATTCTCAAGACCAATTTTATATTCATAGTAAAAAATGATAGAAGACCTCAGAGCACTGTGTCTATGTGCGCTCTGTCAATATTTAGGATATTAGAGTTTCAAAAAGGAGGCACGTTTAAACACAAGAATACCCAGGCACGCATTGCAGTAGTCATCAGAATGATGTCATCACGCTGTCATATCCCTTCTGGAAAACACTGCAGACTTGTGGGACGACAGGGGTGAGAAGAAATGACGTCTCAGTATCGTGGAAACAGTTTGGCCTCGCGAACCCACAGGCAAGGTCTCAGGCTCCCTCCCAGAGGATCCTGGGACCAGGGGGATGACCGCTGGACTGGGAAACAGGTTAAAACCTTGGGAGGGGGGGCCCATTCCCAGCTGTCACCCTGCTCTCAGCCACGCCCTGGGAGCCAGGGCCCAGCTCTGGGTGAGTGATTGTGGGGTGGTTGTGCTTTATTACTGTTATCGGTACTGATTTATCAGGCCTCTTAAGAAGGAAGTTCAGAGGTGCCAACGCACCTGCGTGGGCCCTGAATTCCTAAAGGTGTCGTCACATCCTCCCTCCCTCTCCGGGAGTGGCATTGCTGTTGGACTTTCCTTTTGAGAAGGGAGGGCCAGGCCGTAGCTTCCTGGATCTCCTAAGCAGGATGGGCTCTGAGGCCTGCGTAAGGGAGGAATGTGGGAAATATTTAGTTTGAATTTGATAAAGGTATTGTGGAGGAGGGGAACCCTTCATAACACAAGCTGTGTATTCACCCAGCCTGATTCTTAACCCTTCTCGAGAAGCAGGAAGCCCAAAGAAACAGCAATCAAGACGATGTCATCTTATTTGAAGACTGACCCTAATCTCATTTCTCCCGGCATCCTTCCCTGCCCCCAAATCCTTAAGCTAAAGCCGATCGAGACCTAGAGTGGGACACGCTTGTCATCCCAGTACTTGGGAGCCTGAGACTGGAGGATCACAGTTTCATGGCCAGCCTCAGCTACTTAGTGAGACCCTCTTTCAAATAAAGAATAAAAAATAGGTCTGGGGGTGTAGCTTGGAAGTAGAATGCCTCTGGGTTCAATCCCCAGTCAAACAGATAAACAAAGACCTACTTGTAGACGTGTAGAAAGAAATCTAGTCCCTTGCCTGGGAGAATTCACAGTCAGTGGCCTAGAGCGACAAGGGAGGTGACTATCTGTCAAGACTATAAATTATAGGTTCCGCAAACCATCGGTTGAGAATGGGCGACCAGAGTGTCACCCCCACACTGTCTGGCCTCTGCCCCATTTCCACCCTCTGAGCAGTGGGTGAGGGTTGCTTTATCCTCTCCCGAAAACATTCTGCCTTTAAGTTTCACAAGCACCCTGGCATGTTCCTGTGAAATTTGTACTTTTCCACAATTTCCTTAATTTACATTTAGCATGATGATACTTCTTCCTCCAGCTCTTGGGGCGGGGGAGAGGCGACAAGAAGACATGTACAATCTGAGTATAATTTTTTTTCTTTTTTGGGGGTACTGGGGATGGAACCCAGGGGCATTCTATACCTCCGAGCTATACCCCCAGCCTATTTTTTTCTTCTTTATTTTGAAACAAGGTCTCACTTGAGTTGCCAAGAGCCTCGCTAAGTAGCTGAGGCTGTCGGCAAACCTGGATCCTTCGGTCCCAGCCTCCCGAACGCTGGTATTACAAGCGTGCGCCACCACGCCTGGCTCGATTGTTTTTTAAAGGAATTTCTCTTGCCAGCTTTTTCTCCTTCATTGCTCGGGTTCCAGTTCAGATGGAGCTGGTTAATAATTCCTTGTAAAGAGCTGAAGTGTGTACTTATGAATCTCGGACTACTCACTGAAGCATGCTAAGCTCTTTAGCAGAGGAGGCTGAAGCCACATGACCTGCTGGCTGGTTAATGGCTTATGAGGCTTTACTAGTTCGTGCAGGAGGCGGGGGCGGTGGTGCTCACAGCTGGGAACCCAATGAATTCTTTCCTACAGGCTTTTAAGAAGCCAGGTGCCTTCTAGGTAACAACTGGGCTCTGTGGGAGGCAGTCTGGGCCTTGCCCTCCACTGGTCCTGCCTGGAGTTTGCTCTCTGACCTTTTCCCTCTCTGGGCCTCATCTGTAATTGCAGGCACCAGACGAGATCATGGCCACCGTCTCCCAGCTCTGAACAATCTCTGGTTCCCCAGGGGTCATGGAGACTGAGCATGATTTCAACATTAACAGGACAAACTGACCTGAAAAGAGGAGCCTTTCCATCAGTGTTAACGGGCAGGATGTGCTCGCCGCCATCACGTTCTAGTTTCCAAGCGGTATTGATGAGGATGCTGTTGGTTTCCTTTTTTTTTTTTTTTTCGCTACTGGTGATGGAACCCAGGGGCCTTCTACCTCCGAGCTACACCCCCTGCCATATTTTTTATTCTTTATTTTGAAACAGGGTCTCACCGAGTTGCAAAGGGCCTCACTAAGTAGTAGCTGAGGCTGGCTTCGAACCTGCGCGATCCTCCTGTCTCAGCCTCCCAAGCGCGGGGATGACAAGTGCGCGCCACCGCGCCCTCTTTATATGTTGACTTACACTTGTTTGTTTAAGCCCTTTCTCTGCCCTCGCCTGCTTGTGGGCTTGACCCTGTCCCCTTAACCACTGAGAACCTCGGAGTCGTCTCCTCACGAAGAGGGCAGAGGGCAACGCCTGCCGCGTCCCACTGTAGAGCTCAGCTATGAAACTGCGTAAAACTGCTCTGCAAAACAAGCACAGCTCGAATATTAGCGATTATTATTTAGCAAATAATGTTGTTTACCAGCCGGGCATGGTGGCGCACCCCGTAATTCCAGTGTTTGGGAGGCTGAGACAGAGGGGTTGCAGGTTTGTGGTCAGCTTCAGCTTCTTAGTGAGGCCCTCTGCAACTTAGTGAGACCCTGCTTCAAAATAAAGAATAAGAACCAAGGATGGGGGATAACTTGGAGTAGAATGCCCCTGGGTTCAATTCCCAGTACTGGAAAAAAATATATATTGCCTGCCAAAGCCTTTGAAAGAAATCCCTTGAAATAAAGTGGAAATGTGTAATAACCTTTTCTTTTTGTTTTCACACAGGGCAACTTTGGGAGAGTGTGTAATGGTGATTGAAGCCAGGGGTCTTCTACTGACCTACACTCCTGACCCTACTTAGTTTTTTATTTTTATATATCTATTTTTTTGTGGTACTGAGGTTGAGCCCAGGACCTGAAGCTACATGCCGAGTCCTATTTTAGTTTTTTTGTTTGTTTGTTTGATTTCTGTTTTGTTTTTGCAGTAGTGGGCATGGAAGCCAGGGACATTCTACATCTGAGCTACACCCCCAGCCCTAATTTTTTTAATTATTATTTTTTGGTGGTACTGGGGGTGGAACCCAGAGGCTTTCTACCTCCGAGCTATACTCCCAGACCTATTTTCTATTTTATTTGGGAACAGGGTCTCACCAAGTTGCCGAGAGCCTCACTAAGTAGCTGAGGCTGGCTTCAAACCTGTGCGATCCTCCTGTCTCAGCCTCCCAAGCGCGGGGATGACAAGCGTGCGCCATCATGCCCGGCTCCAGCCCTATTTTTTATTTTTATTTTTATTTTTTATTTTTTGGCAGGTCTTGGAATGGAACCCAGGGGCATTTGACCTCGGAGGTACACCCCCTGCCCAATTTTTTATTCTTTATTTTGAAACCGGGTCTCACTGAGTTGCAGAGGGCCTCACTAGGTAGCTGAGGCTGTCCACGATCCTCCTGTCTCAGCCTCCCAAATGCTGGGATTACAAGCGTGCGCCACCACGCCCGGCTTTTATTCTTTATTTTGAAACAGGGTCTCTCTAAGTTGCAAAGGGCCTAAGTAGCTGAGGCTGTCCATGATCCTCCTATCTTAGCCTCCCAAATGCTGGGATTACAAGCATGCGCTACCACGCCCCACTTGTAGTTTTATTTTGAAACAGGGTCTCACTAGACTGATGAGAGTCTCACTACTTGCTGAGGCTGTCCTTGAATCTGCAATCTTCCTGTCTCACCCTCCCAAATACAGGGATTACAGGCATGTGCCACCAAGCCCAGTTTAATTATTATTATTATTTGCAGGTCTGGGGATGGAACCCAGAGGCATTTGACCTACACCCCTGCTCTATTTTTTATTTTTTATTTTGAAACAGGGTCTCTCTGAGTTGCAAAGGGCCTCTCTAAGTAGCTGAGCCTGTCCACGATCCTCCGGTCTCAGCTTCCCAAATGCTGGGATTACAAGCGTGCACCACCATGCCCAGCTTTAATTTTTATATTTCAAAACAAGGTCTTGCTAGGTTGCTGAGGCTGTCCTCAAACCTGTGATCCTCTTGTCTCTGCCTCCCAAATGCTGGATTCTAGTCATGCACCACCATGCTGGGCTCCCAGCCCAAGCTCTTGACTTCTCTGAGCCTCTATTTCCTCATCTGTAAAATAAAGATAATAAGAAAATTAATTGCCAGCTGGGCATGGCGGTGCACCTTTGTAATTCCAGTACTTGGGACGCTGAGACAGGAAGATCGAAGGTTAAAGGTTCACAGCCAGCCTCAGCTATTTAGTGAGGCCTTCTGCAACATAGACCCTGTTTTCAAATAAAAAATGGAGCTGGGGGTATAGCTCAGAGGTAGAAAGCCCCTGGGTTCAATCCCCAGTATTGATGATGATGATGATAATAATAATAATAATAATTAATAATAATTGCCTTAAATCACATACTAAAGACTTAGTATAGGGCCTGTGTTACCTCTGAATGTCATTACTATCTAACTGCTTAATTACCTACTGCTGTAACAGCGTATCAAGTGTTTATTAAGCCCCAGATGTATGTATCACATCGCGCTTGGCATGGAGGTACAGGATCGCAACAATAACGACCCTGTGCGAGCTGGGCACGGTGGTGCACACCTGTAATCCCAGCACCCGAGACACTGAGATGGGAGGATCTTAAATTTGAGGTCAGCCGTGACAACTTAGTGAAGGCCTGTTTGAAATAAAAAAGAGAAAGGTCCAGGGGTGTAGTTCAGTGGTAGAGAACTCTTGGGGTCCATCTCTAGTCCCCCCTACACACACACACACACACACACACACACACACACACACACACAAGTGACCCGTGATTCCTACCGCAGAGCTGCGAGACTGAATCAGCTGATATTCCTTCAACACCCACCCAGGAGGAGACGAGGAAATGGAGTGGGAGGAAGATAGCATGCTTAGGCCTCAGAAACTCAGAGTCTGGGAGAGAAATCAGACCCATGGAGAGAGAACGGCAAACCAGCCCGGGAGGAAGGAGGAAGGGGTGGGCATCCAGAGCCACAGCTGGCTCTACCTCTGACCAGCTGTGGGCCCTTGATTCATAATCTCTTTCCTCAAAGGATAGTAATATAGTAATATCTACCTTCAGTTTCTTCTTATTTATTTATGTATTTATTTATTTATTTTGCGGTACTGGGGATGGAACCCAGGGGTGTTCTACCTCCAAGCTATATCCCCAGCCCTATTTTTTATTTTTGGTTTGAAACACGGTCTAACAAAGTTTCAGCGGGCCTCACTAAGTAGCCGAGGCTGGCTGTGAAACTGTGATCCTCCGGTCTCACCCTCCAAGTACTGGGATTACAAGCAGGTGCCACCACGCCTGACTTACCTTCTTCAATTTCACTTTTTTTTTTTTTTTTAATAGTTTTTGAGCTAAGATCTCCAGAGGTTACCCAGGCTGGACTCCATCTCTTGGATTCAGGGAAGTCCTCCTGCCTCTGACTCCAGAGGAGGCGAAACTCCAAGCGTGTACACAATGCCCACCGCGCCCGACTCTCTCCCCTCTTTGATTCAATATATTTACCCGGTGCCTGTGTGCCAGGCAGCCAAGGAAATGGAAACAGAAGTATATGTGCTTGGGGAGGAGGAACCTAACATTCCAGGTGGGAAAGACAAAACACAAAGAAATTAATGAAAATATATGGTGCTTGTAGGAATGTATCACTTTGTTATTTTGTTTTTGTGTTTTGGAACTGGGGATTGAACCCAGAGGCACTCAATCTCCAGGGCTACCCCAAGCCCTTTTTATTTTGAAACAGGATCTCGCTAGGTTGCTGAGGGTCTTAAGCTGCCGAGGCTGGCCTCGAACCTGTGACCCTCCGGTCTCAACCTCCCCGGTAGTGGAATGCCAGGTATGCACCCCCACGCCTGGCTGGATGCATCACTTTGAACCTTACCAGGTTGTATAATTACAAGGTATCAATAAAAGTATAAACAAGTGTAGCGATTAGATAAGGGAGCCTCAGAGAGAATCCGGGAGGGGTGTGGGAGGCCTGGGCCGGAGCCACTGCCAGCCTGGCCAGCGGGGTGAGCAGGGAGCTTGGGGCCCGGAGACCGTCCAGGAGGGGCTTGGGAGCCAGGAGATAAGCGCGCCCGGTGCCTGGCACACAGGGAAGACACCAGCAGCTGTTTTAAGCCATTACTCAGAGCTAAGGCGAAAGAGAGGAGGTGGGAGCCGAGAGGAGGACTGAGTCAGCAGGCCTGGAGCGCTTCCCGGCGGCCTGAGCTCCGGCGGGAGGCCGGGGCATTCCTGGGGAGGGAGCTGGGGGCCCGGGTGGGTGGGCGGCGCAGCCGCGGGCGGCTGGGGCTCCCCGGAGATGGGGGCTGGGATGTCGGTCGATGGAGAGCAGACCAGGAAGGGTCTGGGTGTGGAGTTTACGCTGGGAGACAGAAAATGTAAAACCTGGGGGCGGAAAGAATCAGATTTGTACTTTAATAAGATGGACTGAGGAGGCGGCAAAGTGACGTCTGGCAAAGCCGGGGGATTGCAGGGCAGAGCGGGAGGCTTCCGGAGGGGCCGGGCAGCGCTGCCTCAGCCGTGTTTCTGTACTGAGGGCCAGGCACAGGCCAGATGCTGGGCCACGCTGCTGGTTAAGGCCAGGACACTGGATGTGGGGGCCTCCTGGCCCTGGCTGACAGCTGGAAACAGCCAGGAGGCTGGGTAAGGTCGCCGGACGGGAGCTCTGGCCCCCGGGACTCAGTGCGGCGGGCTGGGTGGCACTCAGCTTCCCAGCGGCCGGCCTGCTGGTTCTTCAAGAGAGACTGGACCCTTGAGCCTGAAGTTGCTGATATTTATTTATTTTGTGGTGTCCTTCCTCTGAGCTACAGCCCCAGTCCTATTTTATTTTATCTTGTTTTTAAATCTTATTTTATTTCGAAACAGGATCTTGCTAAATTACTCAGGGCCTTGTTAAATCACAGGAGACTGGCCTCGAAGCTGTGATCCTCGGATTTCAGCCTCCCCAGCACCGGGATTACAGGTGTGCACCACCACGCCTGGCAAATCTCTGATCTTTATTTTTTTTAATTTTTCATATTTATTTATTTGGCACTTGAGATCGAACCCAGAGACATTCTACCTCCAAACTCCACCCCCAGCCGGTACCAGTATTAGGCATGGCCTAGGAAGATTTGAGGAACAGCCCTATTTTTTAAAAAATTTTATTTGGAAATAGGGTCTTGCTAGGTGGATGAGAATCTCACTACTTGCTGAGGCTGTCTTCAACCTGCTCACATGCACGTGTGTGCGTGTGTGTGCGTGTGCGTGTGTGTGCATGTGTGTGCACTGCTGCAACAAAGTCCAGTTGCTCCTCCTACCACAGGTCAGGATCCGAAAAGCCCGTCGCAAGGTGAAATGCCCTTGCGGACGCCTCTCCGGCCTGGCCTGCACGCCCGCACCCAGCCGCACTGCGCTGACGTCCGGCGTCCACCCTCCTGACGGGGCCGACCTGCTCCTCTGGGCATCTCACCCGAGCCTGCCAGCCGGCAAGACCAAAGTCAAAACTCGAAGTGTGGTTCCTAGTGCATCTGTGGCCTCCGAGCCGTCTGAAGCGCCGGTCCATCTGCCCGCGAGCTGGGCTCCCACGACAGACGCTCCCTCGCAGCTCAGGGACGGCTGCTTCCGCTGTGTCCTGGCTTCTGGAGGTCCTAGTGACTCCCAGGCCCCCGCTCCGAGATCTTCTTAGCCCATCTCCCACATCACAGGCGCCCCAGCCTCAGAGAATCTCCCTGCCGCCTCCGTGTCTGTTTAGGGAATCCAGTGGTTAGCTTTAGGGCCCATCCTAATGAACTCATCTGAAGGTGATTTTCCCAAAATCCAATTTCTAAATAAGGTCACAGTCACGGGTACTGGGCTGAAATATAGCCTCTTTTTTCTTTTTTTTTTCCTTTGCGGTACTGGGGATTGAACCCAGGGGCATTCTACCTCTGAGCTACACCCCCAACCCTATTTTTTTATTCTTTATGTTTGTTTTTGAGGTACTGGGTACTGAACCCAGAGGCACTTTACCTTCGAGGTACACCCAGCTGTATTTTTTTTTTTTAATTTTATTTTAAAACAGGGTCTTAGTTGCAGAGTCTCACAGTAGCCGAGGCTGGCTGTGAGCCTGAGATCCTCCTGTCTCAGCCTCCCAATTACTAGGATTACAAGCATGTGCCACCACGCCCAGCTAAACCCTCCCCTTTTATAGGGACAAACAGATGTCACAGATTGGCTTAAAACGATTCCTCCCTTTACAAAACACATCATCTTGCTTGAGAGCAGAAACCCCAGCTGTATCTTCCCCTGGCCCCAGACAATCCTGCAGGTAAAGGAGTCAGGTTGCAAGGCTCCCTGCCTCCAAGAAAGATGACCCCTCATCTGTCCCACTGCCCCAGTGTCTGATGGGAATTCCTCATGGGAGTTTTTTTTTGTTGTTTGTTTGCAGGTCTGGGGATAGAACCCAGAGGCATTTGACCTCTGAGCTGCACCCCTAGCCCTATTTTTTTATTCTTTATTTTGAAACAGGGTCTCATTAAGTTGCAGAAAGCCTCACTAAGTAGCTGAGGCTGGCCTTAAACCGCCATCCTCCTGTCTCAGCCTCCTGAATGCTGGAATTACAAGTGTGCGCCACCATGCCCGGCTTATTCTCGGGAGTTTTTAAGGAGGACGGAGAGTGGTTAACCAGGGGGAAAGTTTTCAAAATGAAAATAAACCAAGCAACAACCCAACTTGCTAATGGGGGTCCAGTGACTTAGCCTTGGGAAGCTCAGCGCCAAGGCGGGAGAAGAGGGTGGCTTACAGGAATCTTTTTTCCCTCGGGAGACATTTAAGAACTGAACTTGTTTTTAAGAATTTCAAGGAATGCCAAGTTTATGTAAAATTATACCAACAGTGACGGAGCTTGAGAACAGCAACCAAGCCAGCCAGAGGTCGTGCCCGTCACCCGGCGCTCTCGGGAATCCCAGAAACCACCAGCATTCTGAGAGCGGGGTGCCCGGGTGTCCTGGCCGCTGCCTCTCAGCTGGGAGAGCCTGGATGGCAGCCTTGTCGCCACAGCGGGGTGCTGCGAGGCGCTAGCGCAGAGGCCTAAGAATTCCACAAGCCGGCAAGGTGGGCCTCACCTGTCATCCCAGTACTGGGGAGGTTGACACAGGAGGATCACAGATTCGAGGCCAACCTCAGCAACTTAGAGAGCCCCTCAGCAACTTGGTGAGACCCTGTTTCAAACTAAAAAATAAAATAAGGCCGGGCATGATGGCGAACACTTGTTATCCCGGTACTTGGGAGGCTGAGACAGGAACATCGCAGGTTCGTGGCCAGCGTCTTGGTGAGCAGCCAGGTCTCTTAGTGTTTCAAAATAAAGAATGAAAAATAGGGCTGGGGGTGTAGCTTGGAGGTAGAATGCCCCTGAGTTCCATCCCCAGTACCGCCAAAAAATAAAAAATAAAAAATAAAAAATAAAAAATAGGGCTGGAGATGTAGCTCAGAGGTAGAATGCTCCTGGGATCCCTAGGAGTGCAAAATAAATAAATAAATAAATAAATAAATAAATAAATAAATAAATAAATAAATAAATAGATAAATAGGTTTGGTGGAGTAGTTCAGAGGTGGAATGGCCCTGGGTCTAATTCCCCAGTACCTCTCTCTCTCTCTCTCTCTCTCTCTCTCTCTCTCTCTCTCTCTCTCTCTCTCTCTCTCACACACACACACACACACACACACCCCTTGAAAATCTCAAAAATCAACTTTGCAGAGAAGAGCTTAAAAAAAAAAAATCCAGGGCCGGGCGCGGTGCCGCACGCTTGTAATCCCCGCGCTTGGGAGGCAGAGACAGGAGGATGGCGCAGGTTCGAAGCCGGCCGCGCACTGGCTTAGGAGACCCTGTTTCCAAATAAAAAAATGTAAAAATAGGCCTGGGAGTGTAGCCCGGAGGTAGAAGGGCTTCCAGGAGCCCCAGTACCACCAAAAAAGTAAATAAATAAAAATAAAAATGCAGTGTCAGTGGCTGTGACGGCCCACGCTGACTCCCAAGGACTTCGGGAGCTGATGTAGGAGGATCCAGGTTCACCACCAGCCTCAGCAATTTTGCAAGGCCCTGTTTCAAAAATAAACAAAAAGAGCTGGGGGTGCAGCTCAGAAGTAGAATGCCCCCCAGGTTCAATCCCTAGTACCACAAACAAAAACCAAAAAACCCAACAAGACAAATCTCACTTTTGGTCGCTTTTGCAATTCAAGATCTGTCCGTTCCAGGGAGTTTTGGAGTGGAGCAGGGCCTGGCCGGTGTCTTCGTGACCCAGACCCAGACGTAAACACTTCCCGCAGAGGGTTTTTCCCACCTGCTGCCTGCGGCTGCATCCAGGAGACCCAGGAGGGAGGAGCGCCCAGGGGGCTGCGCCTGGGGCCCTCGGCCTGGGACTCCTCCTTACCCTGAGCTAAGTGTGTGCAAAAGTCTCCGCTGGCAACAGCAGAGCCCGATGGAAACTGTGCCTGTCAGTCCTGGGAGGCTGCGGAGAGCTTTGTCTGTTAACCCTTCTCTGTCTTGAAACCACCTGCAAGTAGGTGGTTTTTTCTTTCTTTCTTTTCGTGTTACCAGGGATGGAACCCAGGGGCAGTCTACCTCCGAGCTACACCCCCAGCCCTATTCTTTATTCTTTATTTTGAAACTGGGTCTCACTGAGTTGCGGAGGGCCTCACTAAGTAGCTGAGGCTGTCCGCGAACAGCGATCCTCTGGTCTCAGCCTCCCGAATGCTGGGATGACAAGCGTGCGCCACCATGCCCGGCTTTATTTTTTTATATTGAAACAGGGTCTCAGTTGCTGAGGGTGAGGGTCTCAGTTGCTGAGGCTGGCTTCAAACCTGAGATCCTCCTGTCTGTCTCAGCCTCCCAAGAACGGAAATCGCAGGCATGTGCCATCACACCCAGCTGCTAAAAGCTTTTATAGGGAAAAATGTCTTCCCTTCACCCCTCCTCCTGAGTCTTTTTCTCTACAGACAGAGCACAGGGCTCATTCTGTGCATACCTTTCTGACAACTCCCCAGTGGACCTGTGACACTTCCTTTTACACCCCCATGCCTTCCTCATTCTTTTTCCTGGCCGTCTAGCTTGCCAAGGTATAGGTGTATCAAAGTTACTCAGGCAGTCTTGTGATGCTGGAGCGTGAGGTCATCCTTAGTCACCGTGTTGCAGAACAGCCTGTGTCCGTGTCCTGTGCGCTCGCTCGTGTGTCCGTAGCTCCAGGATCGACACCAAGAGGTCCGTGGATGTGCACGTTGTATTGGGGATTGAACTCACGGGCCTTCTACCTCCAAGCTACACCCCAGTCCTATTTTATTTTTTATTTTGAAACAGGGTCTCAATAATTGTGGAAAGCCTCACTAAGTAGCTGAGGCTGGCCTTGAACCCGCTATCCTCCTGTCTCAGCCTCCCAAGTACTGGGATTACAGGCACAGGCACCATACCTGGATGATTCTCCTCCTCCTCCTTCTCCTTCTTCTTCTCCTTTTCCTTCTCCTTCTTCTCTCTTCTTTCTTCCTTTTTTTTGTGGGTCTGGAGATGGAACCCAGGGGTATTCGACCTCAGAGCTACACCCCCTGCCCTATGTTCGTTCGTTCTTTCTTTCTTTCTTTCTTTCTTTCTTTCTTTCTTTCTCTCTTTCTGTTGGTACTGGGGGTGGAACCCAGAGGCTTTCTACCTCTGGGCTATACTCCCAAATGCTGGGATTATAAGCGCATGCCATCACGCCTGGCTTTTTTTTTTTTTTTTTTTTTTTTGTACTGGGGATTGAGCCTAGAGGTATCTTACCTGTAAGATATGCCCCTGGACCGATTTTTTAATTCTTTGTTTGGAAACAGGGTCTCGCTATTTTTCTGAGAGCCTCGCTACATTGCCGAGGCTGGCTCTGAACCTACGATCGATCCCGTCGCAGCCTGCCAAGTACTGGGATTACAGGAGTGTGCCACCATGCCCCGTTTATTCATTATTTTGAAACAGGATCTTGCTGGGTTGCTGACAGCCTCACTAAGAAGATGAGGCTGGCTGCAAACTTGCGATCCTCCTGTCTCAGCCTCCCGGTACTGGGATTACAGGTGTGCGCCCCTACGCCCAGCTGGGACGTGCACAATTCACCTGCTGTGTGCACTGGCAGGGTTGGCCTTCTGATAGCACCAGCCATCATCAGATTCAAAGTGGCCAAGTTTGCTATTGGACACCCTCCCACACTTAAAACATTTTTAAGGGGTGTGTGTGGGGAACTGGGGATCGAAACCAGGGGCATTCTGCCTCTGAGCTTTGCCCCCAGCCCTCTTTTTCTTTTTTTTTTTTTTTTTTTTTTGTGGGTCTGGGGATGTAACCCAGAGGCATTCTACCTCCGACTTCCACCCTCAGTCCTATTTTTTTTTTAATTCTTTATTTTCAAACAGGGTCTCAACAAGTTGCAAAGGGCCTCACTAAGTAACTGCGGCTGTCTACAAGCTGTAATTCTGTCTCAGCCTCCCGGGTGTGTCCCACGCCCGGCCCCGCAGCTCTTCTTTTTTTAAAATTTTATATTTATTTATTTATTTTTTGCAGGTCTGGGGATAGAACCCAGAGGCATTAGACCCCCGACCTACACCCCCTGCCCTATTTTTTATTCTTTATTTTGAAACCGGGTCTCACTGAGTTGCAGAGGACCTCACTAAGTAGCTGAGGCTGTCCGCGAACCGCATCCTCTGGATTCAGCCTCCTGAATGCTGGGATGACAAGCGCGCTCCACCACGCCCGGCTGGGAATAAATTTTTTTTTTTTAATTGCTGAGACTAACCTTGAACCTGTGACCCTCCTTTCTCAGCCTTCCAGGTAGAGAACACAGGTACAAACCACCGGGCCTGGCTGAGGTTGCTTTTTTTTAACTTATCACTCTGCAGTTCAACTTTCAGAGACTTAAAAAGATAAGGCTACAGGCACATTAAGGAGGTTATTTAAGGACACCAGGCGGCTACATACCAAAATTCCGTGGACACTCCCCAGGCTCCTGGACTGTCTCGGGGAGAAGGTGGTGGGGTCTTTATCTCACAGGCGATCTGTTTCTGTTAAGGGCATTGCTATCTCCCTGGTCTTCCAAGTCTCTAACTCTTTTTTTTGGGGGGGAGGGGTACTGGGGATGGAACCCAGGGGCATTCGACCTCCGAGCTACACCCTCAACCCTATTTTTTATTCTTTATTTTGAAACAGGGTCTCACTGAGTTGCAGAGGGCCTAAGTAGCTGAGGCTGGCTGCGAACCACGATCCTCCTGTCTCAGCCTCCCGAATGCTGTGATGACAAGCTCGCGCTACCACGCCGGGCTTTTAATTGTTTATTTTGAAACCGGGTCTAAGTTGCAGAAGGCCTCACTCAGTACCTGAGGCTGGCCTCAAACCTACAGCCCTCCAGTCTCAGCCTCGCGAGCCCCGGGATGACAGCTTGTGCCACCACGCCCAGCTCTGTTCTCCCACGCCCTGAGTCCGCAGGGCTGCGGGACTCTAACAGGTGCCTCCCCCAGCACAGGCCCCCCCACCCAGGTTCGACCTTCACCCCCTCAGCAGAGCCAAAGACCACGCCCTGCCAGGAGCGTCGGCGCCCTCCGGCCTCGGTCCCCCCCCTGCAGGTGGGAGACGCCCTCCCCGCCCTCCTGGACGCCGGCCATCTCCTGGGTACCAGCCACACCCTCCCGTCGGCCCACAACCTCGGCGGCCATCCCTGGAGAGCTGATGGGCGGGGCCTGTGGGGGCGTGACGTCACTCCGCCCTCTGTCATCGGGTCCTATTTATGGCTGAGGAAACCGAGAGGCTGGTCGTCCTGCGGCCCAAGGCCACACCTGCAGTCCCCGGTGTCTGCAGGGTGTGTCCAAACTCTGGTCCTCGTGTCCCCGTGGTGTTCAAATAGCCCTGCGCCCGGCGCGTCTGTAATCCCCGCACCCGGGAGGCTGAGGCCGGAGGATTGCAGGGCAGAGGCCAGAGGCCAGTGGAGAGACTCGTCGGCCATGGGGACTTGGCTTCAAAATAAAACGCCAGTAGGGCGGGGGAGGAGCTCGAGGTTGAATGCCCCTGGGTTCAATATCCAGTATCACACGCGCACACACAAACGCACACGCAACACACACGCGCACACATACGTGCGCGCGCACACACCAGTGTTGTTATTTATTATTTAAAAAAGAAAGATTAAGCTGGGCACGGTGGTGCATGCCTATAATCCCAGTGCTCGGGGGGCTGAGACAAGGATCGCAGGTTTGTGACCACACACACAAATAAAGATCAGTGTTATTATCATTTTGGTTCTGGGGGTGGAACCCAGGGCCATTCTACCTCTTGGCGAAACCACCAGCCATTTATTTATTTATTTATTTATTTATTTATTTATTTATTTATTTATGGTGGTACTGGGGATGGAACCCAGAGGCTTTCTACCTCTGGTCTACACTCCCCGACCTATTTTATATTTTATTTGGAAACAGGGTCTCACTAAGTTGCTGAGAGCCTCACTAAGTAGCTGAGGCTGGCTTCGAACCCGTGCGATCCTCCTGTCTCAGCCTCCCAAGCGCAGGGATTACGAGCGTGCGCCACCACGCCCGGCTCATTATTTTGTTATTATTATTTTTTTTATCATGCTGGGGATTGAACCCAGGGGCATTCTACCTCTGAGCTATACCCCCAGCCTGAATATTTTTATATCTATCTATCTATCTATCTATCTATCTATCTATCTATCTCTTAATTTTTGTAGCACTAGGGAATGAACCCAGGAGCATTCATCTCCAAGCTACACCTCCAGCTCTATTTTTTATGCTTTATTTTTAAGCAGGGTCTCACTAAGTTGTGGAGGGCCTCACTAAGTAGCTGAGGCTGTCCACGAACTGTGATCCTCCCGTCTCAGCCTCCCAAGCGCTGGGATCACAATCCTGCACCGTTTTGCCTAGCTTGTCTTTTTTCCTTTTAACCTCCTCTCCCTCCCTCCTCTGTTTTCTCCTTAGGTTTCTCCTGCTCTCCGGGCAGCACTGGAAACAGATTCCCAAGGTCCGCGCCTCGGCCAGCCCCGTCCCGTGCTGGCGGGCGTTCGGGTCACCGGCAGGCCGCGCAGGCTGGTGTCCTCCGAGGTCACCGTGGGGCCGCCCCTCGCGACGCGGAGGCCATGCTGACCTTGTGGCCAACGAGTAAGTCTGGCCTCACGGCGACACCGGTGTCAACAAACGTCCTGGGCCTCGGGCACGAAAGCCCAGCGGTATAATTATGCGCAGAGCGTGACACTCCACTGTGGTTGCGAGTGCTGGGTGGCTGGTTTATGGAGGTGCTGGACGACGTTTCTGTTATTACCTTAGAGTTTGCTCCTACTTATTAGAGAAAGAGGTGGCGGTGCCCAGTTGGCAGCCGCCCCGCCTCTGTCTCGGCATCTCTGCACGTGACTTATTCTGTAGGACGCAGGCAGCCGCCCCGCCTAGGTCTAAGTACACCCCAGGGCAGGAAGGCCACAGCGCCTCGCCGCACATTTCTCCAGACCCATGCCAGCCAGGACGACACTTCTGAGAGGCGGGGACCCCCTTAGGACCATCCCCAGGCTGGAGACCACTTCACCTGGCCAGGTCTTCTTGCCGGACACAAGCGGGTGAGATCCGAGATGCGGGCGTTGGGGTGGCGCCGGGGCTTGAACCCTGGGGCATTCTATCTCCCAGCCCTACTCTATTTTTTAATTTGAAAACGGGGTCTTACTAAGTTGCTGAGGGTGTCTGTAAGTTGCTGAGGCTGGCCATACACCTGCAAATCCTTCTGTTTCAGCCTCCTAAGTACTGGGATTACAGGTGTGCGCCACCACGTCTAGCTGAGAGACGGACTTTTAAAAAATTATTTTATTTATTTTTTTGAAGATTTAAAGAAGTTTATTAAAAAGATAGAAATACAGAAAATACTGCCGGGCGTGGTGGGCACGCTTGTCATCCCCGCGCTTAGGAGGCGGAGACAGGAGGATCGCGCAGGTTCGAAGCCAGCCACGCGCGCTGGCTTAGGAGATCCTGTTTCCAAATAAAAAAAATGTAAAAATAGGTCTGGGAGTGTAGCCCAGAGGTAGAAGGGCTTCCAGGAGCCCCAGTACCACCAAAAAAAAAAAAAAAAAAAAAAAAGAAAGAAAGAAAAAGAAATACAGATAATAGAAATATAGCCCCATGCCAAAGTGGCATGGAGGGGTGACTCGAATGAATACACCCTTTTTTTTTTTTTTTTAATGGTACTGGAGATGGAACCCAGGGGCATTCTACCTCCGAGCTACATCCGCAGCCCTATTTTTTTTTTTTTTTTTGTGTGTGTGGGTCTGAGTTACTCTTTGCAACTCAGTGAGACCCTGTTTTAAACTAAAGAATAAAAACTCGGCTGGGTGGTGGCGCACGCTTGTAATTTCCGCGCTTGGGAGGCAGAGAGAGGATCGCGCTCAGGTTCAAAAGCAGCCTCGCTGGCTTAAGAGACCCTGTTTCCAAATAAAATGTAAAATAGGCCTGAGAGTGTAGCTCGGAGGTAGAAGAGTTCCATCCCCAGTACCACCAAAAAAAAAAAAAAAAAGAATAAAAAATAGGACTGGGGGTTTAGCTCAGAGGGAGAATGCTCCTGGGTTCTATCCCCAATAGCAGGGGGGGGGGATAAAAAATAACAAATAGGGCTGGGGTTGTATCTCGGAGGCAAAACCCCCTGAGTTCCACCCCCACTACCACAACAATAACAAAAGAAGCTGAACACAGGGGGTTTGGTTTGGGTCGATTGCTCAGCGTGAAGCCAGAGAGGGGGGCCTCCCTGTCCTCCCCGTCGCCCCTGGAGGCAGGTGTGGGCTAAACTCTCCGCACCTACGCCCCACCTTGGAGTGTCATGGCCCTCAATCCCGAGCGCGAGTGCTCCCCCAAGAAACTTGTTATTGAAGCGTTCCAGGACTGGAGATGGAGGATACAAAACTCAGATGCAGGAAGAGCCCTTCGGGCTCCAGAGGAGAAAGGATGAGATAAAGTCCTGGCTCTGCGCGGGACTTACTGTCAAACAGACCCGAGCTTACAAACCGCCAGCCCCTTCGCACAGGGGTGACCTCAGGTCAAGTCACCTGGGCCTCTGCGGCCCTCAGACTCCCACGAGAAGGGGAGACCGACTGGCAGGGGGGCCGGGGAAGCGGGAAGACTGGTCTACCGTCCACTGTTGTGACTGCAAATTTTTTTTTTTTTTGCAGTACTGGAAATGGAACCCGGGGGCATTCTACCTCTGAGCGATACCCCAGCCCTATTTTTTATTCTTTATTTTGAAACAGGGTCTCACTGAGTTGCAGAGGGCCTCGCTAAGTAGCTGAGGCTGTCCGCGAACCGCGATCCTCCGGTCTCAACCTCCAGAATGCTGGGATGACAAGCGTGCGCCGCCGCGCCCAGCTTCAAATGATCGCAATTTTTGCTTTCTTTCTTTCTTTTTTGGTGGAATAGGGGCTCGAATCCAGAGACAGTCTACTTCCAAGCTACACCGGCCCTAATTTATTAAACAGGGTCTCGCTAAATTGTTGAGGCTGGCCTTGAACCAGTGATCCTCCTTCTCAGCCTCCCAAACAATGTTATAGGCGTGTGCCACCATATCCAGCTTTGGCTTCCCTTTTTACCTGGCTAGAGGAAACCATCACCCCGAGCACTTCCCAGCCCTGGCCCTGTGCACTTCCCAGCCCTGGCCCTGTGCGGCTCACCTGCTGCCCCTCCCAGAGGTCCTCCACAGCAGCAGGAGTCATTCCTGCTGCTCTTATCTTCTCTTATCTCACGTCTGCCTGATGGACATCTGTGACTGAGGCTGTCACACTGGGGTTGGGGAGGAGCCTGCCCTTCGTCACCTCCCAGTCACCGGCCTTTGCCTGCCTCCTGGCCTCCTCCACGGCCATCTCTCCAAAACGCGGGCCTCTGTGGCCACTGAGATGCCTAAGACCACACCAATGGCTCCGGAGTAGTCCGAGGTTGAAGACAAAACGTCAGCACCGAAGCGGGGCGTGGCGGCGCTCACCTGTAATCCCAGCATTTGGGAGGCTGAGACGGGAGGATTGCGGTTCGCGGAAGGCCTCGGCTACTTAGGCCCTTTGCACTCAGTGAGACCCTGTTTCAAAATAAAGAACAAAAAATAGGGCTGGGGGTGTTGCTCGGAGGTAGATGCCCCTGGGGTCCATCCCCAATACTGCAAAAATAAATAAATAAATAAATAAATAAATAAATAAATAAATAAAGCTGGAAGAGGGCCTCTGGATTCCACTCCAGCACCACACACACACACACACACACACACACACACACACACACACACACACACACTAAGCCAGGTGTGATGGCACACATCTGTAATCCCAGTACTTGTGAGGAGATAGAAAGGAAATAGGCAGATAGGGAAGAGGCCTCAGTAGAAAAAACTTAATTTCCTGAGGGGTGACTTCCAACGCTCAGAACGACCAAAGCTTCACAAAACCATACGTTTAGTAATCAACAAACCCAGGAGCCATCACTGGAGCAAGTCTGACACTCCTACTGAAAGGAGACCCTTCAAGGACATGCAGATACCCTATGCAAATTTTGAGAGCTGCTTCCCAGAATTCCCAGAATCCCAAACCCACCACAACCAACAGAGGACATGCAGACATATATAAACCCCTAGCGTAGTCACCAAGACGGTTTTTCCCTCTCGGGGACTCCCTCCCCTTTTGGGAAGCTTTCCTCTCTCGCAGGCCGTGTTAGCTTTGAGAGAAGGTGGGGTGCAACTGACAGCACGTGGCCCGGGCTACACTCGGGTAGAGACCTGAAGGCCTCTGCTGGACATCAAGGCCGACCAGGGCCTCTAGTGGTGACCTGCACTTCCTTTCTGGCAGATCGCGTGGACTCTGGGAGAAAGCAGCTTGCAACTGAAGGCACGTGGCCCGGGCAACACTCGGGTAGTGATCTGAAGGCAGCTGCTGGACACCAGAGCCCCGACAGCCCTAGAGGTGTTCTGCCACTGTCCCTATTCCCTTCTGGCAGATCGCGTGGACTCTGGGAGAAAGCAGCTTCACAGCCTTTAGGGGTGTTCGGCCACTTTTCCCTATTCCCTGCTGCTCCCAATAAACCATTTACTCCTCTTCCTGAGGTCTGCGGGTATCATTCTTCGCTCACTATAGACAAGAACCCGGTAAGGAAATGTCTAGTTTCTTCTCAAGAAACCCCCCGTTTCACTTGGGGGGACCAAGAAAGGAAGATTGCAGATTGGCGGACAGCTCTCAACAATTTAGTGAGTCCCTTCCTATTTTTTTTTTTTTTCCCAGTACTGGGGATGAAACCCAAAGGCATTTGACCTCTGAGCTACACCCCAACCCTATTTTTTTTTTTTTTGTGGTACTGGGGATTGTTAAGTTGGGTCCTGCACTCATGTGACTTTGTGTCACATGACCTCTGCAGGGCAAGGGAGGGGCTGAAACCTCCGCGAGAATTGGGCATTCCCGCGAGTAAACCCTCATCTCACGAGATGCATGCCTTTAAAAGGAGAGCCCGCGTCCTCTAGCTTCGGACAGGCGCGCAGGCCCCACGGTGCCTCGCCCTGATCCCCGGGAGAGCCGTGCCATTAAAACTTTACATGCCACGTGTACCGGACCTCTCTCGTGTTTTTCACACTCCGCCGTATGCACATTATTTTTATTTTACTCGCATTTAATTTTTTATTTTACTTATCATTTGGTGCCGAACCGGGAGAACTCTTGGGTCCCTCCCCATTTTTTTTTTCCTTTTTTTTTTTTTTTTTTTCTGTTTTCTCTTTTTATTTTTACTCTCTTTTTGAGCCCCGGACTCTCCGACCCGCCAGCAGCTGACTGCGAGGTCCCACACCAGCGCTCCGCTTGCAGGCGTTGCTCCCACCACTGCCGCCGCTGCCGCCCCGTGCCTGCGTGGACTACCTCCTGCACGGGCCAGGACCTCTGCCTGCCGCTTGGACCTCCTAAAACCGCCGTTCCCGCCTGCCCACGCCGCCCGCCGCTGGAATGGGACCGCGCCGCCCGCGGACTGCGCCACACCGCGCACCTATGTCTTCTCCACGCCTGGCGTTGCTTAGACCCGCCTGCCGGGGCCGCCTGCCTCCTCCATCTAGGCGGCCGCCACTCTGCTAAACAGCCCCCAGCCCGCCAAGTCCAGCCCGCGCTCCAGCTGGTTCCTCCACTCGGACTCGCGCCCTGGCGCCCTTCACCCTGTGCCTGCCCACCCCTGCTGCCTGGGCCTGGCCATTCCGGTAAGCAGCCACATGGGATTACTGGGGGGGGGGGGTCGCCAGCTTTGGCCCGCCATCTTGCACACGTGGAATCACTGGGGGGCCGCCATCTTGGCCCCACCATCTTTAACCCCTCCCACCTCATGGCCTCACTGGAGGCCTCGCCATCCTTAACCCCTCCCACCTCATGGCCTCACTGGAGGCCTCGCCATCCTTAACCCCTCCCACCTCATGGCCTCACTGGAGGCCTCGCCATCCTTAACCCCTCCCACCTCATGGCCTCACTGGAGGCCTCGCCATCCTTAACCCCTCCCACCTCATGGCCTCACTGGAGGCCTCGCCATCCTTAACCCCTCCCACCTCATGGCCTCACTGGAGGCCTCGCCATCTTTAACCCCTCCCACCTCATGGCCTCACTGGAGGCTTCGCCATCCTTAACCCCTCCCACCTCATGGCCTCACTGGAGGCCTCGCCATCCTTAACCCCTCCCACCTCATGGCCTCACTGGAGGCCTCTCCATCCTTAACCCCTCCCACCTCATGGCCTCACTGGAGGCCTCGCCATCTTTAACCCCTCCCACCTCATGGCCTCACTGGAGGCCTCACAATCTTTAATCCCTCCCCCTTTCCACTCCTAACCAATCCTAGGAGTCGGCGGCCATCTTTCCGGCCCGAGCCAGGCAGCTTGGCACTTGCTCTGCCTGCCAACCACCTGCGCGGGCCAGGACCTCTGCCTGCCGCTTGTACCTCCTAAAGCACCGTTCCAGCTTGGTTCTCCGGTCACCGCCGGGACCTCTGGCCGGTTTGCCCCACCCGCCCCGAGCCAGGCTCACTGGCGGTGCTCCTCGGGGCCCAGCCTCAGCGTCTGGCGTGTGCCTGGAAGCCATTTTGTCTCCACGCCGCGGGCCCGGCAAGCCATGCCGCCTGCGCACCCCCACTGATCCCACCTGCGCCAGCCGCCAGTGCCATCCACACCAGCCACCGGCATCCACGCGCCCCGGCTCCACCACGCTCCCAGCAGCTTCTCAGCGCTTCTGTCGAAGCCAGCGCTGGCTGGCAACACTTCACTCCGGTAAACTGCCTCCTTCCCTTGGTTAGCGGGTTCCGGACTTGGGTCTCCCGGTCCACTGGGACCTAAAAATCCAAGCGCTTGGTGACCCATTGTCCCCCGGTCCACTGGGACCACGCTGCGGATGACCAGGTCATCCTCCGGTTTTGAGAAGGAATGAAGACGTTCTTCCCTATCTCTTAACCTCTGTTTCCGAACGATTGAGCAGGGAAATCGGGGACGCCCATTTCCTGTTCTTCGTTTCTGCCCGCGAACCAATTATGGAGAGTCGAACCTTTATACTAGCAGATGCCCTGAGAGCCTGTCTGCCTTGATACGAGTTGGGAAATAGGTTGCGGTGGCCCAGGAACAGTTAGAAACTTTTATAAGCGGTCTGGTATCCCTCCAAATGCTCTCCCCCATCAGCTTCCATTTATTTTCCCGCCAGCTGCCATTTTGTGATGGGGCGTAGTCACTGCCTGGTGATGTCACAGTCGCCATCTTGGCCCGCGCCAGACTGCAATTTTGCTGGGCGGCCCGCGTGGGCGCGCCCTAGGTGCTGTGGGAAACGCCGGGGCTGGGGCGACACTCTCTGTCTGCCCGTGCGGAGTCCGCGTTGCCATTCTTGCTAGACACCCATCTTGGGACGTGCTCTTTGTGAGTATAGGTCCGTCGCAGCTGACAGAACCTTAACATGGCATCTAAGTTTTAATTCCAGAGAGAAACAGGTGGAGATGGAGCGTACACTCTTGACTTTGCCAAAAAGCAGATCCCTGGTAGCTGCCCTTTGGCTGGTGGTGGCGGCTCAGCCCTCTGGAGCGCCACCTAGGTGTGGAGGACTGCAACAACAACTACCTCCAGGAGCCTGCCTCAAGTGGGGCAAAGCCACGCCTACCAATCAGACTGCTCCGTGTGTGGCCAGGAGGGCCACTGGAACAGTGCCCTTGGAAAAGGCCCTTGCCTGTTCAAGCCTCCTCAAGCGCACATCACTAAGCTGTCCAGGGTAACCTCCAATTCGCACTGCAGCTATGCACCCACCTGCATCCCCTTCTGGGGGACTGGACTCCCAACTCCTCCCGGCCTGGGGCCCCTGACGACGCCCCTTGACAGCAGGAAGAAGCTAGAGGGTCCAACGTCATCCATTATCCCTACCATCAAAAGGCCGGGTTTCGGCACCAAATGATAAGTAAAATAAAAAATTAAATGTGAGTAAAATAAAAATAATGTGCATACGGCGGAGTGTGAAAAACACGAGAGAGGTCCGGTACACGTGGCATGTAAAGTTTTAATGGCACGGCTCTCCCGGGGATCAGGGCGAGGCACCGTGGGGCCCGCGCGCCTGTCCGAAGCTTGAGGACGCGGGCTCTCCTTTTAAAGGCATGCATCTCGCGAGATGAGGGTTTACTCGCGGGAATGCCCAATTCTCGCGGGGGTTTCAGCCCCTCCCTTGCCCTGCAGAGGTCATGTGACACAAAGTCACATGAGTGCAGGACCCAACTTAACAGGGATCGAACCCATGAGCATTCTACCTCCGGGCTACACTCCCAGACCTATTTTATACTTTATTTGGAAACAGGGTCTCACTCAGTTGCTGAGGCTGGCTTCGAACCTGTGCGATCCTCCTGTCTCAGCCTCCCAAGCGCTGGGATTACAAGTGTGTGCCACCAAGCCAGGCTTTTATTCTTTATTTTGAAACAGAGCTTCACTGATTGCAAAGGGCCTCAGTAACTAGCTGAGGCTGGCTGCAAACCCGGATCCCCCTGTCTCAGCCTCCCAAATGCTGGGATTACAAGTGTGCGCCACCACGCCCAGCTTCCTATTTTTTATTCTTTATTTTGAAACAGGGTCTCACTGAGTTGCAAAGGGCCTCACTAAGTAGCTGAGACTGGCCGCAGACCGAAACCACGATCTTCTGGTCTCAGCCTCCCAAATGCTGGGGTTACAAGCATGCACCACCACGCCCAGCTTTCTCTATTTCAAAATAAGAAATAAAACCGGTCTGGAGGTGTAGCTGGGAGGTAGAATGCCTCTGGGTTCAATTTCCCGCACCACAAACAACAACAAAACATGATTGAGGGTGTAACTCAGAGGTAGGATGCTCCCAGGTCCGATAAAATAAAAGAGAAAGGATTGCAGACACCCCCAGGACAGCAGCCACCCCACATCCCCCGCAGTGCCCGGGGCGCGGGTTTCTTCTCCAGACTCATCTTCCACAAGCCTGGGCTCTCTGGCTCTGACCCCGCACCTCCTGGTACTTCTCCTTCTCATCCTGGAAGAGGCCCGTGGCTCTACCCTGGCCGATCCCGACATCCACAAGTGACGTACCCTCCCTGGCGACACAATCAAATGGGTGTGCGTAATTCTCAAACTACGAAACAGAGGAGAAAATGTGGAAAGTTGTTTATAATGCAATTATATGGCTGCTTTCCAGACCTGGAAACAGCCGGCTCCAGACCCTGTCCCTGCAGTATAACCCATTGCCCCAGGCACGGCCTTTCTGTTCCTGGGAATGACCCATTCCAGACACTTTCCCTGGAGGGAGACCTTTTTCCTCTGCCCACAGCCTGCACTGTTCTCTCTCTCTCTCTCTCTCTCTCTCTCTCTCTCTCTCTCTCTCTCTCTCTCTCTCTCTCCTTTCTTTCTCCTTCCTTTCTCTTTCTTTCTTTCTTTCTTTCTTTCTTTCTTTCTTTCTTTCTTTCTTTCTTTCTTTCTTTCTTTCTTGATACTGGAGATGGAACCCAGGGGCGTTCTACCTTCGAGTGACACCCCCAGCTCTATTTTTAAATTTTTTATTATTTTGAAACAGGGTCTCACTGAGTTGCAAAGGGCCTCACTAAGTAGCAGAGGCTGGCTGCAAACTGCAATCTTCCCGTCTCAGCCTCCCGAATGCTGGGATGACAAGCGTGCGCCATCAGGTCCAGCTCACTCGCCCTTCTTTCTTTCCTTCCTTCCTTCTTTCCTTCTCTCTTTCTCACTCTCTTTTTCTTTTTTTCTTTCTTTCTTCTGGGGATTGAGCCCAGAGGCATTCTACCTTTGAGCTACACCCACAGCCAGAGTTTATTTTGAAACGAGTCTTACTACTTGCTGAGGCTGTCCTTGAACCTGTGACCCTCCTGTCTCAGCCTCCCAAGTACCAGGAGTACTTGGTACCCATGCCCGGCTTCACGGCCTTTCTTACCTGGTGGCTTCATTTCTAAATAACCCTCCTGTACCCCCATAATGCAATCCTATACGCTCTAATTCCGAGAGTCCCCGTGCGGCAGTCGGGCGCTGAACGCGCTGGTGGGATGCTACGCAGGTGCCAGGCTCCAGCGGTGCGGGGGTGGGGGGGGGTTGGGGGGTGGGGGGGGTGGACCAGCCCAGTTGCCCTCACTGCACAACTGGGGTCGAGGCTTGTAAATTCCCCAGGACAGGGAAGGGCAACCTTATCTCCATTTACATTCCAGGAAATGCAAATTCCAGGCCCTGCGTTCCAGCCGGATTCCCCGCCAGGGCTCTCAGTGCTTAAGTGTGACTGGGTTCCAGATCAGCCCCAGGGCACCCAGTGAGAAAACTCCTGGCCGGGCTCCCCCCCTCCTCCCCAGTCTTGCGTCAGGCGGCCACCTCGCAACACAGAACACAGAGCGCGCCTCCTCCCGCAAGCTCTCTGACCCTCGTGGCTGACCCTCGCCGGGCCAGGTGTGGTCTCCTCCAGGAACCCCAGGGGCTCGTGGGATGGCTGCCAGCCTCTAAGGCATATCTCTCTCTCTCTCCCTCTCCCTCTCTCTCTCTCTTTACTGAGGATTGAACCCAGAGACACTCTTTTTATTTCTGAGCTATAACCCCAGCCCTTTTTATTTATTTTTTATTTTTTTTATTGTTTTGTCTTTTTCTATTTTTTTATTGGTGCATTGTAGTCATACATCTTTTTTTAATTTATTTTTATTGGTGCATTGTAATCATACATCACATTGGAATACAAGACTTGAGAGGATAAACAAGCACACACATCATCCAATTAGCCCTCATCCAGCCCCCATCCCATTCCCTCCCCCTCCCTCGATCCCACACTTGTTTGGTTATTAATTTTGATACATTTGTTTATGTACCTCCTGAGTTTTAAAGAGGCTCCATCCTCCCCTATTCCATACCCTCTTATTGGTCACCTTAGTTGCTTCACTATAGGGCCCTTTCTATAGCTCGACCTCTTCCTGTTGCCCCTTTCCTCCTAGTTATTGCTGATTAGGAGAAGCATCTGGTTTTTATTTTCTGTGATATTTTTCTGTGCATGCCGCGTTGCAAGTACCGATCCCACTCTTGACAGCCCCAGTAGTGGCCTGGCTACCCGGTGGACTGATCCAGGCCTCGCTGGCTCAAGCAGCAGCCTTGCCTCATGGGAGGCCCCAATTCTGGCCTCGCTGGCCCCCACACCATCCAAACCCCTCGGCTGGCTCCGATCCCGGCCTCGGAGGCCCCAGCACCGGCCTAGCCTCAAGGCAGGCTCTGTCCCAGCCTTGCTGACCCTGGCACCGGCCTAACCCCTCGACAGACTTTTATCCTGGCATTGGAGGCCCCAGCACTGGCCTTGCCTCACGGCAGGTTCCAATCCCAGCCTCGCTGGTCCCGGCACCGGCCTAACCCCTTGGCAGGCTCCAATCCTGGCACCAGCCTACCCTCTCAGCAGGCTCCGATCCCGGCCTTGGAGGCCTAAGTAGTGGCCATGCCTCATGGTAGGCTCTGATCCCAGCCTTGCTGGCTCCGGCACCAGCCTTACCCCTCAGCAGGCTCCAATTCAGGCCTCGAGGGCCCCAGCACCAGCCTTGCCTTACCACAGACTCTGATCCCGGCCTTGCTGGCCCCGGAACCAGCCTATCCCCTTGGCAGGCTCGGATCCCGGCCTTGGAGGCCTTAGTAACAGACTTGCCTCAAGGTAGGCTCCCATGCTGACCGCTGGCCCCGGCACCGGCCTACCCCTCGGCAGGCTCTGATCCCAGCTTCGGAGGCTCCAGTGCGGCCTTGCCTCACAGCAGGCTCCAATCCCAACCTTGCTGACCCCAGCACCGGCCTAATCCTTTGGCAGGCTCTGATCCCGGCCTCGGAGGCTCCGGCACCGGCCTACCTTTCGGCAGGCTCCAATCCCGGCCTCGGAGGCCTTAGTAGCGGCTGTGCCTCATGGCAGGCTCCGATCCCGGCCTTACTGATCCTGGCAATGGCCTTACCCCTCAGCAGGCTCCAATCCAGGCCTCGGAGGTCTCAGTAGCGGCCTTGCCTCAAGGTAGGCGCTGATGCCGGCCGCTGGCCCCGGCACCGGCCTAACCCTCAGCAGGCTCCAATCTAGGCCTCGGAGGCCCCAGCACTGGCCTTGCCTCATGGCAGGCTTCGATCTCGGCAGGATCCGATCTCAGCCTCGCTGGCCCTGACACCGGCCTAACCCCTCAGCAGGCTCTGATCCCGGCCTTGGAGGCCTCAGTAGTGGCCTTGCCTCATGGAAGGCTCCCATGCAGGCTGCTGGCCCCGGCACTGGCCTAACCCCTCGGCAGGCTCCAATCCCAGCTTTGCTGTGTCCGTCGCTAGCCTCACCCCTCGGCAGGCTCCAATCCGAGCACCCTCTTCGCCCAGCCATTTGTCCCACGTTCTCGAGGGTGCGTGGTGGTAGCATTCTGCCTCTGGGGTCATTACTTCAAAGGTTCCAGGTGTAATGCATCAGATCTCTGCCTCCCCTGAGTGCTGGCCACTGCCATTGCCACTACCTCCACCATTTCAAATCTTTCCCAAGCTCTTTTTCCACTCTGAATGTTGTCCAGTGTTCCTAAGCATACGTGATTGTAGCCTTCGATGTTTGGTGTAATTTCTCCAAAAAATAAGGTTGGTAGGATCATATTTCTGCCTCTCCTGAAACAAGTCTCCACCGCCATCGCGGAGACCACTTCCAACACTGCCTTTCTCCTAGGTCTCCGCTAAACTCTCTCCTTACAGGTGATGTCCAAGATTCTTAAGAATGCAGAAAAGCAGTCCTCCTTCGAGGGGAATTTTTCCAAAAGTTCCAGTTCATTTGGATAAGTTTTGTCTGCATCTCCATTATCCTGGCATCTGCCATGGCCTTCTTGACCCCTCTCCGATATTTTTTTTTCTTTTTCTTTTCCTTTTTTTTTTTTTTTTTTTTTAAATAAGAGAAGACAGTATGTGTGGTTTGAGGAGGTAGTGGGCTCAGGCACTCAGTAGCACTGTGACCCGGGCCCGGTTTCCCCGGGGGTCCAGCATGCTCCGCACGACTCTGCCCGGGGCCCAGAGTCCTGCGACCCAGGCCCTGGCTCTTCCGGGAGTCTGGCGAGCCCCGCCTGACCCCCACCCGGGGCCCAGGGCCTTGTGACTGGGCTCTAGTTTCTCCAGGGGTCTGGCGTGCTCCGCGCGATCCCACCCGGGGCCCAGAGTCCCTTTTTATTTTTTATTTTTATTTATTTACTTTTGTGGTACTGGGGATGGAACCCAGGGGCATTCTACCTCCGAGCTACACCCCCAGCCCTATTTTTTATTCTTTATTTTGAAACAGATTCTCACTAAGTTGCAAAAGGCCTTACTAAGTAGCTGAGGCTGTCTGTGAACCCAGATCCTCCCGTCTCAGCCTTCCAAATGCTGGGATTACAAGAGTGTACCACCACACCCAGCTTATTTTTTATTTATTTAAAAAAATGTTTTAGCTGGGCATGCCATGCTTGTAATCTCTGAGACCGGAGGATAGTGGTTCCCGGACAGCTTCAGCTACTTAGTGAGGCCCTCCGCAACTTAGTGAGGCCCTGTTTCAAATTAAAGAATAAAAAGAGGGCAAGGGGTGTAGCTTGAAGGTCAAATGCCCCCAGGTTCCATCTCCAGACCCGCAAAAAAAAAAAAAAAAAAAAAAAAAAATTTTGGTACTGGGGAAGGAACCCAGAGGCATTCTACCTCCGAGTTATACCCCCAACCCAATTTTATTTTCATGTCTTATTTGGAAACAGGGTCTCCCTAAGTTGTCGAGGCTGGCTGCAAACCTGTGATCCTCCTGTCTCAGCCTCCCAAGTACTGGGATTACAAGCGTGCGCCACCACATCCAGCTTTATTTTTTATTTTTGCAGTACTGGTGATGGAACCCAGGGGCCTTCTACCTCCAAGCCACACCCCAGACCTATTTTTTGTTTGTTTGTTTTTATTTTTAAAAAATTATTTATTCCAGGTGTGGTGGTGCATGGAGACAGGAAGATCGCGCAGGTTCAAAGCCAGCCGCGCTGGTTTAAAGAGACCCTGTTTCCAAATTTTAAAAAGTATAAAAATAGGTCTGAGAGCGTAGCCCGGAGATAGAAGGGCTTCTAGGAACTCCAGTACCACCAAAAAAAAAAAATTATTTATTAATGCACTGCAATTATACATCATAGTGAGGTTGACTATGACTTTAAAAATACATGGAAACAGCTTTTTGTGTATTTCCTTTCACATGGCGTCTCCTCACCAACATGTACACATCAGCAACATTGGTAGCAATGCTTTGTACATTGCCATAGAGTTATTTGACCTGTTTCCTTCCCCTCCTGCCTTCCACTGCCCTGCTGGTCTCCTCCTCAGTCCCTGAGGTTTCCTATGCTCTCTTTAGCTTCCATATATGAGAGCAAACATACAACCCTGATTTTCTTTTATTTATTTATTTTTTATTTATTTTATTTTTTTTAAGGGGAGTAAATGGCTTATTGGAAGCAGCAGGGAATAGGGAAAGGTGGCCGCACACCCCAAAGGGGCTGTCGGAACTCTGGAGTCCAGCAGCTGCCCTCGGGACAATACCTGAGGGTAGCCCAAGCCGAGTGCCTTCAGTTGCATTGACAACTCTGATGTGCTAAGACTGGCTGACCTCACTTGCCATAATACTCTTAGTTTCAACCATTTTCCAGAAAATGACATCTTTTTTTTCTTTTCTTTTCTTTTCTTTTCTTTTTTTTTTTTAGGGGTACTGGGGATGGAGCCCAGGGGCCTTCTACTTCCAGGCTACACTCCCAGACCTATTTTATGTTTTATTTGGAAACAGGGTCTCTTAAGCCAGCTGAGGCTGGCTTCGAACCTCCGCGATCCTCCCGTCTCCGCCTCCTAAGCGCGGGGATCACAACGCCCGGCTACAATGACATCTTTTATTCAATGTGTGTATATACCACGTTTTCTTTACCTAGTCCTCTGTAGTTTTAATTTTTATTTCCCTGATTGCTAAAGGATGTTGAATATCTTATCATTTTATCATATATATTTTTGGCAACTTTGCATTTCTGCCTTTGAGAAATGTCTATTTAGTTCAATTGCCCATTTATTCTTTTTTTTTTTTTTTAGTGTTAGGCTTTTTCAATCTTTTATATATTCTGGATATTAGTCCTCTGTCTGAGGAGTACAGAATCTCCTATTCTCTTGATTCTTTTATTTTTTCTGGTTTTTTATTGGTGCATTATATTCATACATCATATTGGGGTAAAAAACGTGTGTGGACATACATGTACACTATTTTTTATTCTTTATGTTGAAACAGGGTCTCACTGAATTGCAAAGGGCCTCACTAAGTAGCTGAGGCTGGCTGAGAACCGCGGTCCTCCCATCCGTCTCAGCCTCCCGAATGCTGGGATGACAAGCGCGCGCCCCGCGCCCGGCTGACAACTGCTGTATTAACTGTGTGAGCAATTATTCACTCGCTGCTGTGTGACAACGCACCTAGAAGCCTAGTCTTGAAACGACAGCAGTTGGGTCATTTCTTGTCATCCTGTGGGTTGGCCAGCCGAGCACCTGGTTGCTGGCCTCACCCGGGAACCACAGGCGGCCACATTGGGTCATCTGTCCATCTAGGGGTCCGAGGCCCCGCACTCACCACCCGGCTCTGGGACTGGGGTCAGCTGGGCGCTGTGGCTCCTGCCCTGGCGACGTCCCTCCTGCAGCCTGGATGATCGAGGCTCTACAGCGACTAACAGACTGAAGGCCTGCTTCAAAGCCACGCGGGGCCATGAGTTCTGCCTCTTAGACCCAGTCACCGCGCTGCAGGGTCAGGACGCGGAGGCCCAGGCCTAGCTTTGGGGGGAGGCACCGCCTTGCCTGCCCCTCCTGGTGGCCCAGGGCTGCAGGTCCAGGATCCAAGGGACTCTGACCGCAGTGCTCGCCCCGGCCACCTCCCTGGAGCGCACGCAGCCTCTGTTCCCCGGGCTGGAACAGGAACAGCGGCAGTTCAGGGTCTCGCTCCGGGGCGGAGGGTCTTCCCTCTGGACTGCCCTCTGGGCCTGGAGGTGGACCGGGGAGCTGGAGGGCGTGGGGCAGAACGTGCTCTTGTCCAGATTTGGTTTTGGTTTCAGCAGATTTAATTGGTTTGGGTAAGTCATGCGAGGGCGCGTCCTGCCACGTTTTGGGGATGCTCTTCCAACCCAGCTGCAATAAAAAGCCGACACAATGGAAACTTCCAGCTGGTTCTATAGATCTGACTGCCGAGGCCCCCAGGGTTGAGTGTGTGGGTTCTAGAGTCAGGCTCCCAGTTAGAACGTGGCTCTGTGGGTCACAGCTGCAGGGCTTGGGGAGGTCTTCAGCTTCCTGGACCTCAACCTCCCTGGGTTTGTTTTATTACTTATTTATTTATTTATTTATTTTATTATACTTGAGGATTGCCGGGCGTGGTGGCGCACGCTTGTAATCCCGCGTTTGGGAGGCGGAGACAGGAGGATCGCGCAGGTTCGAAGCCAGCCGCGCTGGCTTAAGAGACCCTGTTTCCAAATAAATAAAAAATATAAAACAAGGTCTGGGAGTGTAGCCCGGAGGTAGAAGGGTTTCCAGGAACCCCAGTACCATAAAATAAATAAATAAATAAAATAAAAAATAAAATATACTTGGGGATTGAACCCAGGGATGTTCTACCTCTGAGCTACACTCCTGACTCTTTTTCATTTCATTTTATTTTATTTTTGCAGGTCTGGGGTTGGAACCCAGAGGCATTCGACCTCCGAGGTACACCCCCTGCCCTATTTTTCTCTTTTTTATTCATTATGAAACAGGGTCCCAGTAAGTTGCGGAGGGCCTCACTAAGTAGTTGAAGCTGGCCATGAAATTGCGATCCTCCAGTCTCAGCCTCCCGAATGCTGGGATTACAAGTGTCTGCCGCCACGCCCAGCTGACTCTTTTTTATTTTAAAACAGGTCACACCAAGTTGCTGAGCATGGCCATAAACCTATGATCTTCTTGTCTCAACCTCCAAAGTACTAGAATTACGGGCATGCACCACTGTACCAGGTTAAGGTCTCATTGTGTGTGTGTGTGTGTGTGTGTGTGTGTGTGTGTGTGTGTTTACTAGGAATTGAATCCAGGGGCTTTCTACCTCCAAGCCACATCCCCCAGCCTATTTTATTTTTTATTTGGAAACAGGATCTCATCAGGTTGATGAGAGTCTCACTACTGGTGGAGGTTGTCCTTGAACCTGCGATCCTCCTGTCTCAGCCTCAGGAGTCGTGAAATGACAGGCGTGGGCCACTGTGCCCAGCTGATCCTACATTTTAATGTGATCCTATGCCAGGGAGAATTGTGGGTGTGAAGGGAGTTGATGGAATATACTTAGAGCCCCCAGCACTGTGAATGTCAGGTACCCGGGCTGTGCGCAGGGCAGACCCCGCCACGAGACGGCAGGGGAGAGAGCCTGCCTAGGGCATTTGCCCAGAGCGGGAGTAGGTGTGGGTCAGAAAGCGGCTTAACTAAAAAGCAGTCTGGGTGCTGGGCTGGTGACGCACTCTTGTAATCCCAGCATTCGGGAGGCTGAGACTGGAGGATCGCGGTTCTCAGACAGCCTCGGCTACTTAGGGAGACACTTTGCAACTCAGTGAGACCCTGTTTCAAAATAAAGAATTAAAAAATAGGGCTGGAGCCGGGCGTGGCGGCGCACGCTTGTAATCCCAGCATTCGGGAGGCTGAGACCTGGAGGATCGTGGTTCGTGGCCAGCCTCGGCTACTTAGTGAGGCCCTCCGCAACTCAGTGAGACCCGGTTTCAAAATAAAGAATAAAAAATAGGGCAGGGGGTGTAGCTCGGAGGTCAAATGCCCCTGGGTTCCATCCCCAGACCTGCAAAATAAATAAATAAATAAAATAAATAAAAAATAGGGCTGGGGGTGTGGCTCGGAGGTAGAAAGCTCCTGGGTTTCACCCCCAGTACCGCAAAATAAAAAAAATAAAAAATAAAAAATAAATAAGTAAATACATAAATTAAAAAAGCAGTCCGGAATCTCTTAGCACATCCACAAGGAACAACACTAGCTTGCAATATGCCCTGCAAGTCATGGCTGACTCTCACTCCAGCCCCATTACGAGGTATTTGCGCTTTGGAAATAAACTGTAAGTCTAAACACACGCAGGGTTAGTGGCCTCCCCCCCCCCCCAAGCAGATTCCAACCAG
This sequence comes from Muscardinus avellanarius, assembly GCF_963383645.1. NCBI lineage: Eukaryota > Metazoa > Chordata > Mammalia > Rodentia > Gliridae > Muscardinus > Muscardinus avellanarius. The sequence goes on from NC_137805.1 coordinate 30,353,295, forward strand.
CGTGAAACCAGCCAACCCAAATAAAGTATGCACTGGAGTGTATTGTTTCCAGCAACATGTAAACTGTGGGGTTGCAGGGAATCGCTTTGAAGAGGGGGCCCCCTCCCCAAGCGTGCTGCCCGCATCAGGGTTCAATTTAGGCGGCGCATATTTACTAGAAATTTGTGGCAAAGAAAGCCGTGCCTGGGGAGGGGCGGATGGCTCTTATCAAATGGTGCGGGAGTGCGGCTACAAAGCAGGGGCGTGCGGTTATAAAGCACTCGAGGACAAGGCAGAATTCCCCAGCTGGCCCAGACATCTGGGGAATGCAAAGGATCGCTCGCAGGGTTATGTCTGCAAGGGGTGACGGTCGCCCTGGAGAACGTGGCTTCTGGGGCGAAGCCCTGTGGGCGCTCACGTGCAGAAACTGTTTACCAAACTGGAATTGGTTTCTGAGAACCCAGGACTGCTGGAGAGCCCCCGGGGGGCGTGGGGAGGGTGTGTGGGATTTTGCTAATCCCCCGGCTGATAAGGCTCCAGGATTCCAGGGCAGATGCCCAGGTTTAGGGTCCCGGCGAGGCCTGTGCTATTGCAGTTTCCCCCAGCGCCTCCACAGAGCAGACCTCGTCTGGGGGGGCAGTTTGTCACGGGCCAGTAGAGGGGCCTGGAACGAGGCTCCAGAGAGGCCAGAGGAGGCAGAGGAGGCGCATGGGGGATGGACTGGAATATCCATCTCCAGGAAGATTCCGGGCATCTGACATTCCTGGCGGGTGTGTGTGTGTGTGTGTGTGTGTGTGTGTGTGTGTGTGTGTGTGATGGTGTTGATAAGGGAGGGAATTTTGATGTCTTCAGGGAAATAACAGGTGGGAAGCCTGGGGAAATACTCTTCCTGTGGACGACGACTTCGATCCTGTACTTAGAGTGAGAGACCCCTTTGCAGTCCAGTTTTTTTTTTTCTTTTTTCTTCATACTAGGGCTTGAGCCCAGGGGCATTCTACCTCTGAAATCTCCAGCTTCTTTAAAAAAAAAAATTTTTTTTTTCAGTACTGAGAGTGGTACCCAGAGGCATTCTACCTCCAAGCTACACTCCCAGCCCTATTTTTAGTCTTTATTTCTATTTATTTATTTATTATTAATTAATTAATTAATTTATTTATTTTTGGTGGTACTGTGGTTGGAACCCAGAGGCTTTCTACCTCCAGGCTATACTCCCAGACTTTATTTTATACTTTATTTGGAAACAGGGTCTCACTAAGTTGCTGAGAGCCTCACTAAGTAGCTGAGGCTGGCTTCGAACCTGTGCAATCCTCCTGTCTCAGCCTCCCGAGCGCGGGGATTACAAGTGTGTGCTACCATGCCCAACTTTTTTTATTCTTTATTTTGAAAAGGGTCTCACCGAGTTGCAAAGGGCCTCACTAAGTGGCTGAGGCTGGCCCCAAACCACCATCCTCCTGTCTCAGCCTCCCAAATTACATTATGCCCAGTTAAAATAAATTAGATTTTAGTGTGACAAAGATTAATGAACCAGGTGCTCTTGGTACCCGGGTTCATCCCCAAGGTCACACAGCAGGAGGCGGAAGATGGGGCACCCTCAGCTCACCTGGAAGCTCCCAGTGGCTTCTGGTCCTGTTGTGCTCTCCAGGGGCCCCTCCTGGGGACTTGATGGAGGCAAAACTTCTGGGCAGCCAATTGTGAGTGTGACTCTCGGGGGCTTCAGGGAGTGTTCAGAATCATTCCAGAGGTCCCACTGATCGGCCGGCTCACTTCCTCGCTAGTGCCCCCAAATACCAGTAAGACAAGCACTTCCATGCCAACGTGGGCCTGGTTCACTTGCCACCTGGGAGCTTGTGTGTTGAGTTCTTGAATTTAAATTTGTCTACTCCCCCCTCCCACTTGAATTTGTTTTTTTCTTATTTATTTATTTATTTATTTATTTATTTATTTTGCAGAACTGGAGATTGAACCCAGGGGCATTCTACCTCTGAGCTACACCCCCAGATCTATTTTTTTTTTTTTTTTTGCGGGTCTGGGGATGGAACCCAGGGGCATTTTACCTCTGAGCTACAGCCCCTGCCCTATTTTTTTAATTCTTTATTTTGAAATCGGGTCCCACGGAGTTGCGGAGGGCCTCACTAAGTAGCTGAGGTTGTCCGCGAACCGCGATCCTCCAGGTCTCAGCCTCCCGAATGCTGGGATTACAATCGTGCGCCACCACGCCTGGCTCCAGCCCTATTTTTTAATTCTTTACTTTGAAACAGGGTCTCACTGAGTAACAGAGGGCCTCACTAAGGAGCTGAGGCTGTCCCCAAACCGCAATCCTCTGGTCTCAGCCTCCCAAGTACTGGGATTACAAGCATGTACCACCATGCTTGGCTTCCAACTTTATTTTTTATTGATTTATTTTGTGTGTGTGTAGTATTGGGGATGGAACCCATGGGACATTCTACCTCTGAGCTACACCTTTGGCCCTATTTTTTATTCTTTATTTTGAAACAGGGTCTCACTGAGTTGCAGAGGGCCTCACTAAGTAGCTGAGGCTGTCCGGGAACAGCGATCCTCTGTTCTCAGCCTTCCCAATGCTGGGATTACAAGCGTGTGTCCCCACGCCCAGCTCTCCCAACTTTAATTTGGATACAGTTCAAACCTACAGAAAAGATAAAATAGTTAAAAACATCCACACCCTCACCTCTCTTTATGCTGTGGACCTTCCCTCCCTCCCTTCCTTCCTTCCTTTCTTTTTTCTTTCTTTCTCTCTTCTCCTCCTCCTCCTCCTCCTCCTCCTCCTCCTCCTCCTCCTCCTCCTCCTCCTTCTTCTTCTTCTTCTTCTTCTTCTTCTTCTTCTTCTTCTTCTTTTTTGTGATACTGGGGATTGAATCCAGGGATTTTCTAACCTCTAAGCTACGCGCCCATCTCTTTTTATCTTTTTTATTTGGAAACAGGGTCTCACTAATCTGCTGAGGCTGGCTTTGAACTTGTGATTCTCTTGTCTTAGCCTCCCAAGTACTGGCATTACAGTCACGTGCCACCATGTCCTGTTTTTCTATTTTATTTTTCGACAGGGTCTCACTAAATTGTCCAGGCTGCCAGGCTTGGTGGTGGATGCTTGTAATTCCAGCTACTTGGAAAAATACTGGAAGAGGATTGAAAGTCCTAGGCTGACCTGAGCAACTCAGTGGGACCCTGTCTCAACAACAACAAAAATAAATACACAGGAAGCCGGGCGTGGTGGCGCATGCTTGTAATCCCAGCATTTGGGATGCTGAGACCAGAGGATCGCGGTTTGTGGACAGCCTCAGCTACTTAGTGAGCCCCTCTGCAACTCAGTGAGACCCAGTTTTAAAATAAAGAATAAAAAAATAGGGCAGAGGGTGTAGCTCAGAGGTAGAATTCCCCTGGGTTCCATCCCCAGACCAAACAAACAAACAAACAAACAAATAGAGCTGAAGATGTAGTTCAGTAGTAGAGCACTCCTGGGAGCCCGCCGTAGTGGCCCACTCCTGTAATTTCAGTATTTGGGAGGCTGAGACAGAAGGATCACAGGTTTAAGAACAGCCTCAACAACTTAGCGAGACCCTATTTATTTTATTTTATTTTATTTATTTTTTTTTAATTTGTTTTTTTAAAATTTATTTTTATTGGTGCATTGTAATCATACATCACATTGGAATACAAGACTGAGAGGATAAACAAGCACACATCTTCCAATTAGCCCTCATCCAGCCCCCATCCCATTCCCTCCCCCTCCCTCGATCCCATGCTTGTTTGGTGATTAACTTTGATACATTTGTTTATGTACTTCCTGCTTTTTAAAGAGGCTCCATCCTCCCCTTTTCCATACCCTCTGATTGATCACTTTAATTGCTTCACTATAGGGCCCTTTCTATAACTCGACCACTTGCTGTTGCCCGTTTCCTCCTAGTTATTGCTGATTAGGGGAAGCATCTGGTTTTAATTTTCTGTGATATATCTCTGTGCATGCCGCGTTGCAAATACCACTCCCACTCTTGACGGCCCCAGTTGTGGCCTGGCTACCCGGTGGACTGATCCAGACCTCGCTGGCTCAAGCAGCAGCCTTGCCTCATGGGAGGCCCCGGTTCTGGCCTCGCTGGTCCCGACACTGGCCTAACCCCTCAGCAGGCTCTGATCCCGGCCTCGGAGTCTCCAGCACTGGCCTTGCCTCGCGGCAGGCTGTTATCCCGGCCTCGCTGGCCCCAGCACCGGCCTAACTCCTCGGCAGGCTCTGATCCCGGCCTTGGAGGCCTCAATAACGGCCTTGCCTTGCGGAAGGCTCCGATGCCAGCCGTTGGCCCCAGCACTGGCCTAACACCTCGGCAGGCTCCACAACTTAGCGAGACCCTATTTATTTATTTTATTTTATTTATTTATTTATTTATTTATTTATTTTGCGGGTCTGGAGATGGAACCCAGGGGAATTTGACCTCTGAGCTACACCCTCTGCCCTATTTTTTATATTTTATTTTGAAATAGGGTCTCACTAAGTTGTGGAGGGCCTCACTAAGTAGCTGAGGCTGTCTGTGAACTGCGATCCCCTGGTCTCAGCCTCCTGAATGCTGGGATTATAAGCGTGCGCCACCACACAGGGCTGAGACACTATTTGGAAATAAAGAATAAGCCAGGCGTGGTGGCGCACGCTTGTAATCCCCGTGCTTCGGAGGCGGAGACAGGAGGATCGCGCAGGTTCGAAGCCAGCCGCGCTGGCTTAAGAGACCCTGTTTCCAAATTAAAAAAATATAAAATAGGTCTGGGAGTGTAGCCCGGGGATAGAAGGGCTTCCAGGAACCCCAGTACCACCAAAAAAATTTCTGGTTTCAATCCTCAGTCCTGGGATTATTAATAATCCTCAGTACAGCAAACACACACACACACACACACACACACACACACACACACACACACCAATAAATAAGCTCTTTTTTAGAATAGTTTTTTTGTGTGTGTGTGTGTGGTACTGGGGGTGGAACCCAGAGGCTTTCTACCTCTGGGCTATACTCCCAGCCCTATTTTATATTTTTATTTTGGAAACAGGGTCTCACTAAGTTGCTGAGAGCCTCACTACGTAGCTGTGGCTGGCTTCAAACCTGCGCGATCCTCCTGTCTCAGTCTCCCGAGCGCTGGGATTACAAGCATGCGCCACCACGCCCGGCTAGAATAGTTCTAAATTTATAGAAAAATTGTCTTGTGTGTGTGTGTGTAGTACTAGGGATCAAACCCAGGGATGTTCCTCCTCTGAGCTATACCCCTAATCCTATTTTATTTTATTTATTTATTGGGAGGCTGAGGCAGGAGGATCGCAAGTTTAGGAACAGCCTCAGCAACATAGTGAGAATCTTTCTCTCATTTTCTTTCTTTTTTTTTTTTTTTTTTGCAGTATTAGGGATGGAACCCAGGGACATTGTACCTCTGAGCTACACCCCCAACCCAGGCCCTATTTTTTAGTCTTTTAAATTTAAATTTTAAATTTTAAATTTTTTATTATTATTTTTTGGTGGTACTGGGGTTCCTGGAAGTCCTTCTACTTCTGGGCTACATTCCCAGACCTATTTTTATATTTTTATTTGGAAACAGGATCTCTTAAGCCAGTGAGGCTGGCTTCGAACCTGCGCGATCCTCCTGTCTCCGCCTCCCAAGCGCGGGGATTATAAGCGTGCGCCACCACGCCCGGCTCCTTTTTTATTTTTGAAACAGTGTCTCACTGAGTTGCTAAGAGCCTTGCTAAGTAGCTGAGGCTGTCCGAGAACACTGAACCGTGATCCTCTGGTTTCTGCCTCCTGAATGCTGGCATTATAAGTGTGTACCAGCACGCCCGGTTTATTTTTTATTTTGAATCAGGGTCTTACTAAATTTCTGAGGGCCTTGTAAGTTGCTGAGACTATCCTGAAACTTGCGATTCTCCTATTTCAGCCCCCCAGGTATGACTGGGATTATAGATGTGTGGTTTTTTGTTTTTGTTTTTGTTTTTTTCATTGTGATACTGGGGATTGAACCTAAGGACATTCTACCTCTGAGCTACATCCCAGCCTTATTTTATTTATTTATTTATTTGTTTGTTTGTTTATTTATTTTGGTACTGGGGATGGAACCAAGGGGCATTCTACTTCCAAGCTATACCCCCAGCCCTATTTTTTATTCTTTGTTTTTTGAAACAGGGTCTCACTGAGTTGCAAAAGGGCTCACTAAGTAGTACCTGAGTATGTCCTTGAATCACGATCCTCTGGTCTCAGCCTCCCAAATTCTGGGATTACAAGCATGTGCCACCATGCCTGGCTATACTTTTATTTTGTAACAGGGTCTCACTAAGTTGTGGAGGGCCTCACTAAGTAGCTGAAGCTGGCAGTGAACCTGCGATCCTCCTGTCTCAGCCTCCCAAGGACTGGGATTACAAGCATGCACCACCATGTGCAGCTGACCATGCATTAATTTTTAAACATTAAAAAGTTAAAGTAGAAGCAGGTATGGTAGTGCCTGCTTATAATTCTACAACTTGGGAGTCTGAGACAGCCTCAGCAAGTAGTGAGATTCTCATCAGCCTAGCGAGACCCTGTTTCTTTTTTCTTTCTTTCTTTTTTTTTAGTGGCACTTGGGTTCCTGGAAACCCTTCTACCTCCAGGCTACACTCCCAGACCTATTTTATATTTTTTATTTGGAAACGGGGTCTCTTAAGCCAGCGAGGCTGGCTTCGAACCAGCGCGATCCTCCTGTCTCCACCTCCCAAGCACAGGAATTACAAGTGTACGCCACCGTGCCCGGTGAAAACAAGACCCTGTTTCTAAATAAAAATGAAATAGGGCTGGGGGTATAGCTTGGAGATACAATGCCCTTGGATTCAATCCCCAGTTGTATAAAAAAAAATTGAAGCGAGCAAGTGCCCATGGCAAGCTATGAGGATCGCTCGCCAAGCAAGAGTCTAGCCAGCTGCTGTTGGCAGCTGAAAGGCCCAGGCAGGGCTGGCTGCTGTCTCTTCTTTACAAAGCAAGATTAGTCTTTGTGAGGTGTTAAAAGACCGGCCCCCTAGCCAGACAAGGTGGCGCACGCTTGTCATCCCAGCATTTGGGAGGCTGAGACAGGAGGATCGCGGTTCAAGGCCAAGCATCAGCTACTGAGTGAGGCCCTTTGCAACTCAGTAAGACTGTTTCAAAACAAAGAATAAAAAATAGGGCTGGGGGTGCATCTCGGAGGTAGAATGCCCCTGGGTTCCACCCCCAGTACCGCAAAAGAAAAAAGAAAAGAGAAAAGAAAAGAAATGAATGTATTACAGGTAAGCTCGCCACCCACCCTCTTGCCACTGGGAGCGACTGTCTGGTGTCGTCTCTCAGACCGTCTCTGTGGCTCTGTGTGTTTCCATCACATTTATTTCATGAATGTGCAAGGGGGATGTTACACAACCAGGTGGCGTGGTGGCGCACGCCTGTAGACCCCGCTAGCCCGGAGGCTGAGGCAGGACCGAGCTGGGAGAGGGAGGAGCCCAAGCCAGGCACCGTGGCAAGAACCTCTCTTCTCTCTCCTCTCACTCTTGCTTGCTCTCTCTCGGTACCAAGGATTGAACTCAGGGTATTTGAGCTATACTCCCATCATCCCTACTTCATTTTGATTTTGAAACAGGATCTTGCTAGGTCTTGCTAAATTGCTGAATCTGGGCTTGGAGCTGAGATCCTCCTGTCTCAGCCTCTCAAGTATTAAGATTATAGCCATGTGGGGCTGGGGATTGAACCCGGGGCATTCTACCTCTAAGCTGCACTCCCAACCCTATTTTTTTTTTTTTTTTTGCAGTAGTGGGGATGGAACCCAGGGTCATTTTACCTCCGAGATACACCCCTCTTCCTTCCTTCCTTCCTTCCTTCCTTCCTTCCTTCCTTCCTTCCTTCCTTCCTCGATCTTTCTTTCTTTCTTTCTTTCTCTCTTTCTTTCTTTCTTTCTTTCTTTCTTTCTTTCTTTCTTTCTTTCTTTCTTTCTTTCTTTCTTTCTTTCTTCAGTACTAGGGATGAAACCCAGGGGCATTTGACCTCCAAGCTACACCTTCAGCCCTATTTTTTTTTTCTTTATTTTGAAACAGGGTCTCCCTGAGTTGCAAAGGGCTTCACTAAGTAGTTGAGGCTGTCTGCGAAACATGATCCTCCCATCTCAGCCTCCTAAATGCTGGGATTACAAACGTGTGCCACCATGCCTGGCCCCAGCCTTATTATTATTATTATTATTATTATTATTATTATTATTATTATTTTGGTGGTACTGAGGTTCCTGGAAACCCTTCTACTTCTGGGCTACACTCCCAGACCTACTTTATTTTTATTTGGAAACAGGGTCTCTTAAGCCAGCGTGGCTGGCTTCAAACCTGCATGATCCTCCAGTCTCCACCTCCCAAGCGTGGGGATTACAAGCGTGTGCCACCACGCCCGGCTCCTATTTTTTATTTTGAAACGGGGTCTCACTGAGTTGCAAAGGGCCTCACTAAGTAGCTGAGGGTGGCCTCGAACTCTGATCCTCCTGTCTCAGCCTCTCAAATGCTGGGATTACAAGTGTGGTCACCCTATTTTTTTTTTTTTTTTTTGCAGGTCTGGGGATGGAACCCAGGGGAATTTGACCTCCGAGCTACACCCCCTGCCCTATTTTTTAATTCTTTATTTTGAAACCAGGTCTCACTGAGTTGCAGAGGGCCTCACTAAGTAGCTGAGGCTGTCCACAAAATGCTATCCTCCGGTCTCAGCCTCCCAAATGCTGGGATTACAAGCGTGCACCATTATGCCTGGCTTCCAACCCTATTTTTTATTCTTATTTTGAAACAGGATCTCACTGAGTTGCAGAGGGCCTCACTAAGGAGCTGAGGCTGTCTGTGAACTGCGATCCTCCTGTCTCAGCCTCCTGAGTGCTGGGATTACAAGCATGCGCCACCATGCTAGAGACCTAAATCCTATCTTAAAAAACAAAAATCAGCCGGGCGTGGTGGCGCACGCTTGTAATCCCCATGCTTGGTAGGCAGAAACAGGAGGATCGCGCAGGTTCGAAGCCAGCTGCGCGCGCTGGGTTAGGAGACCCTGTTTCCAAATAAAAATGTAAAAATAGGTCTGGGAGTGTAGCCCGGAGGTAGAAGGGCTTCCAGGAACCCCAGTACCACACACACAAAAACCCCCCCAAACAAACAAACAAACAAAAATCAACCAATCAACTAAACAAACAGAAAACCAGATTTCTACCAAAGATATCTCCCTCCCTCTCTCCCTTCCTTCCTCCCAGTACTGGTATTGAACCCAGTGGCTCTCTACCACTGAGCGACACCCCCAGACCTTTTTATTTCTTATTTTGAGACAAGGTCTCGCTGAGGTCCTCAGGCTTGGGTGTGCCCCTCCCATCTCAGCCTCCTGTGTGGCGGTTTACAGGTGTGCACCATGGCGCTGGCTCCGCGGCTTTTCACACCTTAGAACGTCTCTGAGATCCGCACCTGTAATTTCGTGAGATCTTGAAGCCGCTGCCTGCTCCACTCTGGCTCTGTTGGTTTTACTCAGCCAGGTGCTGTCTGGGGGGGCGCCGGCCCTTGTGTCGGCTGATGCGCAGGCCGGGCAGCATTTCTGGGCGCGTCCCCTCTCGCGTGCACAAGTGATGTCCATGGGCCGGGCGATGCCCGTTTCTGGTTTGAGAAGGTCTGGCCAGCGAGCCTCCAGGTGCCGCAAGTCTGTGCCTTGGCAGGGAGGGAAAGTGTCGGCTTCGGCCCTTGGGCTGCTGATTCCTGGTTTCTTTTCTTTCTTTTTTTTTTTTTTTTTGGTGGTACTGGGGTTCCTGGAAGCCCTCCTTCCTCCGGGCTACACTCCCAGACCTATTTTATATTTTTGAAACAGGGTCTCTTACACCAGCACGGCTGGCTTCGAACCTGCGTGATCCTCCTGTCTCCGCCTCCCAAGCGAGGGGATTACAAGCGTGCGCCACCACGCCCGGCTCCTGGTTTCTTTTCTGCCCTGGCTGCAGGGTAGAGAGGAGCCCAGGGGAGGGAGAGAGAAATTCACTCAGGTGCCGCCAGCCTCAGGGTGTGCGGTCAGCCCGGCCCCTCCTGCCACAGCGGTAAACGGGGGCTTCCTTCCTAGGTCCATTTCAGAGTCAGGAAGCTGAGATGGAGCCAGGCGTGGGTGCCGGCGCTTGGGATCCCAACTTGGGAGGCTGAGACGGGTGGGGGTGGGGGGGTTGAAGGTTCGCAGCCAGCTCTGAAGACTTAGCGACCCTTTGCAACTCAGTGAGACCCTGTTTGAGAACAAGAAATAGAATCAGGCTGCGGGTAAAACTTGGAGGTAGAATGCCCCTGTCTTCAATCAGTACAAAAAGGAAGAAAGAAAGAAAGAAAGAAAGAAAGAAAGAAAGAAAGAAAGAAAGAAAGAAAGAAAAAAGAAAGAAAGAAAGAAAGAAAGAAAGAAAGAAAGTAAGTTGAGATGTGCGTAGTTCATAAAATTGAGCCTGGATCCTACCATAGGAGGTAGACACCTTTAGGTGTCTCCTCTCTCTCTCTCTCTCTCTCTCTCTCTCTCTCTCTCTCTCACACACACACACACACACACACACACACACACACGCAGGTGGCAAAGCCCAACCATGAACCCTGAGATAATTAGGTTGTTAAATAAAGGGGGGAGCCTGGTATGGTGACACACGCTTGTAAATCCCAGCACCTTGGAGGCTGAGACAGGAGCATCTTGGTTCGTGGCCAGCCTCAGCTATTTAGTGAAGTCCTTTGCAACTCAGTGAGACCCTGTTTCAGAATAAAGAATAAAAAATAGGGCTGGGGGTATAACTCGAAGGTAGAACGCCCCTGGGCTCCATCCCCAGTACCGAAAAAACAAAAAAGCAAAATAAAGAATAAAAAATAGGGCTGGGGGTAGAGCTCAGAGGTAGAATGCCCCTGGGTTCCATCCCCACATCCCAGTACTAAAAAAAAAAAAAAAAAAAGAAAGAAAGAAAGAAAGAAGAAGAAGAAGCCGGGGGGCATGGTGGCACACGCTTGTAATCCCAGTACTTGGAGGGTGAGACTGGAGGATCGTGGTTCGCAGACAGCCTCAGGTACTTAGTGAAACCCTTTGCAACTCAGTGAGACCCTGTTTCAAATTAAAGAATAAAAAAATAGGGCTGGGGCATAGCTTGGAGGTAGAATGCCCCTGGGTTCCAACCCTAGTGCTGGAAAAAAAAAAAAAAAAGGGATGGGAGGAGGAGGAGTAGCTCAGCGTGGTACTAATTGCATCCTAGTTCTTGGGAGGCTGAGACAGGAGGATCACAGGTCTAAGCGAGACCAGCCTTAGCAACCTATCGAGACCCTGTTTCAAAATGAAAAAATAAATAAGGCTGGGGAGTAGCTCAGAGGTAGCATGCCCCTTGGGTTCAAGCTCCAACACGAATCAACCAACATGAAGTAATCAAGGAAGGGTGGATGGGGCGGAGAGACTTCCAACCCGGGGGGAGTAGGAGCGCACAGGGGGTGGGCTCCGGGGAGCCCAGGACCAACAGAAGAGGGGCAGCTGGGGCGGAGGGGAGGCGGGACGGGGGGCTGGAGGAGGTGGCCAGTAGAGCGTCCCTGTCTGTTTGCGATTAGTTAGCAGGCACCCAGCGGAGGGGCCAACAGAAACTTCCAGGCGTCCTCCCCGCCCCCTTGGAGTCACAGCAGGACTCGGACGCTCCGGATTAATCAGCAGGACTCGGGACAACGCCACCAGCACCGTGCTGACTGGAACGGGCTGCCTTTTCCCTGTCCCCGGGCCAAGATGGGAGTGGGGGGTGGGACCAGGAGGCGCGGGGGCCCCGCCTGCTGGGGGCCAGCCTGGAATTCTCCTTGGCAGAGCGTGCTTTGACACTGACAAGCCGCCAGAGCAGCAGGCAGCATCCAGGTCCCCCCCCCCCCACCCAGCAGGCTTCCTGGAACCCCGGCTCCCCAGCCCCCGGCCCCTGACACGGCCAGATAGCAGCCCGCTGCACTATCGGAGCCCCGCAGAGCCA
>NC_137805.1:30367755-30530255 GCF_963383645.1 Muscardinus avellanarius
AGAAGCCTGGCCGCCCCACGCAGGTCTGGCCTGGGTTTTCTTTGTGCAGCGAGCAGGCCACCTGTCTTCTTCTAGCCTTGGTTTCCTCATCCGCAAGACAAAGATCTCTTTGCAGCTGTAAGATTCTGGGGCTCTGGTTGAATGGCATGTGTGTCCAGCACTAAGCCCGAATGTCTGAGAGGGAGACAGCCCTGGGAGCTCCCCAGAGCGGTCAGGGTGGCCGGAGGCTCTGGGAGCAGAGGGCCTTGGAGAAATAGCTGGTGGCTGGTGGCGCCATTGTTGCCGGTGTCAGGGGTCCCAAGGGCCTGAAAAGGCCATGCGCTGTAGGAAAGGCAGCTTGGCCTCTGTCCGGGGACGTGACACAGCCATCTGTGGGTCGCAGGGCCCCACCTGCTCCTGGCTGGAGCCTCAGCACACAGTCCAGGAACCCCAGTTCTTTCTGCGAAGGGATGCTGGCCTGTCCTCCACACTGCCTCCTGCCCCGTGCGCCCTCCCTCTTCCCTCCACTCTCCTGGGAGAAGCCCGTCCAGGACACCCCAGCGTCCACAGTGCGCTCTCTGGAAATTCCCCAGACTTCCCACGCTTTATCCCGGGCTCTGAGCAGATTGTGGCCCCCGGCTTCCTTGAGGCTCGCTGATGGTGCTGCCATGGGTCCCGCAGTGCCGCGCTGGCACCAGCTCGCTTGGCCTGTGAGAGAGAGCCGATTGTCAGATTTTCAGGAATTTGGCAAACTGGCGGCTAAATGCAGCCATGATTAAATTAAATTATGTAAGCTTATCATTACACAAATTCCTCTTTTATATTTATTTATTTGGCACTGGGGATTGAACCCAGGGGTGCTTTACCTCCAGGCTATACCCCCACCCGACCACCCTTTTTGATTTTTGAAACAGTTTCACTAAGTGGCTGAGGCTGGCCTCAATCCTGTGATGCTCCTATCCCAGCCTCCAAAGTGTCGAGATTCCAGGAGAGTACCATTGAGCCTACCGTAAATTATATATTTAAAAGGTGATAAGTAGGCTGGGCGTGGTGGCGCACGCTTGGCATCCCGGTACTTGGGAGGCTGAGACAGGAGGATCGCGCAGGTTCAAAGCCGGCCTCAGCTACTGAGTGAGGCTCTCAGCAACTTAGTGAGACCCTGTTTCCAAATAAAATATAAAAAATAGGTCTGGGAGTATAGCCCGGAGGTAGAAAACCCCTGGGTTCCACCCCCAGTACCACACACAAAAAAATTAAATTAATAAAATGATAATAATAACAATAAAAATGGCTGGAGGTGCAGCTCCGAGTTAGAATGCACCTGGGTTCAATCCCCAGAATCCAAAGCAAAACCCCAGCGGCCTAGCACTGCGGTGCAGGGAGAGCCTGGGTGGGGATGAGAGGTGCTGTCTACACGGGCAGGATCCGGCCCAGCTCAGCAGCGGCACAGGGCGGGCGCGCCTGGCTCCTGCGCCCGCTGTCTGTGTTTCCAGGGCCCTGCGCGGCTCCCGTGAGCTCCCATTCAACTCTCGCTCCTGCCATCCTTGATTTTCCTGCGCAGGAAACGATGCTCTAATAGAAACGGCATCTTGGAAGCAGTGGAAGGAACGGCTAAGCCAGACCCGGGGAAGTTAAGACAGCTTTCTATTTTTAGAAACCCGGGAGCCAGGTGGGCCCTTCGCAGTTGCTCCAAGCCAGCACAGAGGAAAATGTTTCTCACTCCCAAGCGCCGCCTCTCCTGGAGAGGCCGGAGGGAGCCTGAGCTAAGAAAGTGCAGTGGTGGTAGAGAAGGGGCCATGCCTGTTTCTGGTGTGGAAAGAACTCCTGCATCTGCTAGGTTATTTGACATGGGAGGAAGAGCAAGTCTGCGCTTGACTCTGGTTCTGGATGCATCGGGGTAACCCCTGCCAACAGTCAAGAGCGGCCAGGCGCAATGGTGCGCCTGTAATCCTAGTACTTGGGAGGCTAAGACGGGAGGCTAAGACAGGTTTGAGGCCAGCCTCAGTAACTTAGTGAGTAACTTAGTGAGGGCCTCAGCAACTCTGTTTGAAAATAATTTAAAAAAAAGGAGCTGGGCGGGGTGGCGCACGCTTGTAATCCCAGTACTTGGAGGGCTGAGACAGGAGGATCGCAGTTCATGGCCAGCCTCAGCTACTTAGTGAGGCCCTCTGCAACTCAGTGAAACCCAGTTTCAAAATAAAAAATAAAAAATAGGGCTAGGGGGTATAGCTCGGAGGTTGAATGCCCCTGGGTTCCATTCCCAGAACTGCCCCCCCCAAAAAAAAACCCCTAAAATATCTCATTGATTTTCCATCTTTCAATAAGTAAACACTGATTGAATGCAGAAATGATAACATTTTGGGTAATGAGTTAGAGAAATTATATTATTAAAATTAATTCTAGAGCTGGGCGTGATGGCACATGCTTGTAATCCCAGCATTTGGGAGGCTGAGACAGGAGGATCGCGGTTCACGGACAGCCTCAGCTACTTAGTGAGGCCCTCTGCAACTCAGTGAGACCTTGTTTCAAAATAAAGAATAAAAAATAGGGCTGGGGGTGTAGCTCAGAGGTAGAATGCCCCTGGGTTCCATCCCCAGACCCACAAAGCAAAACAAAAAAAAAAAGTGGGGATGGTCTTGGAGCCAAAGCGGTGCCTGGAGGAGGAGCGTGGGCCGGTGTCCAGTGCCCTTGACCTCACTGACTGCCTCCCTGGGGAGGGCTGCCCAGGTTCCGCTGCGTGTCCTGGCACCCAGCGGCCACTCTCTGGACAACGCCTGCTTGCGTCCGGAGGTGGTGGGGGGTCTGTTCCTGCTGCCGATTCCTTTTGCCTGAGAACAGCGCCTCTCAGCAGTATCAGATTGGCTGCTGGGCCTCATTCTGTTGATTGACTTAAAATAGGGGGAAAAAGTAATTTTTCTTTCCCTCCTGGGCCTGGGGCCGTGGACCCCAACTTGAGTGATGAGAGCACCCGTGGATTGCTTCGTTTTCCTTGTCTGGACTCCAGGAGAGGCTGGAAAATGCCCCCTTGCCCTCGGCTGCGCTGGCCCCTTAGTGCAGCCGGCCCCCTCTGCGCCTGCAGGAGGCTCCCCGGCAGCCTGGCCAAGGGGCGCAGTGCTGACGGCCATCGATCGGAGCGCCTCTCTTCCAGGTTCCAGAGAGTTCTGGCGGAGAGGCCCCAGGCCAAACGGAGAAGCCAGGGGAGGGGCTTGGTGTGACTCCGGGACCCCCAGCTGGTGCGAAAACTTAGCTCCAAGCTATTGGCCGTGCGTCTCAGACGAGGGACTCAAACCCCAGTGCCTCAGTTTCCCTATTTATTTATTTATTTATTTATTTAGATTTTGATACTGGGGATTGGATCCAGGGGCAGTCAACCTCTAAATTATACTCCAGATCTTTTTAATTTTTTTTTAAATTTTGATACAGGGTCTCGCTAAATTGCCAAGGGTCTCTCTAAATTGCCAAGGCAGCCCCACATTTGTCATCTTTCTGTCTCAGCCTTCCAAGTGCTCCTGGGTTTGTTTCTCTATTTTAAAGAGATGGTAGTAGCCAGGCACGGTGGTATATGCCTATAATCCCATGGTTCAAGAGGCTGACACAGGAGATTTGCAAGTTTGAGGCCAGCTGGGCAATGTGCCTTATCTGTCTCAAAAATAAATAAATAAATAAAGTCCTGGGGGGTGTAGCTCAGCAGTAGATTGTTTTGGGGTTCAACCCCCAGTACTGAGAAAAAAGAGGGAACAGTTATGATCTCCCCATACCAGAGTGATGTAAGAATTAAATAAACTCTAGGTACAAAGCTCTCAAAAGAGTTGGCGGTGGGGGCACAAGCCTATAATCCTTGTGCTTGGGAGGCTGAGACAGGAGGCCAGCCTCCTCAACTTAGCAAGACCTTCAGCAACTTGGTGAGATCCTGTTTCAAAATAAAACGGGCTGGTGTGATGCCCCTGAGTTCAATTGCCGGGCACCACAAAAGCAACAACACGCATACAAAACGAAACAAAACCCGCAGCCCAGCACGCAGGAGAAACCCTGAGACGTGCGAGTAAGTCCTTCACAAAGCATCAGCTCCTTCTTTTTTTTTTTATTTTCTTTGAGCGGGTCTGGGGATGGAACCCAGGGGCATTCTACCTCCGAGCTACACCCCCTGCCCTATTTTTTATTCTTTATTTTGAAACCAGGTCTCACTGAGTTGCAGAGGGACTCACTAAGTAGCTGAGGCTGTCCGCGAACCGTGATCCTCCTGTCTCAGCCTCCCGAATGCTGGGATGACGCCAGGAGTCCTGCGCCCTCTGCCAGAGCTGGAGGACGACGGCTCCAACCTCTGGTGATCACAAGCCATGTGTTGAGTCCCCGTGCTGGGTGCGCACTACACACATACAAATACATACATACATACATACATACATACATACACACACAGTCTGGGGGAGGCAGCGGAGGAGACCCATTTCCCACATGGTCGACTTTTAGGAGGACCAGTGGCCCGCGGCATCTCCAGCTGGACTCTGGGACAGGAGCTTCATGTCCGTATTTTACAGGAAAAGAAAACAAGGCGACGGAGTCTCACCCCACACCCGCAGCAAGAACGTGACAATCAGGGGCCGCGCCCCCCCCCTTGTGCCCCCTGACCCTCGGTCCCACGCAGGAAGCGGATGGCGGCGGGGTGCAGGCCCTCTGCGGCCAGGCCCTCGCGCATTTCTGACATATTTGCATCTTGGTACAAAGGGTGAAGAAACTCAGATGAACTGTTGTCATTTCCTGATGGAAAAACACCCGTGGGGTGGGGGTCTCTCCTGCTGTGTGGTGCGTCTGTCTTTTGTCCCCCAACCTACTGCAGCAGTCAGTACAGAAACCCAGAGAGAGGCCGGGTAGGTGGCGCACAGTAATCCCCGTACTTAGGAGGCGGAGACGGGAGAGACGGCAGCTTCGAGGCCGGCCCCAGCGGCTGGGCACAGCCCTCCGCAACTCAGTGAGACCCTGTTTCCAAACAAGATATAAAACAGGGCTGGCGGCTCAGAGGTAGAGAGCCCCTGCGTTCAATCCCCAGTAGTATTCTCAAGCAAACAGCTAAACAAGTAAAAATTAAAAGAAAAAGTCAAGAAACCCCAGAGAGGGCGGAGCCGGGTGACTTGGCGATGGTTTGCGTGTCTGGAAGGGGCCGCGGGTGCTGGCCGCAGCCCTGGCTGGCCTGCATTGGAAATTTCCCAGAGCGAGCGCGTTCGGGGCTGGCCCCTGCCCGCCCCCAGGGCAGCCTGGAGCGCTGTGGCCGAGGAGCCGCCCAGCGTGGTCTGTCAACAGCACGGGCTTTGGCGGCCCTAAGCACGTGGCCTTGGACACACTGCCACCTCCGCTGGGCTCTGTTCCCTCCCGGCAGAACGGGAGGAAGGACAGCGCCGTGGCGAGAACTGGACGGGAAAGGCCGCCGTGCTGGGCTCGCAGAGCCGGCTCCGGGAGCGGCCAGGCGACCCACGCCATCTAGATCCAGCTCTGAGCCCCTCCCCTCCCCAGTCTCCGTCGCCCCCTCTACGGATGGATGGGACGGCAGCGATGACAAGTTACCTCTCGTGGGTTTTGCGAGTTTAGGCGAGCCCACCCGAGAGGCCTTCCCCAAAGGACCGGACAAGACAGTGAGCACCTGGACTCATTTGCTGAGGATGCTGAAACAAAGTACCACAGGCCGGGTGGCTTAAATAGCAGAAATGTAGCGTCTCAGGGTTCCGGGTGCGGGGAGCCTGTGATCAGGGTGTGGCAGGCCACACACTCTGAGTACTCCCAGGGAGAACCCTCTCTTTCCCCTCCTGGGTTCTGGGCTGACTAGGAATCCTCTCTGTGTGAAACTTCTTCACGCGGCCTTCCCCCGGAGCCGCTGCCAGATGACTGGTGCTTCTTTGTACCTTGAGTATTTGTTTGGTTTTTTGGTACTGAGAATCGAACCCAAGGTCATTCTACCTTTGGGCTACAACCCCAGCCCTATTTTCTTTTTACTTTTGAAACAAGGTCTCAGTAGGTTGATGAGAATCTCACTACTTGCCAAGGCTGTCCTCGAACCCTCAATCCTCCTGTCTCAGCCTCCCAAGTACTTACAGGTGTAAGGGATGACAGGTGTGCGCCACCGCGGCTGGTGTGCATCCAGACACGGTCCAACCTCATGTCCTCCTCCTCCCGTCCCACGCTCTCGTGGCCCTGTGAGGTGGGCGTGTGATTATCTGTGTTTGCGGATCAGAGAGGTGGCTGAATGACTGGCCCAGGACCACGCAGCCAGTACATGGCAAGTCCAGGGTGGAGACCCTTTTTCTTTTATTTTGGTACTGGAGGTTGTTAGAGTTGTTCACTGAAGGCATTCTACCTTCAAGTTACACGTCTAGCCCTTTCTAATTTTTTTTTTTAATTTGTGTGTGGGGACTGCTGGGGAATGAAGTCAGGGGCATTCTACCTCCGTGCTGCGTCACCAGCTTTATTTTATTTTTATTGGGAAACAGGGTCTCACTAGGTTGATGAGAGTCTCACTACTTGCTGAGACTGTCCTCCAACTGCGATCCTCCTGTCTCAGCCTCCCAAGTGCTGGGATCACAAGCACGCACCATCGCACCTGGCTTAAACCTCTTAAATTTTAAAACAGGGTCTTGCTAAGTTGCGGAGACGCTCACTATGTCACTGAGGCTGGCCTCGAACCTGTAATCTTACTGTCTCAGCCTCCCAAGTACTGGGATCACAGTCACGCTCCACCACGTCCGGCTTACAGACTCTTTTTCTGCTTCTAAAGCTGGCCAGGGTTTGAGACCCTCAGTCCGGCCCTGGCGCTCAGACTCCCCGGTGCCTTCCAGCCAGCGATCCTCCTTCCTGCCCACACCCCCTCCTGACTCATCTCCTCTGCAGAGCCCATAAACGGAGTCTGTACAGCGGCCAGCGGAGCCCGGGCTCCTGCTCGGCCCTGGGTGGAGGAGCGACAGCGTGGCTGGGCGAGCGCTGCCAGGGCCTCAGCCCCATCCCTGACATCTGCAAACACTTTGCGAATCTTGACAAACTGAAGAATAGTCCATTAAGGTGTGATTTATTCGCCATCGAGACGATGCTCTTAAGTGCTCACAAAGCGATCCCTCGGTTGGGTCAGCGAGCCCCGGCATCCGGGCCAGGCCTGGAGAAGGCTGTTTCTTGGCCGCAGCCGGAGGGGCAAGCAGGGGCGAGACAGACGCCTGGCGGTCCATCCAACCGCGTGGGAGGGGCTTGCCGGGGCTGCTGGGAGCCACAAGGTGGGGGCAGGCAAGGAGGGGTCGCGGTTTCCAGAGACCAGGGTGCTGGGGCCAGAAAGTCATTACTCTTTCAGCCGGCGGGATGGAGGCCCAAGGGAGTCAGGGGTTCCCAGAGGATACAGCCAGGCTGCCCACCTTTGCCTAGGTGACTGGCAGGTGAGTAGGAGCCAGCCGCATCTCAGAAGGCCAGGCACCCAGGTTCAAATCCTGTCTCCCCTGCTGGCCGTGGGCATCCCCTGTGAGGTAGGGGTGGTAACAGGGCTCTCCCCAGGGCCCATGAGCTTCCATGAGCGAGGCGCGCAAGTGAGTTCTCCTTGAAGGCTGACCTCGCCGGCCGTGGCGGCGCACGCCCGTAAACCAGTACTTGGGAGGCTGAGACAGGAGGATCGTGGGTTCAGCCTCTGCAACCTCGTGAGATCCTATTTCATAATAAAAAATAAAATAGGGCTGGGAGTGTAGCTCGGAGGTAGAATACCCTGAGTTCAATTCCCAGTACCAAAAATGAAAAAAGAAAAAAAAAAAAAGAAAAGAAAAAGAAAGAAAGAAAACCCCAAACAACAGAGGTCTCTGTTGTCATGGGGATGGTGTTGCCATGGTGATGCATCTACAGAGGAGCTAATTGGCGCTGGGTCCCTGCCCTGCCCTGCCATCGCACGGGGCGGCATGGACCAGCCAGGCCCTGGGCAGGCGGCCGTCACCCAGCTTGGGCGGCCCCCGAGAAGGGCTGGGCTTACCCCAAGCCTCACCTGTCCCGTGAGCCCCCAGGGCTGGCAGACAGCCTCCAGGCCGAGACATCTGTCCTCACGTCCCTGAGGGGTGTGGAGCGGCTCCGGGTGTGGTGTGGGGGTCCCACACTCGTGGGGTGCGGAGCCCTGGGCATTGCGGCTGCGGAGACCCCGGGTGCCACGAGGTCCACCTGGGATGTGAGAGCCAGACCCCTGCCCTGTCCCCCGCCCTAGAATGGCCACCAAGGGAGCCCGGCCAGGCCGGGGGACCCCACCAGCAGCTGTGGTGCCCGTGGGGGTCAATTTCTGGCTTGGAGCACGATTGCTTGGCTTGTTTCTTCCAGACTGGCCATTTGGGGGTAACAGAAGCCCCACTGGGGACAGAGTCCAGGAGGAAGGGACGTGGCACCCGGGCGGGGGCAGCGGGTGCTGGGCGCTGCCACACCCTCCTCCAAGGGGCACCCGGCACGGGCTCCGGGCCTTGCTTCCCGCTCCTGCTGGCTTTGGGGGCCGCAGGCGTGTCTGAGCGCCTGTCCTTGGGGCTCAGGGCAACCGGCAGGTAGAGTGAGGATGGAGGGGCTCCACCGTGTTGAGGCCCGGGGACAGCTGCCCGCTTGGGCTGGGCAGCTGCAAGGAGAGGCTCTTTGTAACCTCAGATGCAGCTCTATTTCCTTCCTTCCTTTTTTTTTTTTTTTTTTTGTGGTACTGGGGATGGAACCCAGGAGCATTCTACCTCCAAGCTACAGCCCCAGCCCTAGTTTTTATTCTTTATTTTGAAACAGGGTCCCACTGAGTTACAAAGGGCCTATCTAAGTAGCTGAGGCTGCCTGCGAGCCATGATCCTCCTGTTTCAGCCTCCCAGATGCTGGGATTACAAGCGTGTGCCACCACGCCCGGCTTGTATTTTGTGGTACTGGGGGTGGAACCCAGAGGCTTTCTACCTCTGGGCTATACTCCCAGACCTATTTTATACTTTATTTGGAAACAGGGTCTCACAAAGTTGCTAAGAATCTCACTAATAGCTGAGGCTGGCTTCGAACCTGCGCGATCCTCCTGTCTCCGCCTCCCAAGCGTGGGGATGACAAGCGTGCACCACCACGCCCGGCTCGGCTTGTATTTTGAAACAGAGTCTCGCTAAGTTGCTGAGGCTGGCCCCAAACTTGCGATCCTCCTGTCTCAGCCTCCCAAGTACTGAGATTATAGGATGCGACGGACCTGCTCGGCCAGAGCACTGGGGACCGTTGGGATAGGGTTCTTGGAAGATGGGCAAGGAGTCGGCTGTGTTCTGCAGCGGCTTTTTCTGCAGCGATTTCTCCCCCTTGTCAAATAAAACTCCTTCAAGTCCCCGTTCACGGCACTAAAGTGGAGATTCCTCTCCGGGACTTGGGAAGGAGAGGCTGGAAATGACAGACTCGGACAACTGCCTCTCGTGCAACTGACAAAGTTTATTTTCCAAAATCAAGACTTTTATAACCTTCTTCAGTGAGATTCCTAGTAAAAAAAAGTGTAAACACCAAAGAACAATAGTGAAGGACACGTAAACATGACAAAAGGGAGACCTGTAACATCACTGGTCTTATGATTAAGATTAGCCCGGATCTTGTGATTAAGGCAGCCCCTTGGCCTTGCAGATGGGTGGCCTTAGAGGGCAAATTCCAGAAAGGACAGGAGTCACACCCAGAGTTTTTGGAGAATTCGGCCTTTAGAATCTCCTTTAACTCTTTTGGAACCTTCCGTTCCTTAGGCTTTGTCCATGTCCTCCTCTGTCTAGTAACTTCTTTGAGCTGGATGGGGATGAAGTTGGGGGTCCCAGCTTTAGGGTAACCTTCATGCATGGAGTTGTCATGGGGGAATCAGATGGGTCCGTGCCGTGTACGTCTATGACGATCCAAAGGGCTGCGATGGATGTCTGTCAGGTTCTGTCTGTAACACCATCTGATGTCTGAAAGCTTCAATCCTATGAGACAACACTCACAATACATTTTAGCCGACAGGGCCCAAAGAGCAACGTGACGAGAAGACGCAGGCGAGCTGATTCCTGTAACAATTCTCTGATAAATATCATTGCAGACTTCGGAGTCTTTAGATTTGACTGTCAGATGTCCTCGAGCCTCTACTATCCATAGCACGCTCCTGCTGCTGAGCACTTTCCTCTTGGGAATACACAAGCGCTAGGCTTATTAGGAACCTCCTCCTCTTTTAACAATCCATCTTCATCACATAGGCAAATAAACATACCACAAACCTTCTGCAACTTGCTTTAGCCCTCTGATTTGTATCCTGGTCCTTTCCTTCCCATTTGGGACAATCTTAGGATAAAACTTACTTCATACAAAATGCTTTCTTATTCTCACAAGCCTTTCTTTATCTCCATCAAAACTTTATACCTGTATACTTATTATATCTGTCTTTTGTTCTGACATACTTATTCCTTAGCCAGGTGGTGCCTCTTTGTCTCCGGACAGCGCACGTACTAAGTGCGAGGGTCAAGAATCTACCTGGCCCTCGGCTCTGTTGTATTGGGCGGTATTGGTTGCTCATCAACTAGGGCGCTTTGAAGCTACCTTTCCTATATCCAGGCCGGATCACGAGGAGAGGAGGTCAACAGAGGCACCGGTTGCCTCTATTGTAGTTTTAGGGCTAATGGCCTCAGTTGACTCTTAAGGCTTTTACTATAGGTTAATGATTAGAATGACGGGCAAAGACAGAGAGGACCTCTGCATTATAATCATAATCACTCCCTGCCCGAGTGCTTGCACAGCACCTAAGCTCTGACTAGATTTTATTATAGCTTGGAGCAAGGCAGGGGAGTCTGAGGGCCCAGACATATATTACCAGAAAATTTATCTTCTACGGACTCAGTTTCTCCCATAGTCCTGATTTTTGGGACCTCGTTTTACATCACCGGAGCCATTTATGTGGAAAGTTAATAGAATCATTACCAAAAGAACAATCGCTATGAAAGAATATCCAGGAGCAAGGAGTCGTCTGACCAGGGGCCACGGCCCTCCGGGCTTTGCCTCCTGGAGGTTTTGTGCCACGTCGTGCGCGCAGGGACACCGCAGACTCCATGAGAGGCGGGCCGTGGCAATAGGACCCTCCTTCTTCAGGGGGCCGGGCCTGGCTGGTGTGGAGGCAGCTGCTCCGGGTGGTCTGGGGCCCAGTCGCCCCCCATGGGTCTGGAAAGGCAGCGGGAAGGGTGGAGCTTGGGCCTCGCCTCCCTCCTCTGCTCCAGGAGCAACTGCAGGGGCTGCTGATGGCGGAACCAGCCGGAGAGGAAACGCGAGGGCGGACGCAGCCACCGCAGAAGGCCTGGCTGCAGCGTGGGAGGGGGCCGGCAGACCCAGCCTGGACGCCAGCACCGCCACTCCCTGCTGAACCCCCCAGTGAGACTCAGTTTACCTCCGCAGAGCCCTAGCACCGGATCCCTGCCCGAGCGTGTTTGTCCCTGCTGCTGGCTAAAGACGCTGTGGGCCCAGCTGTGCTCCGCTCAGCACCCCCTTCCCCGGACCCCTGAGCGACCCCTGGACCTCAGGCCCCCTCACCCTCTGCCCAGGGCCTCTGAGGACAGTGGTGCTTGCAGCTCAGTCTCCTCTCTCCCGGTACTTCAGACTGGGAGGGGAAGGTGTCCCTTGGGATGTGCAGGGCCGCCTCTGAAGCTCAGCTCTCCCCAGGCTCCCCCTGCTAATTTAGCCAGGTCTGTTTGGGTTCCATGAACGGGACGTCTTCGCCAACAATCTCAGGTTGTAAAGGGATGTGTTGCGAGGTTACACGGATGTTTCTTTGGGTTATCATAACGATTTAAAATCCGGATACCCCAATGAAAGTATGTTGGAGGAAGACTTGTTGGCTCATGTCATGGAATTCCTGGGGTAGTGTGGGTTTCAGGGGAGGCTTGAGCCAGGCACTCGCTACTCTGCTGGTATCCAGAGCCCCACGGCACCCTCCCCTCGTCCACAGACGCCTGCCGTGTGCCCCGGAACGGCCACCCGACCCCCGATACTGGACCTTTCTGCACCAGCTGGGACGTCCTGTGTCTTGATTTTCACGAGGGAGGGAGGCTGGGGTCCAGACTCAGCCTCTGGGGCTAAGCACCTAAAGTCATGCTGTGGCCGGCGAGCGGATGGTCTCCCTGGGGCCCCGTGTCCTAGGGTGGGCGGCCGTTGGTGGCCACACCGTGCGCGACACGAGCTGCCCCTCGTGGGTGGAGGCGGGGTGTCTGAGAAGGGCCACGGGCAGATCTGTCACCCCAGTCTCCCCCAGAGAAGTCAGGGCTCCGCCAGTGTGTCCCTAAAGACCCTGCAGTCTCTTCCTGTTCTGCAGAGGACCCGGACAGCTGCTTCTGTTCCTGATTTGTAATTTTAGAAGTTTTTTTGTTTTGTTCTGGTTAGAGTTCTTAGCCTGGTCTTTTCCCAAGGTTTGGTTTCTGGTTCATGCAGGAGGGGACGGCGGGCAGGTCGGTTTTTATTTGTTTCATTGTTTTTTTGTTTTGTTTTTTTTTTTCCCCAGTACTGGGGATGAAACCCAGGGGCATTCTACCTCCAAGCTATATCCCCAGACCTATTTTTTATTCTTTATTTTGAAACAGGGTCTCACTAAGTTGCAGAGGGCTTCACTAAGTAGATGAAGCTGGCTGCGAACCCATGATCCTCCCGTCTCAGCCCCTCGAGTGCTAGGGTTACAAGTGTGCGCCACCACACCCGGCTTTTTTTTTTTTTTTTGGTATTGAGGATTAAGTCCAGGGGTATTCTACCTCCGAGCTACACTCCCAGCCCCCCCCTTTTTTTATTTTGTCTTTTAAATTTCGAAGGAGGCTCTCACTAAGTTGCTAAGGCTGGCCTCCAACCTGCAATCCTCCTGTCTCAGCCTCCCAAGTACTGGGATCACAGACCTGTGCCGCCAGGCCCGGCCTGAGGATGGTTTTTCGGATGGCCGCTCATGGGCAGCTGCAGGCTGCTTCTCCCAACCCCACGGTATTTTATTTCTTTCATACCAGGAAAAAGGTTTGATTTTCAAAACAATGTGCCCACGTCACCCACCGGGCTGGAAGAACTCGTTTGGCCAAATTTAGAACCCACAAGAAGGTCAGAGAGAATAAATTTAGAACTGAACTTTGGGGCCAATGGTTCTGCTTGGCAGTGTGTGCCCGCTGGTCCCACCTCCACCTGGAATTTGCTCGGATTCCCCTCTGGCTCCCAGGTCCCCTGGGATTCTTTAGCAGACTTGAAGTGTGCGGCCTGCCAGTTAAGCCTGTCTCCACCGCCTGCGAGCTGTGTGACCCGTCCTAGAAAGCGAGTGCCCTGAGCCTTAATTCGATTATTATTATTATTATTATTTTGGTGGTACTGGGGTTCCTGGAAGCCCTTCTTCCTCCGGGCTACACTCCCAGACCTATTTTATATTTTTGAAACAGGGTCTCTTACGCCAGCACAGCTGGCTTCGAACCTGCGCGATCCTCCTGTCTCCGCCTCCCAAGCAGGGGATTACAAGCGTTCGATTATCTTTTAAAGAAGGGGGAGAATGATCATATATACCTCCTAAGGTGTTATGAAGATTGTTTAAGCCGGGCATGATGGCACTATGCCTGTAAGCCCAGTGCTTGGAGGCTGAGACAGGAGGATCGCAGGCCGGAGGCCAGCCTTGGCAAATTGGCGAGACTCTGCACAACCGAGTGAGACCTTGTTTCAAAGCAAAAAAAAAAAAAAAAAAAAAAAAAAAAAAAAATTAAAAAAGCTGGGGGTGTGGCTTGGAGGTCGAATGCCCCTGGGTTCCATCCCCAGAAACACACACACACACACACACACACACACACACACACACACACACGATTAAGTTTTTTTTATTGTGTGTGTGGTACTGGGGATGGAACCCAGGGACATTCTACCTCTGAGCAACACCCCCAGCCTTATTTTTTATTCTTTATTTTGAAACAGGGTCTCACTGAGTTGCGGAGGGCCTCACTAAGTAGCTGAGGCTGTCCTCAAACCATGATCTTCTGGTCTCAGCCCCCCTAATGCTGGGATTACAAGTGTGCACCACCATGCCCAGCTTGATTAAGATATTTTTGGTGTTACTGGGGGTGGAACCCAGAGGCTTTCTATCTCTGGGCTATACTCCCAGAACTTTTTTAAAAAAATGTATATATTTTATGTGGAAACAGGGTCTCACTTAGTTGCTGAGAGCCTCACTCAGTAGCTGAGGCTGGCTTTGAACCTGTGCCATCCTCCTGTCTCAGCCTCCCAAGCGCTGGGATTACAAGCGTGCGCCACCGCGCCTGGCTTGATTAAGATATTTTTAACACAAACATATATAACATAAAATTTACCATTTTAACAAGTTTTAGGAGAACAGTTGGGCGGGCCTAAGTATATTAATGTTCTTTTTTCTGTGGTACTGGGGATGGAACCCAGGGGCATTTGACCTTTGAGCTACACCCTCTGCCCTATTTTTTATTCTTTATTTTGAGACAGGGTCTCATTAAGTTGCGGAGGGCCTCACTAAGTAGCTGAGGCTGTCCTCGAACCACAATCCTCCTGTCTCAGCCTCCGGAATGCTGGGATGACAAGCGTGCTCACCACGCCTGGCTCATATTAATGCTCTTTGGGGACCTTCACCACCACCCACTGACAGAATCTTCTCACTCTCCCCACCTGGAGCTCTGTCCCCGTCAATCGCTCACCTCTTGGTCACCGGTAACCACCACCCTCGTTTCTGTTTTGTGTAGGGTGCAGGGATTTGGGAGTGCGCATCTGACCACTCTAGGAAACATTGGCTGGAGGGACCAGACAGCGCTGTCTTACTCACTTGGCAAAATGTCTGCTGTCCACACCTGTGGGTCCAGCTTCTTGGAGGCTGAGGCAGGAGGATCACTTGAGACCACCTGGCCAGCTTGGGCCACAGACCCAGAGTCTGTGTCTGGCTCACGCCTGTCATCCCGGTACTTGGAGGCTGAGACAGGAGGACCGCAGGTTTGAGGACAGCCTCTGCAGTTTAGTGAGACTCTCAGCCACCTAGCAAGACCCTGTTTCAAAACAAACAATAAAAGAGAAGGCAGAACGGCCCCGGGTTCAATCCCTGGTACAGAAAAGAGGAAAGCAGTCGGCCAGGTACCAGAGAAGGTGACGGCGGGGCTCCCGTCAGGCAGCCTTGAAGACGCTGCGCAGCTCAAGTCCGTTGTCCTCTGGTTAAGAGGAGCAGAGCGTCCTGGCCCGTCTCCTGGCTGATTGTGTAGAAACGGGAGCATGTGCCATGGAGACACACGCACACACACACACGCACACACATGCATACACATGTGCACACGCGTGCACACGCACGCACGCAACGCACACACGTGTGCGCACACGCACGCACGCACATGCACATGCATGCGCACACACGTGCGCACATGCACACACGCACACACATACACATGTGCACACACATGCACACGCATGCACACATGCACATACAACACGCGCGCACACACGCACGCACACACATGCATACACATGTGCACACATGCACACACACACATGCACGCACGCGCGCGCGCACACACGCACACACGTGTGCGCGCACACATGCACGCACATGCACGCACGTGCGCACACACATGCACGCACGCACATGCATACACATGTGCACACACATGCACACACATGCACACATGCACATACAACACACACATGCACATGCACACACATGCATACACATGCGCACACACATGCACACACACACACATGCACACACAGCCTGCTCAGATGAAGACAAAACCCCACAGTAGCCAAATCTCTGCTACATCTGTGCAGACTGTCGCGGGCTCAGCTTTCCAGAAAGCAGAGCTCAGTGAAATAAATATTTTTCCTGCGAGCAGAGGCTGAAGCCGGCGATCTCAGCGTCCCCGATTCCTTCCAGATCCCGGCCGGGCCTGAGCCAGGGCGGCGGCTCCTCCTCTCCACGGCCTCGCAGGGCTGGCGGGGTCTGACCTGGGGACGCGCCCGAGTCCCTGAGCGCCCCGGCTCCGGCCCGGCCTTCTCTTGTTCACTCTAAGCCGGATGCCCGAGAACTCAACCTTTTGTGGCAAAAGGCTCAGCTTTGGGTCCTGGAGAAAATCTGCAGGAGGATCTAGGACTTAGGAACGCAGACACGCACACACACACATGCACGCACGCGCACACGCACACACGCATGCGCACACGCATGCACACACGCACACACATGCACGCACGAGCACACGCGCACACACATGCACGCATGCGCACACATGCACGCACACATGCACGCATACGCAAACGCACACACATGCACGCATGTGCACACACAACACACATGCATGCATGCACACACACATGCATGCGCACGTGCACACACACATGCACGCATGCGCACGGAGGCTCTGGGTTCTCTCAAACTCCAGGCGAGAATTCACTGATCATTAACCCTTTCATCAGCTCCCTCAGCAGTTGTTGCCTCTTACGTGTAAGCTCTGGGTGATGCTGGGAGGGGTGCACAGAGCCACAGGAGACAGATGCCTGCCCTTTCCTTCCCTCTTTCCTTCCCTCTTTCCCTCCCTCCCTCCTTCCCCTTCCTTCCTCCCCTCCCGCACAGTGGGTATTTGCTGAGTGGCTGTTTGTTGAGCGCCAGGCACTACGCTCTGTGCTCTGAGTTCCACAGTGAGCCACGCGGCACCAACCCAGCTCCCAGAGCTCGTGTGCTGGTGTGGCGACGGACAGCGTGTCAGGAAACCGCAATGGCTAGCACGTCCGATGGTATTCAACACTAATGGGAAATTAGGTTATGGACTAGAACCTGGAGATCTGGGAGGGTGGTCACGCTTTTAGGTAAGGGATTGGGAAAGGCCTCAGAAGACGGCCATGTTTTAAGCCTGGCACGGTGGCGCACGCCTGTGATCCCAGTTGCTCAGGAGGCTGAGGCAGGAGGATGGCAGGTTTGAAGGCCGGCCTGGGAAACGTACTAAGACCTTGTCTTCAAATAAAAAACAAAAGAGGAGCCGGGCGTGGTGGCGCACGCTTGTAATCCCAGCATTTGGGAGTCTGAGACCAGAGGGTCGCGGTTC
Organism: Muscardinus avellanarius; assembly: GCF_963383645.1. Taxonomy (NCBI): domain Eukaryota; kingdom Metazoa; phylum Chordata; class Mammalia; order Rodentia; family Gliridae; genus Muscardinus; species Muscardinus avellanarius. The sequence continues at coordinate 30,384,768 of NC_137805.1, forward strand.
GGTTCGCGGACAGCCTCAGCTACTTAGTGAGGTTCTGCAACTTAGTGAGACCCCGTTTCAAAATAAAGAATTAAAAAATAAGGCAGGGGGTGTAGCCTGGAGGTTGAATGCCCCTGGGTTCCACCCCCAAACCCACAAACAACAACAACAACAACAACACACACACACACACACAAAAAAAAAAAAAAAAACAAGAGAGGGCTGGAAGTGTGGCTTGGATATAAACGCCCCTGGGTTCCATTCATAGTATTACCCCTCCCTGTGGGGTGGGGGGAGAAAAAGCCCCTGTGTGCCTATAATTCCAGTACTTGGGAGGCTGAGGAAGGAGGATCTGGATTCACAGCCAGCCTCAGCTACTTAGTGAGGCCCTCTGCAACGTAATGAGAACCCGTTTCAAAATAAAGAATAAAAAAATAGAACCGGGGGTGCAGCTCGAAGGTAGAAGGCCCCTGGGCTCCACCCAACAATGACAAAAGGAAGTCACATTTAAATCCAAGCCCTGGGGGAGGCTTTAAATGGCGACACACACACATCCTCCCAGCCCCGCCGATGACCCTGCAGCCGTGACTGTAGCAGCGAGACGGTTCTAGTTAGCCCGGGTTTGGGTTCTGCCGATTGCTTCCACGTCCGTCATCTGTCAGAGCCTGTATTGGATGGAGCCGTGTGACCTGTGGGCGAGCCTCGCCTTGGGGAAGGGCCCGGGCTGCGGGAGTGGGGGCTCTGTTTTGGGATCGGTCCCCTCGTAGAAGTCACTCAGGATTTCCCTTTCTGTCACAGGATGGGTAGCGAGGGTGCTGTCCTACGGCAACTTGGGGGTTAATAGTTCGTAACCCCTGTGCTTAACCCCGGAGCTCCCACACTAAGGGTTAACAAGCACACGTGAACACACGGTCAATAAGACAAGACACCATGATAGCATCTCCCAGCGCAAGCAGCGCCTCGCTGGGCCTGAGCATGCGCCTCGCTGGGCTGCGGCCTCCCACCCCGTGGCACCCAGCGGAGCCTCACCGGGTGGGGCTACAGCTCAGCTCGAGGCCCTGGTCCAGGCTCCTGGTGCCCGCCCGCAGCACCGCCGCTGCCATTAGAAGCCTCAGGCCGCCGGCCGTGGGAACTGCAACTGCTCACACCGGGTCAGAGGGCTCCACTTTTACAGGGATGTCTGGGGCCTGTGAACCCCATCTCATTAGCAGGGAAAGTGATACAGCCTGAGGGGCGCAGTGTAACCCACCCGCCTACAGGAAGGGCCCAGGGGCGGCTTGAGAGGTCATTAATCCCCACCAGGGTGTGCCAGGCATCGGCCGTGTCTTCCAGACTTCTTGCTGGGTGCCCCTCCCATGAGATTTACACATGGCCAAGACCCCAGGGAGCACCCCCAATCGACTCCCCCCACGCCACTCCTCAGGATCCTTGAAGGCTTAACAGTTTGTTCTCGGCACCTTGTGGGCCGCCACGCCCGCTCACTTGTTAATTTTGAAAAGTTCCCTTCTCCCTGGGTCCGCACGGTGGTGCACGCTGCAATCCCAGTACCTGGCAGGCTGAGACAGGAGGATCACAATTACGAGACCAGCCTCAGCAAAGTACCAAGGCTCTCAGCAACCTAGCGAGGTCTGGTTTCCAAACAAAAAAATGACTAAATAAAAAGGGCTGAGGGTATAGCTCAGAGGTAGAATGCCCTTGCTTTAAGGCCCCAGTACACAGCTTTCCTCCCAAAAGGGATACCTTGAATTCCCAGTCCTGGTGCCTGTGAATGTGGCCCCGTTGGAAGCAGGGCCTTTGAAGGTGTGGTGTAGACAGACTGAGGTCAGTGGTTGTCATTCTTTGGTAGGATGGTGACCTTGTAAGAGGGGGCTTTGAGGATAAACATGGGGTGCGCTGTGTGGGGCAGCTGCCAGGCAGGACACTGAGGTCTGGTGGCTGCCCCCAGACTCCGGGCTGAGGCAGGGAGGGACCCCTGCCCAGAGCCTTTTCCGGGAGCTCGGCCCGCGACCCTGGGTTTGGGAGTCACCTCCCCCAGAGCTGGGAGATGACGTTTCTGTTGTCTAAGCTGCCAGGATGTAGAACACAGTTCCAGCAGCCCAGGGCCTTCGGGTCTCCGGCCTCAGGGCAGAAAGCCTTGGGAAAACTGGAGATTATAACCCAAGGGCTATGCCCTCAGCCCTTTTGTTTTGTTTTATTTTTTCACCAGGTTGCCGAGACTGTCTTAAAACCCTCCATCCTCCCGCCTCAGCCTCCCAAGTACTGGGATTTCAGGCGAGCGTCATCGGCGGCTTCTGCTTTCTATCCGAGGACGCTGAGGCTCGCAGAGGATGAGCCTTGCCCAAGGTCATGTCGCTGGAGAGCCAGCGATGGGTCAAATTGAACCTGGATTATTTTTTTTGTGTGTGGTACTGGGGTTCCTGGAAGCCCTTCTACCTCCGGGCTACACTCCCAGACCTATTTTATATATTTTTTAAAATTTGGAAACAGGGTCTCTTAAGGCAGCGCGGCTGGCTTCGAACCTGCGCGATCCTCCTGTCTCTGCCTCCCAAGCGCGGGGATGACAAGCGTGCGCCACCGCGCCGGCTGAACCTGGATTTTTTACCCCAAGGCGCAGACTCACCGCCGTGCACGTGAGCCCTTGACTGCGATCTCACGCTCTGTTAGCCTCCTGCAAAAAGTTCCTAAATCCTAGTTCCTGAACGCCTCTCTTTCCATGAACTCAAATTTTAGAATCATCTTTGACTTTATGAGAAGAAGCTGCCACATTTCCCTCAGCACGAGCCCTGTAAAGCAATTCCTCCTTCCCCGATGATTTTCATTACAAAACTGAAATGCATTCCCAACCCAAACCATCTCCCAGCAGGCCCGCGGAGGAATGTTTGGCAGAGAAGGAATTAATTGATAAACAGCCTGTCGCACACAACCCCGGTGTCTGCGTAGGGCGTGTTGCAACACTTCTGGAAACCCCGGGGTTACGGCTGCAGCCGCGCTGTTTATTTCAGGCTGTTTAGCCACTTGCGTGCTTGGGACACCCGCGAGGGCACAGACTTTACCCGGACCTTCTTCAAGCTCCGGGCCCTGTGCGAGGGCCTGGGTGCAGTACCTCAGGGGGCCAGTAGGGGGCGTCTGCTCACGGAAGCTGGAGGTCAGGCTCGAGATGGTTGGAAGTCAAGACTTTGGGTTCCAGAAAAACAAATCTATCTATTCCTCTGGGAGGAAATCTGCTCTCCCTAGGATGTAGGTTAACCATCTGGTCTAGTCGTCTAGTCCCTGAGAATAGAACAAGAGAAGATGTGAAAAAAATCTGGCCCGCCCCGCCCCCACCCCGCGCCCCCCACAACAGTCTCAGCCCAGCAGGCAGAGGAAAGGAAAATGCTGGTCTTGCGGTGGATAGAAAGCAGAGCCGCGGGCTGGCTCCAGTAAACTGTTTACCTCGGGAGGACCAGATGGCTTCTCTCGGCTTGAACCCTTGACCACTGTCCTGGTGGGGTGGGGGAGCCCCGGGCCAGCCCGGCCTCTGCAGCCTGGCCTCTGCAGCCTGCAGGGACGCTGGCCGCGGGGGCCATGAGTGAGCGGTGGGCCGGGCCGGGGGGTCGGCTGGCCCCACTCCAGCCGAGGCCTTCAGGGGTCCCCTCCCCTCCACGCCCCCACCGGCCACACTCAGATGCGTCTGGTGGCTGCCTCCCCCTCCACCACGGCTCAGGATGGCCGTGCCCACTGCTGGCCTGTCCCGCAGGTGTGGCGGGGTCTGCAGAAGCAGGTGCATAGGGTCACGGCCTTCTCCCCCCAGGATGTGACCAGGAGGCTTTATTTTTCAGGAGCGGGAGAGGGGACCAGTGTCTTGCTGCCCGGCGGTGGGCAATGGGTGATTACTGTCCCTCTGGAATCCTTTATTAGTCTCTGAAGAGAGAGGCCTCTCCTACCTTTAAAAAAAATGTGTGTGTGTGTGTTAGCCGGGCGCGGTGGCGCACGCTTGTCATCCCCGCGCTTGGGAGGTGGAGATGAGGATCGCGCAGGTTCGAAGCCAGCAGCGCTGGCGTAAGAGACCCTGTTTTCAAAAAAATATATAAAATAGCTCTGGGGGTGTAGCCCAGAGATAGAAGGGCTTCCAGGAACCTCAGTACCACAAAAAAAAAAAAAAAAAAAATGTGTGTGTGTGTGGGGGGGGGGTACTGGAGATAGAACCCAAATGCATTCTACCTCTAAGCTGCACCCCCAGCCCTATTTTATTTTTATTTTGAAACTGGGTCTCACTAGGTTGATGAGTCTTACTACTTGCTGAGGCTGTCCTTGAACTGTGATCCTCTTGTCTCAGCCTCCCAAGTACTGAGATTGCAGGCGTGTGCTACCACACCCAGCTCTGCAACCTTCTTTATAATAAGATATGAAGAAATACCCAGTCTGGAGCCGGGCGTGGTGGCGCACACTTGTAATCCCCACACTTGGGAGGCTGAGACAGGAGGATCGCATAGGTTCGAAGCCAGCCTCAGCTACTTAGTGAGGCTCTCAGCGACTTAGTGAGACCCTGTTTCCAAATAAGTATAAAATAGGTCTGGGAGTGTAGCCTAGAGGTGGAAAAGCCCTTGGGTTCCACCCCAAGTACCACAAAAAAAAAAAAAAAAGAAAGAAAAGAATACCCACTTTGGGTTATAAAAATTATTACATTGTATATTAAACAAATAGTTTTCTTTTCTTTTCTTTTTTTCGGGGGGGGGGGAGGCAACCCGGGGCATTCTACCTCTGAACCACACCCTTAGCCCTATTTTTTATTCTTTATTTTGAAACAGGGACTCACTGAGTTGCAAAGGGCCTCAGTAAGTAGTAGCTGAGGCTGGCCTCGAACTGCCATCCTCCTGTCTCAGCCTCCCGAATGCTGGAGCCATAGTTTCCTTTTTCAAATGAATGCTTTGATCTTGTGCATGCGCTTCCCCCCCCCCCCCCCGCGCCTTGACAGACTCAACGTGGTAATTTATTTCTTTGTGCACAAAAAGAGTAGGAGGATTGATGTATTTGTTTTTACAGATGTAAAACATCACATTCTTGGTGTCAAAAATCTTTCCCTTAGGAATTTTCAACCAAATAGAGCCTTATCCTACTTACCCTGAATTTAGTTACTGTGTCTATTCTGTTTTTATTTATTTATAATTGTGTGTGTGTGTGTGTGTGTGTGTGTGTGTGTGTGTAGCTATACCCCAGTCTTATTTTATTTTTTTGTTTGAAGCAGGGTCTCCCTAGGTTACCAAAAGTCTTGCTTAGCCACCGAGGCTGTCCTGGAACCAGTGACCCTCCTGTCTAAGCCTCCCAGGCAGTGGGATTGCAGTCATGCGTCACCACAGCTGGCACCTTGTTTATTTTTAAACCACTATCTGAGGTGCCTGCCTGTGGTCCAGCATTAAAAATGGTGCCCAGCGTGCCGGGCGCGGTGGCGCACGCTTGTAATCCCCGCGCTTGGGAGGCGGAGACAGGAGGATCGCGCAGGTTCGAAGCCAGCCGTGCGCTGGCTTAGGAGACCCTGTTTCCACATAAAGTTAAAAAATAGGTCTGGGAGTGTAGCCCGTGGGAGTGTAGCCCGGAGGTAGAAGGGCTTCCAGGAACCCCAGTACCACACACACACACACACAAAAAAAAAAAAAAAAAAAAAAAAAATGGTGCCCAGCGTGAAGCCCAGTCGGCTTCCCAGAGGCACGTTCTGGAGGCTGACTGATCAATTCTTGTACCCCACATTGAATCCAGGGGCTCCAAGTTCCACAGCCAGTCCATTTTATTTTTTGTTTGGGAACAGGGTCGCACTATGTTGCTGACTCTGGCCTTCAAGCTGTGACCCTCCTGTCTGGGATCTCAGGCATGTGCCACCACACCTGGCAGTGACATTTTCTTCCCTCCCTCCTTCCTTTCTTCCTTCCTCCCTCCTTCCTTCCTTCCTTCCTATTTTTTGGTACTGGAGGTTGAACTTTGGAACATTCTATCTCTGAGCTATACCCCAACTTTAATTAATTAATTAATTAATTAATTAATTTTGTGGTATTGAAGGTTGAACCCTGGGGCATTTTACCTCTGAGCTATTTTCCTAGCTCTATTTTATTTTTATTTTTATTTTTATTTTTATTTTTATTTTGGTGGTACTGGGGTTCCTGGAAACCCTTCCACCTCCGGGCTACACTCCCAGACCTATTTTTATACTTTTTAAATTTGGAAACAGGGTCTCTTAAGCCAGGGCGCCTGGCTTCGAACCTGCGTTATCCTCCTGTCTCCGCCTCCCAAGCGCGGGGATTACAAGCGTGCGCCACCACGCCCGGCTTCCTAGCTCTATTTTTAAATGTTCATTTTAAAACAGGGTCTCACTGAGTTGCAGAGGGCCTCACTAAGTAGCTGAGGCTGTCCATGAACCGCGATCCTCCTGTCTCAGCCTCCCGAGTGCTGGATTACAAGCGCACGCCACCTGCCCGGCTCATTCACTCATTTTCAATCCCTTGTTCAACCGAGGCGCACATCTTAGAACAAGACAGAAAACAAAGCAGGTGCGGTGGCGCGCGCTTGCAATCCCAGTCCTGGAGAGGCTGAGACAGGAGGACGGCGGTTCGTGGCCAGCCTCAGCTACTTAGTGAGGCCCTCCCCCACAACTTAGTGAGACCACGTTTAAAAATAAAGAATCGGCTGGGGGTGTAGCTCAGAGGTAGAATGCCTCTGTGTTGAATCCTCAGTAATGCAAAAAACAAAAACAAAACCCCCAAACCGTTCCAACTCTGGAGCTGATTCTAGTGCAGACACAATTAACTCTAGACCCAGAGACAACTGGTAGTTGTCTCCGAAGGACGTGGAAGAGGGGGAGGCCGCTCTGAGGAGGCCGGTGGTGGAGCTGAGGCTGGGAGGACGCAGGTGGGATGGCCGGCAGGTGTTCCCTCTGAGAGCAGGGAGCAGCCCGGGCTCGTGCTCCAGCAGGGAGGAGTTTGGATTCTATGACTACTTCTGACTACCTTCGGCTGATCCAGGCCGGGTCCTCCACAGGGCCTGTGCTGGCGTGGTGAAATGAGGGGTTTTCAACAGCCGCCTTGGCCCCTTGGGCCCAGACAGTCTGGTTCAGCCCTCCCGCGTATAAACTCCCGGTCCTGGGCTATTTTGCTGTTTCCTTTTAAGCTAAACCAAAGGGGCTATTTAGGAAACTCCTATAAGCAAACTCAGCCGGGATTGTCATTTGAGGGTAGAAAAAGGAGCTCCGTGCGAGGGACTTGGGCATACACGCCACCCAGCCCTGAGAGCCCCGGGGTGCTAAATTTAGAAGCTTCACCTCTAAATGGGGTGGAATTGCAGGTTCCTGGGGCCGGCGGAGACGCAAGGCAGCTGTGGCCGCCGAGTGGGCGGATTTAGCGGGAGCGGGCTCGGCTTCCTGGGCCGCACCTTGGGCAGAGGCCGGCGACGGGCCCGGGTGTCCAGGACCGTCCCGAGTGCCCGGGAGCAGCTGCCTGCCAGGTCCCAGAGGCGTCCACCTGAGAGCGGGCTGCCTGGGTGCCGGGCCTGTGAGGGGCAGCGAGGGACCGGGGGTGGACGAGGCGTCGAAGTCTCCACCAAAGGTTTGGGAACCGCGTGGTGCTCCTCCATCTCCTCTGCCCGGCTCACCTCTCAGGCCCTGCGGACACCCTGCGTGTCCAGACCCATGACCCTGAGCTCCCCGGGGACGCCCTAGGCCTGCCCACCCCACAGCTCCCCGGTCAGTCACCCCCAGTGAGGACGCAGAGGGAGGGAGGGTGCTCAGGGCTCCCGGCCCTCAGCTTGGTCCCGGGAAGTGTTTCTCTGGACCTCTGGGAGGTTAGTCGGGTCCTGGTGGCCGGGACTGCCTGCAGGGAGCTCCAGCGCTCCCCGGGCTCCCTGCAGGCAGTCCCGGCCACCAGGACCCTACTAACCCTCTGAGTGGGACCCTCTGCTGCCTAACGGTGTTCTTCTCTGGCCCTGCAGTGAGGGGGGGGCTGGGGGAGTGGCCCCCTTCACAGCCCGCCTGGCTGGGACCTCGGGCGGCTTTGGGCTGGGGTAACAGAGGCGGCTCAGAAACCTAACAGCCCCTTCACTGCGATATCACCCGGCTGGCTGTTGAACTTTCTGAGAGCTGAACAGTTAACTCTCGTGAACTGGTACAAGCCGGTGGCACGGGGCGGGTGGTGCAGTGCGGCCCCCTGGGGGCTGGGAAGTTCCCCGAGTGTATGTGGGGACTCCCATGTGCACCGGGGCTCAGCTGGCTTGGCTGCTCCCCCTGGGGTCCTTGAGCTGACCACAGCGCCTCTCCCTCCAGGCCTCAGTTTCCCTTCTATGCAGTTAGGGCTGGGGTAGTTCCTGCTCCCTAGGGACTTGTATAGATTTATTTTTATTTATTTATTTTGGTGGTACTGGGGGTGGAACCCAGGGGCTTTTCTACCTCTGGTCTACACTCCCAGACCTATTTTATACTTTATTTGGAAACAGGGTCTCACTAAGTTGCTGAGAGCCTCACTAAGTAGCTGAGGCTGGCTTCGAACCTGCGCGATCCTCCTGTCTCAGCCTCCAAAGCGCGGGGATGACAAGCGTGCACCACCACGCCCGGCTGGGCTCGTGTAGATTTATAAGATGACTTCTATAAAGCATTTAGCACGGGGCTGATGTAATAACCAAGGACCAGTTAATAAATGACGCCTATAGCCAGGTGCGGCTCATGCCCGTAATCCCAGTGACTCGGGAGGCTGAGGCGCCAGGGTCACAAGTTCGAGGCCAGCCCGGGCAACTTAGATTCTGTCTCAAAATGAAAAAATAAATTGGGCTGGGGGTGCTGAGCGTGGTGGTGCACCCCTGTAATCCCAATAGTTGGGAGGCTGAGGCAGGAGGATCGCAGGTTCCAGGCCAGCCTGGGCAATTTAGCAGGCTGGGGGTGTGGCTTAGTGGTAGAGCGCTCCTGGGTTTAATCCTCAGTACTGCATAAAAAAAGCCTCCTCTGCCGGGCTGCCTCAATTTCCCCATCTGTACCCAGGAGTCACAGCAGCCTGGCCGGGGCTTGGCACCAGGCAGTGGTCCTTTGTCAGGACTCAGCTCTGGCGGGGTCTTGGTCAGCCATTCGCCCAGAGATGGCGGCTCTTTTTGAGTGCCCCTGGATACTGTGGGCTCCGAGGGCACATGCTTGGTTCTTCTGACAGTGATCACGAGGCCCGGAGCTGGCTTGTCTGTTTGTGGGGCTTCCCTGTGAGCCGTGCAGGGGCCGTGGGAGGCAGGCAGGAAGAGCAGGGGGTCACAGGTGCGCCAAGGGGCACCGGCGAGAGCTCTGAGCCCAGCAGGCCTGCGTTACAGCTGAACCGGAGAGGTGCGGGGGCCCAGCTGGCAGCGGAGGGGCTGCTGGGACAGGGCTCACGCCCGCAGGCTGGGAGGCCGAGGTGGGATGGGGCTGGTACAGCGGCGAGGTCCCTGGACTCCTGGGACGACATTAGCCTGGCCGAGAAGCCAAGCGTGAAACCGTAGGAGTAGAGATTTAGGTTAGATATAAAGAACTTTCCAACGTCCTATCCTAGAGGACGCTAGCGGAATGGCCCTGCCCCCAAGGGACAAGGTGGCGGTTTTCCAACCCAGAGATGGTTTGGAAAAAAGAGAAGACAGCTAGGGCTCTGGGCTGGCCTTGCTGCCCCGGGGTTAGAGCTGGGCACCGAATCCAGGGCCTTGATGCCAGTCTGTGAAATGAGCCCTGTTGCCCCTGCCCAAAACCTCCCGTGACTCCCAGCCACCCCTGCCCTCCCTGGGCTCCTGCGCCGAGCTCCTGCACTCGTCTCTGCCCTTGTTCGGGGAGCCCCCTGAGCTCTTGCATTATACCGAGTCCTCCTGCACCCCTGGGCCTTTGCACACACTCCACCTCTACCTCACACCCTCTCCTCCCCTCTCTCTCGCCTGCCCAGTCTGTCTTGCCCACCCCGGAGCCCGTGGCCCCCCATACAGATCCCACGTCACTCTGGTCTCTGGTGTCAGCAGGGACCTGGAGCCCTCGGGCAGTGGTGTGGCTGTGTTGGTCGGCCAGGGCGTGCGTCCCAGCACGGGGCGTTTGGTGCAAAGCAGGTGCTTCCTGAGGGGCGTGGGGGGCCTGGGCTCAAGGCTGCTGCTCCAGGGCTAAGCACCCAAGTGTGGCTTACAGCGATCTGGGTTCGAATCCCACTCATGCCACCTGCCATAAACAGGTCCCCTCAGTTGCAGAACCCCGGCTGCCCCCCGGGGGGCCGAGATGGCAGGAGTTGCCCACTCTCAGGGTCGTGGGGAGGCCGGACACGCGGCGCTCTGCACTTGTGGGTGGCCGTGTCGGCTGACTCTCCTGTCCTCTCCCTGCAGGTGACGGCATGTCTGTGCGGGTGCGGTTCCTGGCCCCGGGGGACATGGGGACCGTGGGGACCGTGGGGACCGTGGGCCGCAGCGCCTCCTTCGCGGGCTTCAGCAGCGTGCAGAGCCGCAGGATCGCGTAAGTGCCGCCGGGAGCCGGCGGGACTTGTCCTGGACTGCGGGAGGGCGCGGGCTCCTCCCACTGCCAGGACAAGACAGAGACCTGTAATTTCCTTGAGACCTGAATAGCTATCATTTCAAATACCCCAGAAGTCGATCTGGCCCACTGGGCAGGTCAGGAAAAATCCTCAGAGAGGTGAGTCCGCTAGCCCGAGGCCGCACAGCAGAGGGCTCAGGAATTAATTGGAGGGCGGTCCCCAGGGGCAGAGTTGAGGGAGCGCCCTTCCTTTGTGGTCGTCTGGACCTGACCTCAGCTCTCAGAGCCTCGATTACTTCATCTGAAAGATGGGCGTCATGGGCGCCCTACCCTTGGGCTGGCCACTGAGGCTCAGGCGGTGACAGACATGGCAGCTGCCCGCACCGCTGACAGGTGGGTGCTGGAGAGTGTCAAGGCGGAGGAGTAGTTAGTAAGCCCTGGTCTGCCATGACCCTGGCTTCATGCCCTGGGAGGAGGGCCTTTCCGCTCAGGGCCACTGCCCGGTGCACCCAGGCTGCCTGCCCATCCTCCACTCCAGGAACCGCCTGGCAGCCGGTAGGCCTGGGATGGTCAGCTTGCTGGCAGCCCGCGCCTCTGAGCCCTTAGCTGACGGTGGACAGGCGGGGCCCCAGCCGGAGCGGGGTTCAGAAGCTGGCTGGTCAGCAAGTCAGTCAACAAATCCCACGAGGCCTGGAGCCTGGGATGTTCCCTCCTGCTCCAGATGTGGACCAGCGCCCTCTGCGGCCTCCAGGGCCTCAGGTGACCAGGTCCACTGCTCATTCTGCCCCACACTCGGGCAGCACGACCTCGGTCCTCCAGCCTCGCCTCACCCACCCGGCTGCCTGCTCCCAGAGACAGCCCTGCGGCCAGGCGGCCAACCCTCTCTCCCGGGCTCCGGCCGGCTCAGCTTCAAAGTGTGCCAGGGAGTGTCCCTCTGGGTGAAGACCCTGGGAGCCCCTCAAGGCCCTGGTTTTGGGGGACAGTCTCGGGCCCTGCCCCGCAGACTAATGGTCCCAGGACACAGCAAACAGTTGGCCGGCAGCCATGAAGACAGATTGGGCTTTAAAGACCGTGCAGGACCCAGAGTAGAGGGCTGGGAGTGAGGAGGGGTGGCCTGGAGGCCTTCCAGGGGCCCAGGGTAGCAGGTACAAAGGTCCTGGGGTGGGGAGAGCTTTGAGGGGCAGAAAGCAGGTGTGCGGCCAGGGGTGGGACAGTGCTCAGCGAGGGAGGTCAGTGGGAGCCGCGAGTCGGCGGTAAGGACTTGAGACCGGCTCTTGGTGTGACAGCAGCCACTGGAAGGCTTGGGCGGGGGCCCCGAGGTGGGAAGAAATTTGGCCAAAGACCCAGCGATTAGCACCCTGGACTCCAAGGCTCTGAGAGGAGTGCGTAGGCATCACTGTGAGGAAGGTGCACAGTAGGTGCTCCTGGGAGGGCCGTGGAGTGGGCTGGGGTCTGGCGGGGCCTACGATGTCAGGTCCCCACCCCCGTGGAGTTCCTCATCAGGGCTGGGAGGGTCGGCAGGTGGGTGACCCTCACCACGCCACGGGCCCTGGTGTGGGGCGGCCCACCCAGTTCAGGGGACCCTGTGCAGTCTGAGCTCACAGAGGGCCCCGTGCGGGGCTCGGTGCCCATCTCGCCATCTGGAGGCTGGGCTGGCTTGGTTCTTTATTTTTAGATGATTTTGTTGGTGCGTTATAGTCTCCCATCATGACATAAATCACGATGATGACGTGTGTGCACACAGCACCTGGTGGCCCCCTACTTTTTAATTTGGCTTACTTTATCTTTTTTGGGGGGTCTGGGGATAGAACCCAGGTGCATTTGACCTCCGAGCTACACCCCCTGCCCTATTTTTTTATTCTTTATTTTGCAACAGGGTCTCACTAAGTTGCAGAGGGCCCAAGTAGCTGAGGCTGTCTTTGAACTGTAATCCTCCGGTCTCAGCCTCCCAAATGCTGGGATTACAAGCGTGCACCACCGCGCCCGGCTTAATTTTAATTTTCGAAACAAGTTCTACGTCGCCGAGGATCTTACTGAGTGGTCGAGGCTGGCCGCAGACCGCGAGCCTCCTGTCAGCCTCCCGAGTGCTGGGATTACAGTTGTGCACTGCCGTGCCCAGCTGTCCTAATACGTTTAGAACAAGAGGGCCGTCTGTTTTTGACTTCCGCTCTCTGCCCACCTCCCGGGCTCTGCACGCCTGGCTGGGCGCCGGGGTGGCCTGGGTTGTGTTTCAGCTTCACCTTCTGGTCCTATTTTCCTGGTAACCGGACCAGGCTGACATCCAGCGCTGCCAGGCACTCGGTGCTGGCGGGGGGAGGGGGGAGGCCGACCTCAGATGGGACATGCGGCTCCGCTTAGGGCGGGTGATGCCTCCTGCCCACACCCACGTCCACTCTGTCACCTTCAAACCCCTCTGACCACAGTCAGAGGGTTCCCTGGAGAAGTAGCCTGATGGCAGGGATTTTGGTAAAATGTGAATAATTGAGCCAGGCATGGTGGCACGCGCTTGTAATCTCAGCATTTGGGAGGCTGAGACAGGAGGATCATGGTTCGTGGCCAGCCTCAGCTACTTAGTGAGGCCCTCTGCAACTCAGTGAGACCCTGTTTCAGTGTAAAGAATAAACAGTAGGACTGGGGGTGTAGCTCGGAGGTCAAATGCTCCTGGGTTCTATCCCCAGTACCGCGCGCACACAGAAAAGTGAATGATCGCCCTAATACATCCATTTTCTGGGCACTGGGGGAGGGGGAGAGGGAGACAGAAGGGGTAAAGAGGGCCGGGCCCTGGTGATGTCCTGTTGGACCCAAAGGGGCAGGCAAAGTTCTCCTACATTCCTCTCGGGCCCTCTCCTGGGGGTGTCCGCGCCCCGGGCTGTCCAGCTGGAGCCCTGGTCCCCAGCCCAGAGGGACAGTGACTCCCCTGCACCTGGGGAATTGCTCTCTTGGGCCCATAGGTGTGAAAACTACGATTCAGCCTTGACCTCCCAGGAGGCGGGGCACAGTGGGCAGGGAGCGGGCCCTCTCTACAGGCGGAACGCTCAGCCCAGACATGGCGAGGCTCGTGCTGTGTGCACCCCTCATGGGCCCCGCCTGGGGGCCGGGCAGGTGTGGGCTGCAGCCCACCCCGGCCGCCTCCTCCACGGGGCTAGGGCAGCGGCTGCTCCGTGTCTCACGGGAACGCGGGGTGCACGTGCCTTCCCAAGCTCGTCTGACAGGCTGGGTGTTTAATATTTACTGAGGCCTCAGAGCTGGGACATCTACCCCCGAGGCGGTGCCCTGACCGGGCTGGTGACACCAGGGACAGACGTGCAACCTGATTTCGCCATCTGAGGCTTCACAGCATCCTGTCCCTGGTCCCGGGAGGCCGCAGTGCTGTCCTGCGGGGCTCAGACCAGGGGTTTGGATGGGAGGGGCCGGGCCCTGAGCCCTGGAGTGGCGGGGCGGGCTCCCCAGCCCCTGCTTGGAGCCGCCACCTGCCTGCTCGGCTGCTGGGACTCACCTTTCGACCCAGGCGAGATGGCGACCTTGTGGAGGGCCCGATCCAGGAGGTGGGTGCTGTGGCCCCCGGGGCGTGGGCAGGTGGGGGGCTCAGGAAAGTGTCACTTGACTTGGTCTGTAGGGACATCAGCAATGACAGGGACCGTGTCTTAGGTTGAGTGTCGTAGCCGCGCTCTGTGCCTTTAATGCCCGCCCCCCCGCCCCCCCCTTGTGTCCCCTCCCCTCCCACCGAATATATATTTCTCTTTGGTACTAGGCACCGCCCCATATGATTGTAAAACTTATTTAATTCCCACATGGTTTTGGCATGAGCTCTTTGCCAAACGTAGCTTCAACTTATTTTTGTGTGTGTATGTGGTGCTGGGGGTGGAGCCCAGGGGCTTTTCTACCTCCGGGCTATACTCCCAGACCTATTTTATATTTTATTTGGAAACAGGGTCTCACTAAGTTGCTGAGAGCCTCACTCAGTAGCTGAGGCTGGCTTCGAACCTGCGCGATCCTCCTGTCTCAGCCTCCCAAGTACTGGGATGCTAGGTGTGTGTTACCACGCCCAGCAAACTTCTCTGTGTTTATGAACCCATATCACGTTGATAATGACCCTCACCCTGGTCAGCATTTTGAAGACGAGAAGGCTGAGGCCCAGAGAGGGTCATTTCTGCCCAGCCGCTGGGGTTTGCACATGGGCGTCTGGCCCAGAGCTGTGACTGTAACTTGCCCAGGGTCACACAGCCCAGCAGTGGGGAGCCAGGGCCTGGCTACACGTCCCTGGTGACCTCAGCTGGTCTCTTGGACCACAGGGCAGGGGTTACACGTCCTCAGCTGGTCTGTTGGACCACAGGGCAGGGGATGGTCTGGGTCACTGCTCTGCACCCAGGCCCTAGAATGGTGGCTGGTATCCAGCAGGCGCTCAGTAAACGTCGAGTGAATGGATAAGTATCTTTTCATTCTGTGGGGAAGGCACTCTCATTTCCTATACAGAAGAGAACGCTGCAGCTCGGGCAGGGGCAGGACCTGCCCAGCTGCTGGGGTTTGCACATGGGCGTCTGGCCCAGAGCCGTGACTGTAGCCAGCGCAGTGAGCCCCCGCGGGTGCCAGGCATAGTTTGGGGGAGCCCTGGGACTTGGGCTGGCTCCGGGCGGCTCCTGCGCTGTGTAAACAGTGGCGGTGTGTTACACTCCACGTGGAATGTGCGGCATCTGGCCCAGCTGGAAATGTAGCCCGGCCACTCGCTGGGCTCCGGGGACCGGGGCGCCGTGGCATTGTGGCTCCTCCCGGGGCTGGCGAAGGAGCTGCCGCCGAGTGCCCGGCTGCCTGACTTCAGACCCCAAACCTCCATCTCCCCGTGCACCGTGAGCCCTAGAGGGCGGGCCCCAGGCCCTAGGCCCCTGACCCCGAGAATCCCCTAAGACAGTGGTCCTCAAAGTGTGGTCCAGGTACCAGCAGCATCAATGGTAGAAACGCAGCTTCCCAGGCCTGCTGAAGCCCGGGCTGGGTGAGGGCAGGGCCAGCAGTCTGAGCCAGATTTGTCTTCTGGTCTTACTTTTTTTCTTTTTTGTGGTACTGGGGATGGAACCCAAAGACATTCTACCTCCAAGCTACACCCCAGCCCTATTTTTTATTCTTTATTTTGCAACAGGATCTCACTAAGTTGCAAAGGGCCTCACTAAGTAGCGGAGGCTGGCTGCGAACTGCGATCCTCCCGTCTCAGCCTCTCGAATGTTGGGATGACAGGCGTGCGCCACCACGCCCGGCTTCTCCGGGTCTTTCTGACCGGTCTCCTGTGCCCTGTGCCCTTTCCTGGTGGGGTCTTTAAGGTCCCGGGGTTGGGCTCCCCCTTAGCTCTGCCCTAAAACTGCAGGATCTTGGACCGTGGACACTCTGATCTCCAATCCCCACAGCAGGCTGTGTTTCCCCCTTTGACTTAGCTCTGTGTTAACTGAGCACCTATTTTCCCAGCTGTGAACAAGGGGGAGGAAACAGACTGTGACTGTTCTAACAGTAGCTGATTATTTATAAAGCGCCTACTAAGTGCCTCCTTTGTGCCAGACGTCAAGCCTGGCGTCTTGGCGTATCCAACACCACCCTGTGAGCAGGCTCAGCGCCTGCCCTCACTGTACAGATGGGGAAACTGAGGCTTAGCGGTATATTTGTGTAGAGGTGAAGGTGTTCTGACAATGGAACCCTCAGGATGCAGGTGCTTAGAGAAGACCCGTTCTCCCCGTCTTGGTCTAGCGGTGTGGCGAGGCGGGGCAGCATCGCTACTCGAGGCTGTCCAGGGTCTGTGCTTTCTCCCTCGGCGCTCAGCCCTCTCCTGGGGAGGCCCCGCACGTGGCTGCAGCTGGCTCCCAACGCATCCAGGTTCCCACCCTGGGGAGGGATGATCTGGAGAGATGGTCAAGCAGCTCCTCTGTAAGAACTCACCGTCATCCCAGCACGTGGGAGGCTGAGACCGGAGGATCGCAGGTTCTAGGACAGCCTCGGTTACTTAGTGAGACCCTGTTTCAAATAAAGAAAAATAGGGCTGGGGGTGTAGCTTGGAGGTGAAATGCCCCTGGGTTCCATTCCTAGTACCACAAAAACAAACAAAAGAAAGGCAGGCGTAGTGACAAGCATCTGTGATCTCAGTACTTGGGAGGCTGAGACAGGAGGATCACAGGTTCAAGGCCAGCTTCTCAGCAGCCTAGTGAGACCTTATTTTAAAACAAAAAATTTGAAAAAGGGCGGGGGGTGTGGCAGAGGTAGAGTGCCTCTGGGTTCAATCTCCAGTATCAAAACCAAAATAAAACTAAAAAGCAAAGCTGACCCTGAGGCCACCCGCCATCTTCACCAGCTGAGGCTGTTGCCGGTGCAGGCGAGTGGGGCTCAACTTCAGCAGGCTGGGAGGAAGTTCTGCGCGCCCGGCGGGCAGCGCAAGCACCGCCGCCTGTCCCCGAACCTGCTGCATAGGCTGTAGGGCCAGAGTGGGGCTTAGGTGCCGGGACACCAGCCGTGGGCTGCACTGCTGGGGTCAGTCCTGAGACACTGAAACACCTCGTGGGCCGAGGCTCCCGGCCGTCACTCCTGTTCATGCTCAGAACCGTCTAGTCCACACTCAACTTCAACTAGCTTAAGTGAAAAAATAGCAGGCTGGGAGGAAGTTCTGCGCGCCCGGCGGGTAAATATTAGCTCAAGTATTTGCAAAGGCCACGGGCGGGTCCAGCTTCAGGCATTGCTAGATTCAAGAACTAATTTTCATTAGTATAAAAATAGAGCTGGGGCCGGGTGTGCTGGCGCACCCTTGTAATCACCGGGCTTGGGAGGTGGAGACAGGAGGATCGTGCTGGTTCGGAGCTGGCTGCGCTGGCTTAAGAGACCCCATTTCCAAATAAAAATATAAAGTAGGTCTGGGAGTGTAGCCTGGAGGAGAGGGCTTCCAGGAACCCCAGTACCACCAAAAAACCCCCAAAAAACAGAGCTGGGAACTGCCCCAGGGGAAAATCCAGGTGCTGTCAACACAGGGAGGGGCACGAATGCTGGGCAGGCGCCTGCTCTGTATAAACCGTAGGGCTACGATTTGGCCTCCCATGCGGCTTTGGCTGCACAGAGCGTACTGGTTAGAGAGCCCTGGCATTTTTGCTGCTTGATTATTTCTCTACATAAGTTTATTTACAGTATTAGGGTCTTTTTGTGGTACTGTGGTTCCTAGAAACCCTTCTACCTCCGGGCTACACTTCCAGACCTATTTTTTATAATAGTTTTACTTGGAAACAGGGTCTCTTAAGCCAGCGCGGCTGGCTTCGAACCTACACGATCCTCCTGTCTCCGCCTCCCAAGCGCGGGGATTACAAGCCTGTGCCACCACGCCTGGCGCAGTGTTAGGTTTTTATTTTTTTTATTTTTTATTTATTTATTTATTTTTTTTTGTGGTGGTACTGGGGTTCCTGGAAGCCCTTCTACCTCCGGGCTACACTCCCAGACCTATTTTTACATTTTTTTATTTGGAAACAGGGTCTCCTAAGCCAGCCCGAGCGGCTGGCTTCGAACCTGCACGATACTCCTGTCTCCGCCTCCCAAGCGCGGGGATTACAAGCGTGTGCCACCACGCCCGGCAGGTTTTTAATTATTCTTTTCATTCTCAAATCTGGGCCCTTCATTTTACAGATGAGGAAGCTGAGGCTCGGGGAGTCCCCGCCGTCTCAAGGCCACACAGCTTGGAGGCGGTGGGGCTGGGGCCCAGCCAGGTCCCCTGACTCCTGGGGCTCTGGTCAGCTTCTAAAGCTTCTGTCCCTGGGAGGGCTTTGTCCACTGCCTCGCCCTGACCTCGCTTTGCCTACGTCCCTTCTCACAGAAAGTCCATCAACAAGAACTCTGTGCGATCGCGGATGCCTGTACCATCCTCCAGGACGTACGGCACGCTACGTAAGGGGTCGGTCTGCCTGGCCCCCCAGCCCCAGCAGGTGAAGAAGATCTTCGAAGCCCTCAAGAAAGGCCTCAAGTGAGCGGGGGGCCGTGGGCTGGGCCTCCCCCGGGGAGCCTCCCCCTGGGGAGGTGCGGGGTGAGGGAGGCCGTCCACTTAGCGCTCACACCTGGGGCAGCCAGTGCTTGGCACTGGGGACCCAGCAGGGACCCAGGCAGGAGGGTGGACTCTGGTCTCGGGGCTCCGGTC
This sequence comes from Muscardinus avellanarius, assembly GCF_963383645.1. Lineage (NCBI taxonomy): Eukaryota > Metazoa > Chordata > Mammalia > Rodentia > Gliridae > Muscardinus > Muscardinus avellanarius. The sequence goes on from NC_137805.1 coordinate 30,403,355, forward strand.
TTGCACTCAGTGTAGACAGGAACAGGCAGCCACACGGCTACAGACCCCACGATGCCGTTGTGACTGATTTCTGCCACACCGAGGGTCGGGTCGCGAGGGTGTTGCGGGGAGCCGGCCTGCGGAGGCCTGGAGCAGGGGCTGGTCCCAGGAGACTCGTGGTCTCCGAGAGGTTCTGGGAGGCTGGCTCCGCGCCAGCATCTGGGGTGACCATCCCGAGCAGAGGGAACAGCAAGTGCAAAGGCCCTGGAGTGGGAGCCCAGGCCTGAGCTCGCGGGCGCTCGAGTGAATGAGAGACGGGCGACGGCGGGCAGAGGCCAGCACAGGGAGAGACGGTCCTGAAGACCTATTCACTGAGTGCTCAGAAGGCGCCAGACGCCAGGCACAAGTGGGAACAAGACAGACAAGGATTCCTGTCCTTGTGCAGCTGACTCTGAGCAGGGCGGAGACGATACGCAATGCAGAAAAGTAAACTGCGCTTATGTCGGGTGGCGTTAGTGTTGCAGGAAAGCAAATGGCCGAGGAGGCACGCTGCGGGGCTGTTGTAATCGGGGTGCCGATGGAGGCCTCCCCAAAGAGGTGGCGCTGAGCAGACCCATGGGCGGAGGGAGTGGGCCATGTAGATAATGTGGGACGTTCCTGGCCAGAGGAGCCAGCCTGTCGGCCCCTTCCTCAACGCCGGTCCTTGTCCTGCGCAGGCAGCACCTGTGCGCCCAGCAGGCGGAGCTGGACTACCTGAGCGGGCGCCACGGGGACACCCGGCGCAGCTCCAGGCTGGTGAGTCCTCCCCGGGACCCAGGACCCTGGTCCCCACCCCACCAACCCGCGCCGGGTGTGGGAGGCCATGGAGGGGACCTTTCATTGTGAGGGACGTGAGCACCGCAGACCCCGGGTCACCCTGCCGTCCCCTCTGGCCTCCAGCAGTAGCTCGAGGCAGGTGACGTTGTGCAGGGACAGGCGCCGTCCACCGTGCACACCTGCGCCATCGGCACCCGGGGCCAGGCGGTTCCTGTGACCCAGGACCGAGGGCCGTTCTCTCCTGGTCACAGTGGACCCCGGCACTGTCCTGTCAAACCCACACGTTTCTCCGGTGTCCAGCGCTCGCCTGTTCTAAACCCTTGGTCCGTCTAGTCCAAGACTCACCTGCTCTGGGCTTCCGTGGTCCCCTCAGTAGAGAAACACCGATAAAAAGATATAAAAGAGCTGGGCGTGGAGGCACATGCCTGTCATCCCAGGACTTGGGAGGCTGAGACAGGAGGATCGCGTGTTTGAGGACAGCCTAAGCAAGTAGTGAGACTCTTATCAACCTAGTGAGACCCTGTTTCAAAATAAAGATAAAATAGAGCTGGGGCTGTAGTTTAGAGATAGAATGCCCCCAGGTTCAGTCTCCAGTAAAACACACAACACACACACACACACACACACACACACACACATAAATAAATTGACTCCCAGTTAAATTTGGTGTTGGACAAATAGTTTTACTGTAAGTCTATCCCACATGATCTTTGGGATACCAGCCTGAAACTTTCTTGGCTGTAATGGGAAGTGTGCATTCTCGTTGGGTGTCCTGTGTTTTCTCTGGCAACACTGCCAGGTTCCCACTCCTCAGGCTCCAGTGTCTTGGTGGCAGGCCTTCTCCCTGGCCAGGTGCCCCCAGCCCCTCTTCCACACCCTTCTGCCTGGTAAAAGCCCCGCTGTCCTCTCTCCATCAGCCGGTGGGTGGGGCTGGGCGTCTCCGTGGTGGTGTAGCCCCCAATCCCCCTGGCTCCAGCTGAGAAGCCCCGGGCCACAGGAGGCCTGGCCCAGGAGGTTGGCGGCGCCTCCCTGCCCTCACGGGTGGATGCAGTGGCGCCAGGTCCCGCTGTCCCCGCGCCTGCCCCAGCCCCCACCCCACACCAACAAGACCCCTTCGGTGGGGTCTGGAAGCAGCAGAGGGCTGACGAGTGTGGAGACAGTGTGTTTTCACTCTGTGGTGCAGAGGGGCTCCCCGAGCCCAAGGAAGGGCCATAGCTGGAAGTCAGACTGCCCTGGAGGCCGCTGGTTGGCATTTTTTTTGTGGTACTGGGGTTTCTGGAACCCTTCTACCTCTGGGCTACACTCCCAGGCCTATTTTATATTTTTATTAGGAAACAGCGAGGCTGGCTTTGAACCTGTGCGATCCTCCTGTTTCCGCCTCCCAAGCGCAGGGATTACAAGCGTGCACCACCACACCTGGCTGCTGGTTGGCATTTTGATATGGTGCTGGGGTTTTTTTTTTGTGTGTGGTACCGGGGATGGAACCCAGGGGCATTCTATATCTGAGTTACACCCCCAGCTCTATTTTTTATTCTTTATTTTTGAAACAAGGTCTCAGTGAGTTGCAAAGGGCCTCACTTAGAAGTAGCTGAGGTTGGCCGTGAACTGCGATCGTCCTGTCTCAACCTCCCGAATGCTGGATTATCAGCGCGCCCCCGCACCGGCATGCACTTTGTCCCTGTACTTGGGAGGCTGAGACAGGAGGACTGCAGGTTCGAGGACAGCGTTCCTGTTCATTTTTAAGTGGAGTTCTAGTTCTATGATCTTAGTGTACACTTTCACACACGAGTACTTGGAGACACACTTTGGGGGTTCAAGTCTTTTCCCATCTTCCCATGCGGCGCCCATGGCCCCCTGGGGTGGGTGCTGCTCATGCCCACTCCCCTGTGAGGACGTGAAGGCCGGGGACACAGCGCGAGCAGCAGCCTCGGGCGGCCGGGTCCCCGGCCCGCACTCTGACCTGCCTCGGGGAGGAGCAGGGCTGGCTGCACGCACAGCTTCCTGTCCTGAGCCGAGGCCCTGCGAGCAGCCTCTGAGGCCTCGGTGGAACATTCTGGACTCTGACTCCGCGTGCTCTCTCCCTCCTCCCCCACAGGCCTTCTATTACGACCTGGACAAGGTGAGCGGAACCACCTGCGTCCACGTGTGGTCAGCAAGGTGGGCCGAGGCCGCCTGGCTTCCGGCCCCTGGCTGCCCTCTCGGGGCACCTCCCACTTTACACACGGGGAAACTGGGGCCAGCCGTGAGGCCCCACCGGGCCGGAGGAGGGCGGCGGGGCTGCAGGGCCCCGGCTGCTCTGAGAGCATCTCTTCTTTCCCTGGGAGAAGCAAACGCGCTGTGTGGAGAGGCACATCCGGAAGGTGGAGTTCCACATGAGCAAGGTCAGCAGTGCGGGCAGGCGGGGGAGCTGAGGATGAGCAGGGAGGGGAGGGTGACCTGAGTGGACCCCGGGCCTTGGGCTCGGGTGTCAGGGTAGCCAGGGTCAGGGTCAGGGTCAGGGCCAGGGTCTAGGCCAGGGCCAGGGTCAGGGTAGCCAGGGCTGTGGGGCTCTTACCTTGCTTGGAGAGGCCCTACGCAGAATCTCCCCAGCCCACCCAGTGCACAGAGGGAAAGCGGAGGCCCAGAGAGCCAGGCGCTGCGCGGCCACCTAGCAAGTCCCTGGGGCTCTGCTAGTCTGCAAACCCTTCTGTGGCCTGCTTGCGTGCCCAGGACCCAGGGGGTGGGCAAGCCTGCCTCCTCAGAGGGCAGCGTACACACCCACACACTTCACTAGTTTTTATCCTGTGCAGACTGTATACCAGTCCCTGCAGGCGCTGGGATGCGTCAGGAGCCAGGTGGTGACTGCCTACGGGCTCGCACCCAGGCGCTGGGGTGCAGCGGGGCAGCCTCCCCCGGGAAGACCGTGGGCGCCTCCCCGGGCGGCGCCCACCAGCCCGTGCGCCCCCGCAGGTGGACGAACTCTACGAGGGCTACTGCATACAGTGCCGCCTGCGTGACGGTGCCTCCAACATGCAGAGGGCCTTCTCCAGGTGCCCGCAGAGCCGCGCCTCCCGTGAGAGCCTGCAGGAGCTGGGCCGCAGCCTGCAGGAGTGCGCCGAGGTGGGCCAGGCTGCGGCTCCCTGTCTCCCCGGCCCTCCAGTCCCTGACAGTGTGTGAGCTCCTGGGGTGGGGGACACGAGTGGGCGAGCCGCCTCTGGGTCTTTGCAGGACATGTGGCTCATCGAGGGGGCCCTGGAGGTGCACCTGGGCGAATTCCACATCAGGATGAAAGGTAACAGGGCTAGGCCGGTGGGCCCAGGCCAGTCCGGGTGGGATCGCAGGTCCTCTTGGGGGCCTGAAGTCCTATGGCGGCTGAGAGAAGGGTGGGGAAAATCTGGGGGGCCAGGCCGGGCCCCGGTGTTGTGACGTGTGGCCTCGGGCAGTCTCGCTCTTCTCTGAGCCTCAGAGATGAGATGCCAGGCCCCCTCCTGGCCTGGGTCCCTCTGATGGCTTATCCTCCCAGGCCGATGGGGACGCCCAGTGGTCTCAGGTGCGGGGGAGGGTAGAGACGAGCCCATGTCTGTGTTCCAGGCCTGGTCGGCTACGCTCGCCTCTGCCCTGGAGACCTGTACGAGGTATGGCTGGTGTCTGAGTGTCCTGGGGCCAGTGGCCTCTGGGGTGGAGCTGTTGGGAAGGTATCCGCAGGCCCCATGCAGGAGGAATCACCCAGGCCTCAGCACACCCCTCTCTGGCGTCGCCCGCAGGTGCTTCTGCGGCTGGGCCGCCAGCGCTGGAAGCTGAAGGGCCGCATTGAGTCTGACGACAGCCAGACCTGGGACGAGGAGGAGAAGATCTTTGTCCCCTCCCTGCATGACAACCTGGAAATCAAGGTGGGCGCGGAGCCCGGTGGGGGTCTGGGCGCCCAGTGTGGGCTCCGACACCACCCTCCAGAACCCCTCCCCAGGTGACGGAGCTGCGCGGCCTGAGCTCGCTGGTGGTGGGCTCGGCGACCTGCGACGTTGCAGACTTCTTCACCACGTGGTCCCAGGTCATTGTGGTGGACATCACAGAGCTGGGCACCATCAAGCTGCAGCTGGAAGTGCTCTGGAGGTGGGTGCATGGGCCCCGCCACCCGCGGGCACACCGTGGGCCTGCCGCTCCTGGGTCTGGCTCAGGCCATGGCCTCCTGCCCTCACTGCGCCTGCCTCTTGCTGCCTCCTGCCGTAGACAGGCCAGGTGCCCCTCAGTTAGTTCCGCCCTCATTTCTGGACACCTGGGCCACTGAAGCTGGGGACCCAGCCAGGGGCCTCCCAGGGGCCTCCCGGGCCCCTTGGGCGAGGCTGGCCTTGGCTTGCACATTGGTGTTTACTTGTAAGCTGGCGACAAGTGAGAGGCTCTGGGTCCCTCCTGAGCCTGATGGCCTCCCGGGGGCACCGGTGACACCGTCCTTCTCTCTCCTGCAGCCCCTTGGATTCCGAGAGCCTCCTGGTGTCGCCCAGCCCCACGGGCAGGCTTTCCGTGGGCAGCAGGAAGGGTTCCCTGTACAACTGGACGCCCCCAAGCACCCCCAGCTTCCGGGAGAGGTACTACCTGGTGAGTGAGCCTGTCCCGGGCCAGGGCTGCGCTGCCACCTGGGCAGAGCCCTCGGCACCCCGCCAGGAGCACTCTTGGGCTGGCCTCCCTAGAGGCCAGCCTCTCTCTGGGGCCGGCCTCCCTCGAGGCCAGACTGGGTGCCTGTGTACTTTCTCTTTCTCTGCTGCTGGCCCCTCCATCCTGGTCTCCAGAAGGTCCTAGGTATCCCCAGTGTTCGTTCGTTCCTTCATTCCTTCCTTTATTCCTTCCTCCTTTTTCTTTCTTTCTTCTTGTGGTACTAGGGATGGAATCCAGGGACATTCTACCTCCAAGCTACACCCCAGCCCTATTTTATTCTTTTAACTTCACTACGTAGTAAGGCTGGCCGCGAACCTGTGATCCTCCTGTTTCAGCCTCCCCAGTACTGGGATTACAAGTGTGCGCCACCGCGCCGGGCTGGCCTGTTTCTGGACACCAGGAGCTTGGCTCTGCACAGGTCTACCACCGCCTGTGGCCTTGGCCTCTGCTCTTTTCAGACTTAGTGTCCCCAGGAGTTTTGCTTCCTGTAGGGCCCAGAAAAGCACCTCTTCTTTCTGTGTCCCCAAAGACCAGGTCCCCGAGAGCCAGCTGCTTCGCCCCCCCCCCCCACTGCTTTCTTAATTTCCACCATGGCTGAACTGTGCTATAACAAGACTTGGAGGTGACCAGGTGTGGCGATGCACGCTTGTAATCCCAGCACTTGGAAGGCTGAGACGGGAGGATCACAGGTTCAAGACCAGCCTCAGCAACCTAGTGAAACTGGTTTTTGGTTTTTAAAACAAAAAAAAATAAAAAATAAAAAATAAAAAGGGCTGTGAGTGTAGCTTTGAGGGAGAATGCCTCTGAGTTCAAATTCCCAGTACCCTCCCCCCCAAAAAAAGGTATCTAGGTATAGAAGAGGTGGCACCTGGGTGGGCGCCCGGGCAGTGAGGGCACAGGCCGTGGGGATTAGCAGAAGCACCCGGGCAAAGGTCCTGAGTGAGGCAGGAACGTGTGCCTAGTCAAGGGGTCTGAGAGGCAAGAAGGCCTGGAGGCTGCAGCGGGGTGAGTTGGGGGTCGTGGGGTGCAGGGACAGGGCCTGTCCACATCTTTGGGAGCCAGTGGCCTTGGCAGAGCCAGGCATCTGAGCCGCGGAGCAGCCTGGGTCTTGGCATGGCCCCTGGGCAGTGCTGAGGCCTCTCCTCTGTCCCCACCCCAGTCTGTTCTGCAGCAGCCGGCGCAGCAGGCCTTGGGGCTAGGCGGGCCGAGGGTCCCCTCCATCCTCAGCTACCTGTCCGAAAGCGACCTTCAGGGCCCGGGCCTGCGGAGCCAGAGCCAGGAGCTGGCGGAGCTGGACTCCTTTAGCTCCGAGGACCCCCGGGACACCGAGACAAGCACGTCAGCATCTACCTCGGACGTGGGGTTCCTGCCCTTGGCCCTGGGCCCTGCCGTATCCCTCGAAGAGGGGCGGGAGGAGCCGCCACCCTTGGGCCTCTTGCCCGAGATGGCCCACCTGGCGCAGGGCTGGTGTGTGGAGCAGCCCGGCTGGAGGGACTTGGGAGCAGAGCGCCCCAACCCATCGTGGGGCTCCCCGGCCCACAGCTGCACGACCCCCGGGAACCAGAAGGGCCAGGATGCTGGAGAAAGTGGGGGTGCAGCGGCCGGGCCTGCCTGGGCCCCCGAGCGGCCCCTGCAGGAGGTGCTGGACTTGCTGCGGGCCGCGGGCCCCACCCAGCCCCAGCTCCGGGAGCTGGAGTACCAGGTCCTCGGCTTCCGGGACCGGCTGAAGGTATGCCTGCCAGGCCGCCTGGCCTCTCCCCTGCATGACCCGGGTGGGCCGTGTCTCCCCCAGCTTCGGTTTACTTACCTGTCAAGTGGGGATCCCAACATACACCCCTGGGCCCGGAGCAGGGTCGTTAGGGGAGCCCAGGGCCCCCAGAGGATAACTTGTTGCACATCCAGCCAGATCCTGGCCCCTCCAGAAACGCCTGGCCCAGTGGGTGGGGCTGCAGCTCAGTGTTGGAAACCCAAACTCGGGGTCAGACCTGGCGTCCCCGAAGGCTCTGCGGCCGCCTGCCTGCCTCCTCCACGGTCCATCTAGAACCTTTTTGGCACGGCTCAAGCCCGGGGCTGCTCTTGGTTTTCCAGAGGGCCGAGGAGGGCAGGTGGCACTCAGAGGCGCCGACCTGGACAGATGATTCTCCTTTTTTGTTTATATTAATTTACGTGTACGTTAAATAAAATATGCATCATCAGTACCTACTTATACATCAATTTATGAAGCCGTTCCCTTTTGTATAAGGCTTGTCTGGCATTGAACTAGTTAGCAGCTCTCTTTAAAAATTAGTTTTAAGCTGGGCATGGTGGCCCATGTCTGTAATCTTAGTACTTGGGAGGTTGAGACGAGATCACAGGTTCCAAGACAGCCTCCGCAGTGTCGCCAGAGTCTCAGAACGTACTGAAACCATTTCAAAACAATAGCAAAGCAGAAATAGGGCTAGAGGGTTAGCCTGGAGGTAGAACACCCCTAGGTTTGATCCCCAGTAACACACACACACACACACACACACACACACACACGTGCGCGTGCGCACACACACACACACATCTATGTATATAACATACACCACACAATATACACCACACATACCACAATATACAATATGCGTGCCACACACACACCACAAATACACACATACAAAGTTAGTTTTATTTTATTCCTACCCTTCCTTCAACACTGCAAATTAGCACAGGAGAAAGAAATTTAATTTCTCATCTTATTTCCAGTAACTTAGATAAAAAGTGTTCATTGCTTAGCACTGCTAAAGTCTTTCAAACAATCCGTCTGAAAATCTCAGGAAAAAATTCAAGAAATAACCAACCTCCCTCCCTCCCTCCCTTCTTTCTTCTTTCTTTCTTTCCTGGGAACCCTTCTACCTCCGGGCTACACTCCCAGACCAATTTTTAATTTTATTTATTTATTTATTTTTGGTGGTACTGGGGTTCCTGGAAGCCCTTCTACCTCCGGGCTACACTCCCAGACCTATTTTTACATTTTTATATTTGGAAACAGGGTCTCCTAAGCCAGCGTGCGCGGCTGGCTTTGAACCTGCGCGATCCTCCTGTCTCTGCCTCCCAAGTGCGGGGATTACAAGCGTGCGCCACCACGCCCGGCGAATTTTTTATATTTTTATTTGGAAACAGGGTGTCTTAAGCCAGCGCGGCTGGCTTCGAACCGCGCAATCCTCCTGTCTCCGCCTCCCAAGCGGGGAGATTGCAAGCATGCGCCACCACGCCCACAACATCACCTTTTTTTTTCTTTTTTTTTGGTGGTACTGGGGTTCCTGGAAGCCCTTCTACCTCGGGGCTACACTCCCAGACCTGTTTTTACATTTTTATTTGGAAACAGGGTCTCCTAAGCCAGCGCGCGCGGCTGGCTTCGAACCTGCGCGATCCTCCTGTCTCTGCCTCCCAAGCGCGGGGATTACAAGCGTGCGCCACCACGCCCGGCACAACATCACCTTTTTCTGAAATTTTTGATTCTTTTTATGTGGAACAATTTGAGTTGGCATGCATGCAGCTTCTATCACATTTCTGCAAAAAAAAAAAAAATGCCCACTTTATATAAAATTAACATCACAGTGATGCAGTCATTTAGAACATCTTTGCTGGGTGTGGGGGCGCACACCTATAATCCCAGGGCTTGGGAGGCTAAGACAGGAGGACCACAGGTTCTAACTCAGCCTCAGCAATAGTGAGACTAACCTAGTGAGACCCTGCTTCAAAAAAAATTAGAATAATAAAAACGGCTGTGGGGTAGCTTGGAGGTAGAAAGTCCCTGGGTTCCATCCTCAGTGCCCTAAGAAAAATATTTGAGGTATTTTCCTCCTTTGGGAAAAACAAATAAAAACAATAAAAGTCCTGAGTTTTGGTTTGACCTTTCTTTTATGGATTTTATGTGTATGTGTGTGTGTGTTGCTGGAGATTGAACCCAGAGGCATTCTACCTCTGAGCTACATACCCAGCCCTATTTATTTATTTATTTGTTTATTTATTTTTTGTGGTACTGGGGGTGGAACCCAGAGGCTTTCTACCTCCGGGCTATACTCCCAGACCTTTTCCCATATTTCATTTGGAAACAGGGTCTCACTAAGTTGCCGAGAGCCTAAGTAGCTGAGGCTGGCTTCGAACCCATGCGATCCTCCTGTCTCAGCCTCCCAAGCGTGGGGATTACAAGTGTGCGCCACCACGCCTGGCATTACCCAGCCCTATTTAAAAAAATTTTTTTTACCCTGAAATAGGGTTTTGTTAAGTTGTCCTCGAGCCTGTGATCCTACTCCTCACCTCCCCCGGCTTAGCTTCAGTTACTTTTTTCTGCAGTGCTGGGGACTGAACGCAATGGCTCACATACCCTAACTAGGCAAGCACACCCCCGCCGAGCTGCATCCTCAGCCCCTCAGCCTGACTTTCTAAGGAGAAATCACACGCTCACGTCTAGGTGTGTGTGTACGTAGGCGTGTCACACTCACGTCTAGGTGTGTGTGTACATAGGTGTGTCTCCGTGCCCAGCATCCTCCTCATCTGTGGATTCTGAACCCTCCTCCTCCTCATTTCTGGGGACGTGCAGCGGCAGGGGCCGTGCTGGCCAGCACGCACGCACGCATGCATGCACGTTCATAAGTTCGCAGCAAGGTCGGCAGCAAGGTCTCTTGCTTGGCTCTCCCCCTCCTCCCCCTCCTCCTCCTGCTCCTCCCCCTCCTCCTCCATGAGCAGCATCCCAGGCACGGTCTGTTCAGTGTCACATTTTTCAAATTTTTGTGCTTTGTGTCAGCGGTTTCACTGTTTAAATGAGCGTGAGCAGTCCTGAGTGCAGGGAGGGGTGTGTCTAGAGGAGAAAATACTTGTTACTTGAGCCCCCAACAGGCAGAAGCTCCCGCGCTGGTGAAGAGTCCAGTATGACCACACTGACGGTTTCTATTAAATAAGGTGTCTTAGGTGGGTGTGGTGGCGAACACCTGTCATCCCAGTACTGGGGAGGCTGAGACAGGAGGATCGCAGGTTCAAAGTCGGTCTCAGAGCCACACATGGTGGCGCATGCTTGTAATCCCAGGGTTCAGGAGGCTGAGACAGGAGGATCATGGTTCACAGACAGCCTCGGGTACTTAGGCCCTTCGCAACTCAGTGAGACCCTGTTTCAAAAAAAGACTAAAAAATAGGGCTGGGGGTGTAGCTCAAGGGTAGAATGCCCCTGGGTTCCATCCCCAGTACCGCAAAAAGTCAGCCTCAGCAACTTAGTGAGACTGTTTCCAAATTAAAAACAATAGGCCTGAGGGTGTAGCTTGATGGTAGATTGCCCTGGGGTTCATTTCTCAACAGCACCCTCCCCCTGCAAAAAAAAAAAAAAAAAAAAAGGAAAATAATAAGGTTTTCTCAATCAGAAACATGCAGGGGTTTATACTGACTGGCCTGTGAAGGTGCCGTGCATAGGCCCCGGAACCTCACTGGTCTCCCCCAGGAGCTGCAGTTCAGCTCCGTGTTTGCCGATTGTTTTTCTGTGACTTTAGAGAGCGGAACTGCCTCGCGTGCAGAACTCTGGTTCTGTCTTGTCAGAACTCACAGCTGAGCCTGGTGTGGTGGCATGCACTTTTAATTCTAGAACTTGGGAGGCTGAGACAGGAGGATCACGGGTTGGAGGACAGCCTCAGCAAGTAGTGAGCCTCTCATCAACCTAGTGAGACCCTATTTCAAAATAGGGCTGAGGGTGTAGCTCAGAGGTAGAATGCTGCTGGGTTCCACCCCAGTACCACAAACACACACAGACACATAGAGACACGCGGAGACACACACACACACACACACACACACACACACACACACACGCACAGTGTCGCGCACCTCTATTTCTGTTCTCTCAGAGATGGGATCTCTGGCCAGCCTTGCTCCTCCTGCTGTACAAGGCCCTTGCTCTTTGGGCTCTGCTGTCAGGACCCCGGCTCTGCCCTGGGCAGTGTGCTGGAAGCAGGGACTGGGCTGGAGACAGGACGGGCGTGTCCAGGAGGGACCTGCCGGCAGCGGGCGTGGCACCATGAGCTCAGCAGGGGCGCCCTGGGCTTCCCAGGCTCAGGCACGGCCTCCAGCCTCCGGGGGTGGGGAGACCTGGCTGCCAACATGTCTGAAAAATAACTTGGGCCGGGCGTGGTGGCGCACGCTTGCAATCCCCGTGCTTGGGAGGCTGAGACAGGAGGATCGCACAGGTTCAAAGCCAGCCTCAGCTACTTAGGCTCTCGGCAACTTAGTGAGACCCTATTTCCAAATAAAATATAAAATAGGTCTGGGGGTATAGCCCAGAGGTGGTAAGCCCCTGGGTTCCACCCCCAGTACCACCATAAATAAGTAAATAAATAAATAAATAAATAAATAAATAAATGTCAAATGGAAATTAGGAATAGAAATTTAAAAAAAATAACGTGGGCCAGGCGTCGTGGCGTGCATTTATAATCCCCATGCTTGGGAGGTGGAGACAGGAGGATCGCGCAGGTTCGGAGTCAGCCATGCTGGCTTAACAGACCCTGTTTCTAAATAAAAATATAAAATAGGTCTGGGAGTGTAGCCCGGAGGTAGAAGGGTTTCCAGGAACCCCAGTTCCACCAAATAAATAAATAAATAACTTGGAATTTGTCACTTGCTAGGGCTAGGGGGAGGCGCCATGTCCTGCCTGAGGAGCCACAGGCTGGCGTGTGCGGCGCGAGGGTGTGCCCGCTGGGGCTGTGACCAGGCCCTGGCTGGCGGCCTGAGCGGCCTCAGAGCTCCTGCTTGTTCACAGCCTCGAGGCGTTCCACAGGAGCACGCGTCGGCCGAGAGCCTGATGGAGTGCATTCTGGAAAGCTTTGCCTTCCTCAACGCCGACCTCGCTCCCGACCAGCTGTCTCTGTTTGGGGGCTCCCGGTGAGTGTACCCCAGGCACCCCATCCAGGCCACCTCGGCTCCTGGCCATCGCTCCCAGCGTCCTTGGCCCAATTGCTGCTTATGTTGATAATTCACGGTGCTCCCTCCCCCTGTCCCTGCACTTGCGCAGCCTGGCACAGAACTGATCCTTGGTGGCCCTGAGCGACCGGGAAGCACCCCCACTCCCTGAGCTCCCTGCTCCGGTGAACAGGCTTTAAGAGTGGTGCATACATGTAATCCCAGGACTTGGGAGGCTGAGACAGGAGGTTCGCAGTTCGCGACCAGCCTCAGCTACTTAGAGAGGCCTCTGCAACTTAGTAAGACCCTGTTTCAAAATAAAGACTAAAAAATAGGGCTGGGGGTGTAGCTCGGAGGTAGAATGCCCCTGGGTTCCATCCCAGTACTGCAAATGGAGAGACAGAGACAGACAGACAGACAGACACCCTGTTTTTAAATAAGAAATAAAATCAGGCTGGAGGTATAACTTAAAAATAGAATACCTCTAGGTTCAATTGCCAGTACCGCAAAACAAAACATCCCTAAAACAAGACTCTCTAAAGACAGGGCACACACAGACCCTCTTCAACCCTGGCTCTCCAGCATGGCAATCCGTTCCCTCGGGGCCAGTCCACCCACACCCAGCACGCCACCTGCTGGGATCGCACAGGCCTGGGGCCTCTCCTGTCCCCAAACCTCAGCAGCCCCTTCTCATCTCCTCCCGCGGTGCCTGGGGAGGACAGGGCTGGGACTTGGGGGCCGATGTTCCTGCCTCCTCCCCACATCTGGAGCCCTGCCTGACCCACCCGTGCCAGGGGACTTACCGCGCCCCTCCCGCCTGTCCCGCCTGTCCCTGTGCTGCCGCCTTTGGCTTTTTCTTTGCTCTCTGTGTTGTCTGGCTTTCGCTCCACCTCTCCAGGACCTGGACGTGGAGCGCTCGGGGAGAGAGGGGCAGACAAGGGTGGTCACCTGTGTCCTCCATCCACCGCAGGAAGGACAGGGCCCCGCCGCCAGCACCACCGCTGGCAGTGCCGTCCAGGGAGCTCACCGCCGGCGCCCCGGAGCTGGACACACTGCTCACAGTCCACCTGCAAGTGTGCAAAGCCCTCCTGCAGGTGGCTGGGCTGGCCGGGGCTGGGCCTCTGCAAGGGAATGGGCGCCAGGCGTGGAGGGGGTGCGTACGGGGACCAGGGGCCCGCAGCCAGAGACCTGGGAGACCGAGGCTCCTCTGTGGAAGGTGCTGGCCAGGGCCTGGGCGGGTGGTCATGCGGCGCTGACGCTGAAGCTGCTTGAGCCACACTGTGAGTGCCAGAACCCCAGTCCACACTGGTCGGCCCAAAACAATGTCCCGGCTCGCAGCACTGAAGGCCCAGCCGCCCCCGGGGCCCAAGGCCTGGTTTCTGGGTCGCTCCCTGCTTCCGCTCTGCTTTGCTGCGGGGCAGGAGGGTCCCTTCTGGTGGCAGAGGTGTCCCTCCACCGGCTGCAGGGAGAATTCTGGGCTGGCAGTCAGGGAGCCGCCTGGGAGAGGGGGAGCCACAGTAGCTGGGAGCCACGCAGGATGGCTGGCCCCGGGCGCATCCCCACGCTAACCGGGCATCCCGGCTGTCTCCAGAAACTGGCCACCCCGAATCTGGCGAAGATGGTCCAGGACCGCCTTCTGGAAGAAGCAGAGGAGCAAAAGCAGGTCCTGGAGTTGCTCTCTGACCTGGATTTTGAGAAGGTCGGCAAGGCCACGTCTGTTGAAGAGAGTAAGTCGCTGCCACGCCCGCGGCTGGCCCTCAGAATGGCCTGGGCGATGGATCTGTGTCTCCTTCCCCAAAGCAGGGGGCGGCACTGTGGGGGGGGGGGTCAGGGGTTATCAGCACACGCCCAGGCAGCCATGTGACCGTGGGCAGAGGCCCTGCCTCTCTGAGCCTCAGTTCCCCTCCCTACGCTGGGGTGGACGCTGCCTAGGGTCCAGCACCGTAGCCCCAGGAGTGCCCTGAAGTGCAGAGGCCGTGATGGGTCTGCCTCTACCCCAGGGGGGCCTCTGGACAGCCCAGGGCTCTGGTCCCGCAACAGCTGCTTCCAGGGCATGGGCGCACCGCAGAGGGGACCCCTGGGTGCCCACTGCTCCACTTAGGTGTCCGCACCCCACCTGCAGTCATCCCACAGGCCTGGCACAGGAGGAGCTGCCTGCCGCTCTGGCAGGGATGCACGGGCCCCGGCGCCATCCTCTCCTGCCCCGCCTTGACGCTTCTGAGCCAGCTCAAAAAAACCTTCCTGCACAGGATCCGAGGGAAATACCCGGGACAACTGGAAATAGGTAGCTTCTCCCTCCGGCCTGCCCCAGTGGGGCTCGTGTGGGCTCGCACCCAGCCCCTCCGCCTCCTCAACCATCTTCATGGCCTTGAGTGCAGGGCGCTCCTCAGCTTCACTGCAAGCCACCTTCCATATCTTGGGGAAGCAAGGGCCTCTGTAGGCGGCCCGCTATGCAGGTTGTGGCCCCAAAGAGCACGCACACACTGGGGTGCCTTCTCTGGACCCCCCGGAGCCTTAAAGGGGTAGAGAATTGGAGGATGGTAGGCATAGGCAGGTAAGGCTTGATCGAGGTGTCTTTAAATGCCTGGACTCTTCCGCAGAATGTAGAGTGGTAGGTTTTCCTCTCGCTCAAGTGCAGGGTGACATCTGAACTCCAGGCGGCAGCTCTAGAAGCACAGGCCCCCAGGTGCTCGCTGGCACACACATTCCCAGGCCCTCTTCTGAGGTTCAGATTCCGGGGTGGTGTGGGCCGGGGGCACTGTGACGCCCCACGGTGGAGAGACGTGTAGCTGTGGACCAGAGCGGGAAACCTTTCCTGCTGGCCCTCGAGATGCTGGTAGGACACCTGGTTTCTCTCCATGCCTCCCGAGCCAGTGTGCCGCCGGCTGCTGGAGCAGGTGGTCAGCTGTGGCGGGCTGCTCCCCGCGGCTGGGTTCCCGGAACAGCAGACCACCATCACGTGGTTCCAGTTTCACAGCTATCTGCAGAGGCACGGCGTCTCCGACCTGGAGAAGCACTTCGCCCAGCTCACCAAGGAAGGTAGGCCGGGCAGGGTGGGGGCGCGGGTCCGGAGCGCCCAGGGCCGCCTGGTCCCACTCTTGGAAACACTCAGCTTCTCAAGCTACGGTTCACACCTTCCGCATTTCCCTCCAGCCGGTTTCTCTTGTCATTGTTTTGGTACTGGGGACTAAGCATTGGGGCATTCTACCCCCAGCCGCATCCCCGGTCAGCCCTTTTTCATTTTGAAACAGGGTCTCACTAGGTTGCTGAGTCTCGCTGGGCCGCTGATACTGTTCTTGAACCTGCCCCCCTCCCGCTTTGGCCTCCCCAAACCTGGGATGGCAGGTGAACACCACCACGCTCAGCTCCAGCTGTTGTTTTGAGAATTCAAACATAGTGAGATGCCACATTCTGCCAACATGGGGGAATTAGCTCTAAAGGAACATAGCTTTAGAAAGCCCAGAGGCAGCCGGGCATGGTGGCGCACGCTTGTGATCCCAGCATTTGGGAGGCTGAGATAGGAGGATCGAGGTTCACGGACAGCCTCAGCTACTTAGTGAGGCCCTTTGCAACTCTGTGAGACCCTGTTGCAAAATAAAGAATAAAAAATAGGGCTGGGGTGTAACTCGGAGGTAGAATGCCCCTGGGTTCCATCCCCAGTACAGGGAAAAAAAAAAAAAAAAAAAAAAAAAAAGCTCACAGGTGTAATCACAGCCACTAGGAAGACTGAGGAAGGAGGGTGGCAACTTAGCCAGACCTCATCTAAAAAAAAAGTACCGAGCAGCAGTCGGAGCGGGGTGGGGTGACGCTTGGATGGCCAGAATCCCTAGAAGTCCAGCTGGTGGTTTAATTGATTTTGAGGGTGTCTGATCCCTTCTGGAAGCTTGCCTGGATCCCAGCAGTGCTCCTAGAAGCCCGTGTGGACAACCCCTGGGGACCCTGGCCTGCGTCCTGCCTGGCCCTGAGCCCACCCCGCTGTCCCCCAGTTACTCTCATCCAGGAGCTGCAGGGTGCCAGGCAGGCCAGGACGGTCCGGAAGCTGCAGGGGAAGCGGCTGGGCCTGCTGCAGCCGCTGCCCGACACCCTGAGAGCCTGGGCGCTGCTGCAGCTGGACGGGCCCCCGAGGCTGTGCAGGGCGGCTGGTGCGCGCCTGGCCAGCGCGGCCAAGAACAGGAGCTTCCGCGAGAAGGTACGTCGGGTGGGTGCGGAAAGATCTGGGTTCGGGGAAACCCTCAGGAGGCCACGTGCGAGGCCCCTCGGGGCCCGCTGACAGTGCTCGACCCTGGAAAAGATGCTGGAAGCTTCTCAGTGGGATCTCTGAGATGTTCCCGGCACACCGGCTGAGAATTTTGATGGTCCCTTTTACTTTTTTTTTTTTTTCCAGTACTGAGAATGGAATCCAGGGGCATTCTACCTCCAGGCTACACCCCCAGCCCTATTTTTTTTATTCTTTATTTTGAACCAGAGCCTCACTAAGCTGCAGAGGGCCTCACTAAGTAGCTGAGGCTGGCCACAAACTGCGATCCTCCTGTCTCAGCCTCCCGGATGCTGGGATTACAAGTGTGTGTGACCACGCCCGGCTCCCTTTTCCTTTCAATTAATCCTCATCCTCGCTGTAATGATTCATCATGTCTATACTCAGGCAGCGGCTCCTGAGATGGATGGAAGGGGGCCAGTGGGGCCACACTCTATACCTTGGTCACACTCTAGAGAGAAAAACCTCTCAGCTACACTGTCAACAGGCCTTCCTGGAGAACATTTACCCTGTGGTTGTTTTTAAACTTTTTGTTACTGATGATTGAAGCCAGGGGCATTCTACTCTGAGCTACACCCCAGCCCTTTAAAGATTTTTTAAAGTAAGTGTGTGTGTGTGTGTGTGTGTGTGTGTGTACTGAGGATTGAGCCCAGAGACATTCTACCTTCTAGCTACACCCTCAGCCCCATTTTACTTCTTATTTGGAAACAGGGTCTTGCCAAGTTGGTGAGAGTCTCATTACTTGCTAAGGCTGTCCTCGAACCTGCAATCCTCCTATCTCAGCCTCCCAAGTGCTGGGATGACAGGTGTGGGCCACCACGCCCGGCTCTTTTTAAAAGTTTTGAAACCAGGTCATGCTAAGTGATGAACCTGGCCTCCAACCCAGGAGGAAAGACCCTCCTCTTTCAGGTTTCTTTTCTCGGTACAAGTGGCTCATTTGACTTTTTACCATTGACTTTTTACCCCCTAGGGGTGCTCTGAGCTGCTGCAGGAAGCCTTGGTCCTTAGATGTAGGAACAGCGGGCTGAGAGGGAACCTTCCGTGCCGGCGTCCGAGGGCTCTCCCTGCTTGCCTCTGGAGGGTTCTGGTCCTTACTCCCAGCCTCCTTCATGGACGCCCACCTTCAATGACGCCCCAAACAGTCATTCATTCATTCACTTTATTTATTTTTTTCGGTACTGGGGATGGAACCCAGGGGCATCCTGCCTGCAGTACTGAGGATGGAACCCCGAGGCATTCTACCTCCAAGCTACACCCCCAGCCCTATTTTTTTATTTTTATTTTTGGTGGTACTGGGGTTCCTGGAAGCCCTTCTATCTCCGGGCTACACTCCCAGACCTATTTTTACATTTTTATTTGGAAACAGGGTCTCCTAAGCCAGCATGGCTGGCTCCGAACCTGCGCGATCCTCCTGTCTCCACCTCCCAAGCGTGGGGATTACAAGCGTGCGCCACCACGCCCAGCTTATTCTTTATTTTGAAACAGGGTCTCACTGAGTTGCAGAGGGCCTCACTAAGTAGCTGAGGCTGTCCTGGATCCGTGATCCTCCTGTCTCAGCCTCCTGAATGCTGGGATTACAAGCGCGCCCACCACGCCCAGCTTCGGGGCTGAGGATGGAGCTGGGGCCATGGGAAGTGAGCCTCGGCACCAAGCCTGGGCTCTTGCTTGCGGCTGACATGCAGCCCCTGGGTCCTCCTGATCCAGGAGCCCTCCCTTTACAGCTGCGGAAGCTGGGTGTGCCCGTGGGCCAGGCGCGCCCTGCTTAGTTCAGGTGGCCTTTGCGACACTCTGAAGCCAGGCCAGCTCTTCTCTTGGCTGGATTGGCTAGGGACCGAGGGATGGGGTCAACGCTGTGCCTGGAAAGGGTGGCGAAGGGGAAAAGGCCATCTGGCTCCGCCTGGCAGCAGGCTCACCCATCTTCAGCTTACAAGGACACTGTCTGGTGTTCACCTCCCCTCTTGTTCTGAGCTGAACATGTGACTATTCTGATTTAGCCTTTCAGATGGTGGTTTCAGAATGCCTTCCTAAGACAGTATGAGACCAAAACACAAAACAAAACAAAAATCAGCGTAGGGACAAATTAAACCCTGTAGCTTGTATCTCGTGACTGTGCGCCTGGCCCAAAGACTGACAGATGGCATCCTGAGCTGTAAGAAAGGCTAAAAGCTGGCCCCAGTGGCCCCGGGAGGACGCTCACTCCCTGTCCCCCGCCTCGCAGGCCCTTCTCTTCTACACGGATGCTCTGACCAGCAGTGACACCAAGCTCCAGCAGGCCGCCTGCAGGGCGCTCGAGCAGCTCAGGGTGAGTCTACATGTCCTGCCATGATGGCAGGGCCCCCCAGTGTTCAGCGCTACACTGACCAGTTCCAAAATGAGTTCACTGGGACCAAGGGAAAAAAGTCACTGCCAGCAAGAGTGCCTGGCAGAGGCTCCCGGCCAGCTGCAGCACTGGAGGCCGTGGGGATGTGCACTCCCACCTGGCGAAGGTGCTGGGCCCCAGGACTCACTGCCGAGCCCTTGGGTTATACTCGCTTATGGTGCTGGGGGTGAGCCCAGCAGCCCTGGGCTGGCTTCTATCTCTCAGGTATACCAAGCCTTATTTTACTTTTAATTTTGAAACAGGGTCTAAGTGGCTAAGGGCCTTGCTAACTTGCTGGGGCTGGCCTTGAACCTGTGATTCCCCTGTCTCGGCCTCCCCAGTCCTGGGATTATGTTATGTTTTAAAATTCTCAATTAACAAAGTTTAAGGCACACCAAACTCATTGTAAAAGAATGTGAAACAGAAATGTAAAAGCAAGCTACCCATTGCCCTTGCAAACGGCAGGAATGACTGCTGCCATCTTGGCTTATTATTATTAATTTTGGTGGTACTGGGGTTCCTGGAAACCCTTCTACTTACGGGCTACACTGCCAGCTCTATTTTTTTAAAATATTATTTGGATACAGGGTCACTTAAGCCAGTGCGGCTGGCTTCAAACCTGTGCGGTCCTCCTGTCTCCGCTTCCCAAGCGCGGGGATGACCAGCGTGCCCACCATGCCCGGCCGGCTTATTCTTTTTTGTTTGTGGGTTTGAACACTTACAATTGTTGATCACATTAAACATAGTTTAAACACTGAAGCGAGCTGGGTGTGGTGGCGCATGCTGGTCATCCCCGCGCTTGGGAGGCGGAGACAGGAGGATCGCAGGTTCGTGGCCAGCCTCAGCTACTTAATGAGGACTTCCACTAGTGAGACCCTGTTTCAAAATAAAGAATAAAAAAATAGGGCTAGGCATGTAGCTCAGAGGTAGAATGGCCCTGGGTTCCATCCCCAGACCCGCAAAAACAAAAACCTGATTAAGTTGTCTGTGGTAGGCCCAACGCATTTTAGAATTCTTTATATTTTACAGTGCTGGGGCTGGACCCAGTGGTGTTCTCCTCGGGCTACACTCCTGGTCCATTTCATTTTTAATGTTGATCTTGCTAAGTTACTGCGGCTGGCCTCTAACTTGTGATCCTGCCTCAGCCTCCTAACTGGGATTATAGGCCTGTGCTGCCGTGCTCGGTTAGAATTCTTTATGAAGGGTCCAGCCAGTATGCATCTTAATTTAACCTGCTCACTCACTCTCATATTAAAGAAAATGTCGAGTTGCCATCCACTTGTTTGGTTTTTTTTTGTTCTTGTTTTTTTGCAGTACTGGGGATGGAACCCAGGGGCATTCTACCTCTGAACTACACCTCCAGCCCTAGTTTTTATTCTTTACTTCGAAACAGGGTCTCACTGAGTTGCAAAAGGCCTAGTAGCTGAGGCTGTCATGAACCGCGATCCCTGCTCAGCCTCCCAAATGCTGGGATTACAAATGTGTGTCACCATGCCCGGCTTCTCCATCCACTCTGAAAACTAAATAATGTCACCATGAGCATTTTGGGGCATAAAGTTTTAAAAAAAGATCTCATGGGCTGTCCCCAGGCGCCACTCCAGGGCTACAGAACAGGTGCCCGCCCGCAGATGTGAGGGGTGCCCGCTTCCCCTCTGCCTCACCTGCATTTGAATTCTCATCTAAAATATTAGTGCCCATTTGCTGGATAAGACAGCTCCCTACAGATAAAACCCACCCGACTCATCTATTCGTTCTGGGGTGAATGGAGAGGGCATCGCCAGCCTTGGGTGCTCAGCAGTGCGGGGAGGCAGGGACCAGCAGAGGGCGCTGCAGACAGGGGCGCCGGCCTGCAGGATTGCTCTTCTGGCTGGGCCAGCCCCTGGGCGGGACCAGGAGAGCCAGGAGGGCAGCGAGGTCCCCGGGGAAGCAACAGGTTTCCGCCCTGGCCCTTCCGGGAGGCGTCCAGAAGCAGGCGCTGCTGAAGGCTCCCTTGCCAGCAGTGTCAGGGCTGCAAAGCCTGGTGCTCGCAAAGCTGCTCTGACCACCCTGCGGCCACAGCAGCGGCCTGGAGCGCTGCAGACCATCCAGGGTGGGCCCTGCACGCGCAGGCAGGGTGGCTTCGACTGGCTCTCTGAAATGTCCCCTAACGGGCCTTTATTCTAACCTCCGACAGGGAATTGAAAGCATCGATCAGATTGCCTGCCTGTGCCAGTCTGACCTGGAGGCCGTGCGAACCGCAGCCCGGGAAGCCACATTGTCCTTTGGTAAAACAGAGGGTCAAAGGTCAAGCGCAGCAGAGTGGGGGCTCAGGGTTTTTGGGGTGGAGATGGGCCAGAGAGGCCGATCCTGGCTCTCAGAAACAGCATCGTGCCTGGGAAGACAGCCGTGGAACCTGGCGCAGGCTTGCCCTCCGCTCAGACCAGTGACCCGCCCGAGACAGGCTTCCTTCAGGGCAGAGATGGCGAGTTTTATTTTCTTCTTGAATTTCAGTTTATGATACTTGGCGAAAGGAAGCCTGAGGTGAGGCGGGGCTCCAATAGGGCAGAGTCTGTTGTTGATGGACTCTAGAGCAGTCCCCCTTGAGCTACACCCCTGCCCTATTTTATGTTCTTTTTTTGCAAACAAGATCTCACTAAGTTGCCGAGGCTGAACCAGGCATGGTAGTGCACACTTGTAATCCCAGTACTTGGAAGGCCAAGACAGGAGGATCACAGGCTCATGGCCAGCTCCAGCTACTTAGTGAGGCCTTCTACAGTTTAGTTAGACCCTGTTTCAAAATAAAGGCTAAAAATAGGGCAGGGGTATAACTTGGAAGTAGAATGCCCCTGGGTTCAATCCCCAGTACTGCAACAGACAAGTAAGTTGCTGAGGCTGGCCTCTTGTCTCAGCCTCCCAGGTATGGGGATTACAGGTACGCCCCACACCTGGCACCCTGTCCCCGTAAAGACCCCCGAGGCCCACATTTCTACGTACTAAGGCCACCCTGGCCTAGCAGAGTAGGACACGGGGGAAGGAGACAGCCCACTGACAAATCACCTTTCGATTTCAGGTGAAAAGGGACGCTTAGCTTTTGAGAAAATGGACAAACTTCGCTCGGAACAAAGAGAAGTTTTTTGCCAGGAAACAGAAATTGAAATTACAGTATTTTAAAAATCCTTGGCCCACGAGCTCAAATCTGACATATTTTCTCTTCCTAGCTCTGCCTGGCTTCAACAGGGCCTGTGCTTCGGGTGGGGCAGGGCAGGTGCTTCCCCACCCAAGAATGAGCTGGCCAGCCCTGCTGCCAGAGGCTTGAATGTTTACAAAGCCCTGGGGTGCAAAGTGCTTTTATAGACGCAGAAGGTTGGTGCGCAGCACTTCCAAGGCCGCTTCCGCCTCTGAGAGCCACCGCCTTCCTCAGGGTGCAGAGCCGCAGGTGACGGGTCTGGCCGGGCGATGGGCCCAGTAGTGCGTGGACCGTGAGCCTCCCTCCCGCGGGTCGCCGGCTCGAGCTCCTGGTTCTAGAAGTGGCGTGGACGCGGCGGTGGCCGTCATGCTAACGAACCTGCCGTGGCGCAGGCCACTCCAGTGGCAGCTCCGTCGCCTGGCAGCTGGGAAGGGAGAGGGCAAAGGCAGCTTTCCATGCTCCACAGGGCTCTGGACTGGGGCTGGCTGGCCAGGGCCCGACTTTCAGGAGGTTCCGCAGCACAAAGGAAAGAAGAAAAGGCCCGGCCAGGGAGCCTGGAGCTCGCAGGCAGTAAGACCACTCACTGACCCTACGAATCAAATGGAACCCGACTTTCGACATGAGTCAATCGCGGGCCTATTAAGTAAATTGTTCCAGAAGCCACAGCTGCTTTGAAAAGATTTCGCTGAAGAACATGTTGCTTTGAAGAGAATGAGTTTCCTATTTAAGTGTATTAAAAAAAAAATCAACCCTGTCTTGAGCTGTCTGTTAATACGGAGATCTAGGTTGGGCTTTGAGCACTGCTGTCCACCAGGGCACCGGGGAGCTCTGTGCTTCAACACCTCAGCTAGACATCCTGTACACACGCGGGGCTTATTTTGGTTTACTTAGTATTTATTTGCTTTGTTCATATGTTTCATTTTTAAAATTTTAAATAAAAACCTATTTCAATGGGTGTTTCTCTTTACCCCCAAAGAGCAGCTACTGCTGTTCCCCAGACCACCCACGACGCCCCGCCCAGCACGAGCCACAGCAGTCTGCTTGGCTGCTCCCGGCACATTTATTTTGTTCATTCTTCTACCTCTTCAAAGCTCAGGATGCCATTTCCACATCTCAACCCTTAGAGTGGGACAGTGGGTGTCCCTGGGCTCCTGGGGGCATCCTGTGGCCACAAGACTACGGCCGCTCTCGTCTCTCAGTCCTGAGGGCCTGCCCCACAGCCAGCGCGGAGGGCCAGGGGCCTTGGAGGACAGAGAGAATCCTTGGTACCATTCCTGCAGCATCGTGCAAGCCTGAAATGACTTCAAAACAGGAAGTAAAGCCGGGCGTGGTGGCGCATGCTTGTAATCCCCGCGCTTGGGAGGCTGAGACAGGAGGATCGCACAGGTTCGAAGCCAGCCTCAGCTACTTAGTGAGGCTCTCAGCAACTTAGTGAGACCCTGTTTCCAAATAAAGTATAAAATGGGTCTGGGAGTATAGCCCGGAGGTAGAAAAACCCCTGGGTTCCACCCCCAGTACCACCAAACAAACAAACAAAAAAAACAGGAAGTAAAAAGATGACTAATTTTTTGTACCTTGTACCTCATTTTCATCTTAAGTCAATTCTAAATCCTACGCAACTCTCTGGTGTACTACGCCGCGGTGGCCACTGTGTCTGGCAGGTGGCTAGGCGAGTCCTTGCATCAACTCGCCCAAGTCCTGCTTCCTCCGCACGGAGGGTGGGTGCGCTTCCAAAGGAACCCCACAGAGGCCAGGCGTCCAACAGGCCACCAGTGAGGGGCGCTCCTCCGTCCCCAGGGCAGCCAGGGGACCACTGAGACCACTCGACAGACAACATCTGTTTTGCATCAGCAGGGACGGAAAGAAATGTCGCCAGCCCTGGTTCCGGCCCACTAAGCAAAGAAACGGGAAGCAGCCCAAGTCCACGTTCTTTAGAAAAAATTTTTATTGTTGCAACTAAAATGCAAACCCATCGTTTATATGGCAAGTTGGAAAACTGTACAGTTGACAGTTCTGTGAGGTCACAGAAGACCCTGAGACACGCCCCCGTCATGCAGCCACGATGCACACACCTGCAAAGGCATCACCAAAACACCTCGCTTTTTTTTTGTAGTTTGTTTTTGCTTTCGTAAAAATGGTTTATCCCATGGCCATTGTAAAAGGATGGCCTGATGAGTAAATACGGGCTTAAGGCATACAGCAGGAATGCTCCCACCTCTGACACGGTGGACGGGGCAGACGGAGGCCTGCTCTGAGGACAGCAGGCCAGACCCACCGTGCACTCGAAAGCGACTGTATATACACACCCGAACGCCCGCACACACGGCCAGCACCCCAGAGAACACGGCCGCGCACAACACTGCAGCTGGCGCCTCGTGTCCCTCCATAGGACCTCCATGCTGGCTGCTCCCACGAGAAAGGCAAAACGTGAAGATGCTGGCAGAGAGCAGCTGGCCCGGCTGCCCTTGGTTCTTGATAAAAAGCCACTGAGTGTGGAGGCCCAAGGCCCCTCGCAGGAAGAGCACCATAGTCCCCTGGGCTCCATGGCGGTGGACACACTCCACAAGCTGAGCCAGGAGAATGGCGGCGCTGACGCCAAGGACTGTCGCCGCCGTGGGAGGAGGGCGCTTCCCAGCGATGCCTGCTTCCAGGCCATGGTCTGCTCCGGAATAGCGTGAGCCTGGGGCGGCAGAGGCGGACGCCAGAGGTGGGCGCCCCGCACGCCTGGATGTCCAGAGTGTGGGGTGTGTCTATGGCAGGCCAGACCCTTGGAATGTCTGAGTTACAGTGGGGCCCGGGCAGACTGGGCCCCCAGGAATCATCAGAGAGCCATGCCAGGAAGCAGGCCAACCACGTCTGCTACCAGAGAAGGCTACTCTGGCCGAGTGGCAGTGGCTGTGGCAGAGGCCTGGGGCCCACGCCACGGCCAGCTCCGCAAGGCCGGCTGCACCGACATGCGCGTTAGCAGGCAGGGCCAGGGCCTGCTTCAAGCACATGGCTTCATTGGGACACGGAGACCTTGCACGCACTCTAGTGCACACGGGGTGCGGTGGCTGAGAACAGGGCTCTGGCGGGTAACTGGGGGAGAACTGGGACAAGTGATCTCACATCACGCATCTTATTAAATACCAAATGTTCATTATATATTATACCACCCTTCTATCACGTTACCACAACATCACTACGCGATGACTGTCACAGCCGCCCTCCTTCCCAGGACCGAGCGGCTGGAGTGGCCGGCGCCCGCCCGGCCAAGTCTTGCGCTCCCAGTGCTACCTGAGGATTGGTTCATTATTGTACTTTTTGATAAAGCCTTTGATTCAAGGCTGACATCAAAACTTTAATACATTATTGGTTTAAGAAAATGCTAGTGCAGTATGGACGCCTTTGGGGGGGAAATAGAAAATAAATACGGAGTGGAGGGGCTCCCTCCACGCGGGCTGCTGGGGTTCAGGCAGGGCAGTGGCGCGCGGAGGCCTGGCGCACTGGGCGGGAGCGCTCGGGGGTGAGCTCTGAGACTGGCCACCCCTCTGGCCACCAGCACGGACCTCCGCTTTGCTCTCCTCAAAAAACGGTTGCTGATTTGGTACTCGAAGGAAGGAAGGGAGGGAGAAGAGTGAAAGGAAAGGGCACTGCAGCCAGGAGGGGTTTAGTGCAGACCAGCGTCCTTCCGGGCACGGCGGCCACGCTGGCTGGCGGCCCTTACCTACCGCGGATGCCTGCTAGTCGGGCGCGGGCTCTGCGGGCAGAGGCGGACAGTGGGTGGAGGTGGATGGAGAAGGGTCAGGCTATGTGTTGCTGTTGAACAGGAACTGGAATGAAACCAAACACTGAGGATGAGCCCGGCCCGCCCCGCACAGCTGGCACTGCTGGCACAGCTGGCTGACTCATGCACAACCCAGCCACCAACCTTGGAGCCCTGGCCAAGGGGGCGGGCTTATGATCTCCCCCTCCCCAGGACCGCCCCCGAGGGGAGATGCGTTTGCTTAACCATCTGACATAAAGATGGTTACTGGGAAAGAGGCAAATGCCTGAGACGAGGAGCCTGGGAGGCGGCTTTCGGGACGCACGCTTTGAAGCGCGGGGTCTCCTGCAATGGCTCGTTTACACGTGGAGTGGAAGCCACAGGGTGAAATGCCACTCGGAGGCGAACTGCCCGAGCAGGTCCTACGGGGACACGGGGCTGGGATGGGGACTGGCGGTGAGGGCCGGGCACGAGCAAGATGGCGGGCACAGGTGGAGACATGAGCGATGAGACCACGGGCACCCTGAGCAAAAGCAGGAGCGGGGCTGCTTCCGAGAGCTGCCCCGTGCTGTCTTTCTTCTCAAAACAGGGCTCGCAGGCAACTGCCCAAGCTCGGTGCGCAGCCGAGAGGCGCCCACACGCACCAGTGTCCTAACTCTCCTCTCCAGGGGACTTTACATTCATAAAAATTTGGGATTCTTTTCCTGGAAAATCAAATATACGTTGAGGATCCCTTAAGGGCACAAGAAAGTTTCATAAGTGCCCAGTCTTTCTTCCAGAAATAACAAAAAGATGCTTTTTATAAAGGTTAAAAACAACAATGTGTTGTAATTCTATTTTTTTAAAAAACAAATGAACAAAAAAAAGAGAGAGAGAAAGGGGGGGGAGAGGGAGGAGGTGTATTGGCATTTTCTCTACTTACTCCTGAAATAGGTTAGGCCCTGAGATTAGACCCTTATGTTCTTGGGACCACAGGGCTCCTTAAAACCCCAGTGAAACAATCCTTAATTCTTTCTCCAATAGCCCTTTCACAGTTCAGACTCTGAAAACCTTTCATTTGTTTCTTCTGAGACTGGCTCAGACGCTCCACAGAACCGAACGCCAACACCGGGCCGCGGCCCGTGCTCGGCACATGCACTTCGCCAGCGCGTCCTAGTGGAAACATACCCTGTAGCAGAGGTACGCGCCGGCCGTGAGGACCGTGGCCATGCACATGTTGACCAGGAGGGGCTTCCAGTGCGTCGGCGGGCACACCTGCTCCTCCGCCTGCTCCTTGGGTGGTGACGGTGCCCCCTGGGTGGGGAAGGCGGCCTGGGCCCCTCGTGGGGCTCTGCCCGCGAGCCGGCTTCGAACTTGGGTTTCTTGACTCGTGCTGAGGAGCAAGAGGGCAGAGATGGGTTACCTGCCTTGGGAGAGTGGGCGGCGAGGACACATCACCACCGGCGTCTGAGAGCACAGGAGCCCACGCACGGCGCTGGTGGTGTTGCCTCCCTCAGCCGGCCAGCCCAAGGCCACCTGTCCCTCCCCCAGGCAGCAGTGTGGCAGGCAGGGTCACAGCTGGAGACCCCAGGGGGGTGTGGTGCAAGCACCGGGCCTTCTGGGCTGTGGGCCCCTCTCTGGCATGGCAGGCGTCCAGAGCCGCCAACAGCTGCAGAACACCCAGGCACGGGGAGAAAGCGCGACCTCCTGAGGCCCCACACAGACCCCGGCCACTCCTCTAAGTGGTGACTTCAACGACCTAATACGTTTTTGCACACTTGTTTGAGAATTGCTGCAGGGCCCATTTCTGGATGTGTACCACTATTGGGTTAAAGTGTGCATGCATCTTACACTTTCCCCAGAAAGCAAACCCTAAGGACACTGCCCCTAGGGCCAGGACAACTATCCACTCTGAAGCGCCTGTGAATTGCCACCTCCTGCAGGCAGCCTTCCCTGACTACTGGCGGCTCCCCCCAAATGCTACAGGTTTGCCACTTTCCCATCAAGAGGCCAATGATGTTTGTGTCCATGTATAGAAGCAAAATGCAATTTGCTGAGTCGAGACTCCACGAAAGGTTAAGTTCACCAGGAGTCCACTGTGGCAACTAAAGGGATGTGGTCGAGGCTGGACATCATGTTTCAGGACCTGCCGGAACGCTGGGAAGGGGCAAGGTCATTAGGGCAGAAAGACCCCGCTCAGTTGCAGTGAGCAGGAAGGCACCATAAGGTGGCGCCAGAATCCAGCCAAGGGAGCGCCTCTCCACCAGAGCGCAGCCCCACGGCAGGTCTAGATGCTGCCCCTTTTCGCCAAGGAGCGGCTCCAGGTTTTCATTCCCAGCAAGTGCTCCTGGAACCGGAGGCCCTCTCCCAGCACCCCAAGGCAGGCCCCTCTCACGTTACCTGTCCAGGCTGCAGGGGGCACTTGTGGGGACTCCGGCGTCCTCCTTGATGGGGCCATCTCTTTCCTCCTCAGCCTCATCCTTTACCCACTGGTGGCTGGAGAAGAACTCCTTGCATTTCCCATTGTGCGGCTCCAGGATTCGCTTTGGCGGCCGGGGAGGGGGGGGCACGTGCTCAGGCGGGGGCTCCAGGTCTTCGTGGGAGAGCTCCTTCCACTGGTCCTTGAGAGCAGGGAGGAAGGCATTGTGTTCACCCTGGCTGCCCAGAGGGTGGGCTCCACGTGCCTCTAGAGCAGGGACGGCCAGGCGAGGGCCGGCTTCAGGTCTCCAGCCACAGTCCAAGGGCAAACACCTGGGTGAGCTGGTCTGTCTTCCTATCAGTGCTCCCTGGGTGAGCACTTCAAAGGCACAATTTGGAACAGAGTGAACATTTTTGGCAACTTTTTTTTGTATGTGTGTGGGGTATGGGGGATCGAACCCAGAGGCATTCTACCTCCAATTAAATTTTTTATTTTGGAAGAGGGTCTTACTAGGTTGCTGAGAAGTTTGTTACATTGCTGAAGATGGTCTGGAACTTGAGATCCTCCTGCCTCAGCCTGCCCAGTACTGGGATTCTAGGTGTGGCCACCATACCTAGTACATTTCAGCAACTTTCTAGCTATCTTATTTCCTCTGATACCTGACAGTGTAAAACAGTGGCTTTTGAAACAGACCGCCTCCTTCAACAACAAAATGAGGCGGGGGTGCAGCTCAGTGAACGCATGCCCAGTATGCCCAGGGCTCTGGGCTCTATCCCCCGCCTTGGAAAAGAGAGAAATGACCAAAGCAGGAACCACCACGCCTGGGCGTAGCCACGGCCAAGCTGACCTGCACGGAGGAGTCTCCCATGATGAATCTGGCGCCTTCGATCACGGCCAGATAGGAGAAACGCAGCTGGTCAGCCGTCTGGATCAGCCCCATCCGGAACTTCCTCATCTCCAGCAGCACTTTCTTGATGTCCACAGAAGAAGGGTCTTTCCTTTTGTCCATCTGAAAGCCAGGGAGCAGGCGCGGTCAGCAGCCCGCCCTCCAGCCATGCAGGAAGAGGGCTGTTCTGGCTTCTACCTAGGAAAGCCCATGCGGGTGGAGGGGAGGAGGCGCTCTGGGCTCTCCCTGGATGCGCACGAAAGCTGGGAGCATCCTGTGTGGACGAGGCCAGTCCCTGGGAGGAGTGAGGGGCGGTCGGTGCCCCCAAGCAGCACCCAGCACGGCCGGCGACTGCTGGGAGCTGCGGGCTGGCAGGTGGGCGGGCACGGGGAAGGAGGGCCAGCTCCTGTGCCCGGGGTCCCCAGGCTCCTCACCAGCAGGAGGCAGGTGTCCGCCAGGCAGAAGGTCCCCGACCTGCCGATGCCCGCGCTGCAGTGCACCACCACCGGGCCATGCTCCGGGCTCAGCGAGCCCGACTCGCGGACTTTGAAAAGAAAGTTCAGGAACGAGGCTGGTGATTCTGGGACTCCGAAGTCAGGCCATGTCGTATAGTGGAAGTGTAAGATCTCACGAGTTTCTTGACTCTGAAAGAGAGAAAGACTCATGGCAACGCTAAGAGCCATCTGTACAGAAATCACAAATGCCGAGCACACAGGAGGCCCTTGGCTCGTCCGATGCAGGAGCGGTGACCGAGGTGCTCCCAGCAGCTCCTCCTCGGCCCCACCTGCCCCCCACCTCTCCCTGCCTCTGTGCCACGCTGCTGGGATGGCAACGCAGTCATGCGGCTGGATGTCTCGGAGGACTGTCATTCTCGAGGAAAAGCCACTTCAGCCTCCAAAGACTGGCAGGGCCGCATGTGGCTCTGCCCCAGCTGAAGAGGCCCATGGTGAGGAGGGCGACGGGAGCCGTGGCAGCCAGGGATACTGTCCAGCCTCCAGCCAGGGCCTCCCAGATTCCAGACCAGGAGACTGAGGCTCAAGAGAAGAGCCATGCCCACAGGCTGTGGTGGGAGGCCCAGGGGCTCTGGTCCCAGAGTGCCTCCCCTGTGTCAGAGCAGAAGCAAGAGCTCTGCAGCGTTTCCAGCTCAGCCTCCTCCTCCAGCCGGCCAGCGCTGTGACTGCAGGCTGGTCTCCCCGGGAGGCGGCTCGGCAGCCTTGAGGTCCCTGCCGCGCGCTGGGGCCGAGCCCGGCGTGCTGGGAGGCAGCAGTGGTGAAATGATTCAAGCCAGGGCCCAGCGGACAGTCAGCCCCCGGGCCAGGCGCCATGAGCTCCTGCCCCACAGCTCGCGGCCTCCCGCTCTCAGCAGCAACGCTCAGCTCGGCCAGCCTGGCTGCAGCGCAGGCACGCCGGTGCACGTTAGGAAAACCCAGTTACCAGAACAAGCCCACCTCTGTCACTAGAAAATGACCTCTCCATAACTGCAGTGGCACTAAGATATACCGCTTCCATTTTGGGGTAAGAAAAGCACTTCAAATACGGTCTAAACACCGAGTAAGAAGAAAGCATGTAAAAAACCCACCTTTTCATTGTCCTTGTAAAGGCGTGGTCACTCCTGGGCTCCTCTCCCCACCTGCCGCTCGTCCCCAGCCCCAGCCTTAGCCCGCTCGGCCAGGAGGCCTGGGCTCAGGAAGTCCTTTCTGTTTTCATTTTCTTTTTGTGCAGTGGTGGGTCTAGAACCCGGGACCTCACATATGCTGAGCAAGGGCCCTAACCACCAAGCTACATCCCAACTTCTTTTTTTTTTAAGACAAGGTCTTGCTGAGTTGCTCAGGCTGGCCTCAAACTTGTGATTTTCCTGCCTCAGCTCCCACGTACCTGGTATGAGACGTGTGCCCTGCCCCTGGTGAGGAGACGGTCGCTGGAGTAAGCAGATCCTAACATTAAAACCCAGGCCTGCTGTACTTCCTGACAACCAACAGGCACAAAGAGCTTGCATTCCATTTGAACTGCTTTCTCAACAAGCAGGAGCAGCTTTCTGGAGGCTACCAGAAGCTTCTCTTAACATCAGGCGTGCAGATGTGTGAGAGTACTGCCAAGGGGCTCCTCCGAGCGCCCTCCCTCCCCCGCAGGCACAGCGCTCCCTGAGCGAGGGGGTGCCCAGGACCCTCCTGCCTGGCACGCTGGCCACGGCGCTGTCCTTGGTGCCGGGCCGCCCTGCGCGCCGCCCTGGTCGCCTCGCCCAGCTGCCCCTGGCGGAGGCGCGGGCGGGCGCACCCCGCTTACCGTGAGGTTTTCCAGTTCTAACTGCCGCACCGTGTAGTATGACTTGATATCTTCAGAGATCAATGTCAACTTCAGATTTGTATCTTCGAAGATCATCTCCTTCTCTTCTTTTTGGGGCCAATACTGTGCACATTTTAACTAGGGGAGGAAATAACACTGGCTTACTGTGAGCAGCCACTCTTTCCTGGGATGAGGGTCTGGGAGGCGTCCCACAAGCTTCGTGACAAGCCTGGGCCCAGGGTTCTCTGAACGTGGACGCCATGGTCACCTGCCTCTCAGGGAGACCGAGGCACAGCCAGCTGCACGAAAGGCCCTGCTTCTCCAAACGCCCGCACGCACCACACATCACCAAGCTGCCCAGCCACAGGAGACCCCTCACCCCACCCGAAAGCAAGGGGGCAGGCCGGAGGATCGCACTTCAGAAAGGCCTAAGGCTGGAAAGGCCGTGCACCACCCAGAGAGGGAGGTGTGGGCGTGCGTGGGGCCTTTCATTTTGGTTTGATTCAGTTCAGAAAATACTTGCGAGTTCTAATTTGATAACTGCAGAAACTACTCAATGATCTTGATTTATTTATTTTTTAATTTTAATTTAATTTTATTTTTTGGTACTGGGGATGGAACCCCAAACCTCCCAGTTATACCCCAACCCGGTTTATTCCTTATAGTCAAACAGGGTCTGAGTAGGCTGCCAAGGTTGACTTTACACCTGACCCTCCTGTCAGCCTCCCAAATACTGGGATCACAAGCATGTGCCACCATGCCCAGCTATGATCTTGATTTAAATGTTGACTGTTAAGGTTTTAAGACAGGGGAATTAAGTAAGATTTGGTTTTACCTAAAGTTTTAAGAAAGGGAATTTAATTCAAACTCAGTGGAACTTTGCTTGAACTAAGTTTCTATGCCAGTTACTCGGACATTCTGCATGTGGATGACTGTTCTGGACAAAACCAGGAGGTGAGCAGGGGCCGAGGTCCCGAGCCCGAGGAACCCGGCCCCTCAGGCCCCTCACTGTAACAAAGTGGCCACGTGCAAACAGCTCTTGAGAAATGGCACTTGGAATCCACGTGCACTGACTGCTGGGTACTGCCACAGGCCAAGGAGGCGTGGAGGGAGAAGGGAGCCATTGAGGAGGCCCTGTCTGCAAGGAGAGACTGTCGTGGCCAGCAGTGGCAGGGCAGTGTTCTGAATGCATGTGGGAATTCGGAGGTCACAGGACAGAGCCTGGGCAGCGGGGAGCAGCAGGCCTGAGGGGCTCCTGGGCAGGGCTGTAAAGGCCCAGAGCCTGGGAAGTTGCGGGAAGGGGGACCAAGGGAGACCCAGCGCACCTTCATTCTGGTGTCAGCCTGTGACACTGTCTGGGGACAGAGTGAGCCTGGTGGCTCTTGAGGGTGAAGACAGAGCCATGGTGCCTATTGGTTCTGCTCTACCAAGGCTGCGAGCTGCCCTCAGAGCAAAGCACTAAAGCAGCAAGCTGGGAAGAGCCGGGTGCGGGGCCAGCAGGCGGCTTCAGCACCCCACGACAGATGCCACCAGGGCCTTCTCAGAGCCTGGACGTAACCGGTTTGGAAGGCTCAGCCAGCTTCACTCACGTCACCTCTCCGCGTGGGTGAAGAGCTACCAAAGCCAAGCCCGGGGGACCCCGGGGCCAGCATGGTGACCCCGCTTTGCAGGACTTGGGCGCTAACCACGCGGTGAGCCCCGCAGAGCAGGGAGAGTGGGCATCTGTCACTGTGTGGGGCACAGGTGGACGCTAGTGACCGAGACCCCGGGGCAGAGGACTGGTGGTTCAAGAGGACTGGAGGTGGGTTCAAGGCCACCATGGAGAGAAGAGAAACACAGAACGGCCATCACCAAGAGGCAGCAGCGGCAAGCTTTGTGCAGGAGCAGGGCAGAGCAGCTACTCGCCTCTGACCCCGTGTGGCAAAGCGCGCACTCTATGAAGTCTAAGGAATCCTTATAACCTGGGGAGCAACTAAGACCGCAGAGGAATCCTGGCACACAACCAAGAGTCCACTGAGTACTCAGTTAAGGACTCGCAGTGCACCTCCAGAAACATGGTCCACTTCCTGCCGTATCCTGCAGACTTTTTTTTTTTTTTTTGGTGGTCCTGGGGATGGAACCCAGGGGCTTTTGCCAGGCTACACTCCCAGACCGATTTTATACTTTATTTGGAAACAGAGTCTCTTAAGCCAGCTGAGGCTGGCTTCGAACCTGCGCGATCCTCCTGTCTCAGCCTCCCAAGCGCGGGGATTACAAGCGTGCGCCACCACGCCTGGCTCAACATTTTTGTTTAAAATGCAAAATAAACCAAAAAATTAGAGTGATCATTCCTTGTTATCCTACCACTGGTGCATGCCTTGAGCAGGAGGCTGGCTTCTGTGAGAAAGCGGCCAGGCCATCGGGGACTCAGACCAGACCCAGCCTGTGCTGGCCGGGCAGCACACAGGTCCGTGGCCGCGCCTGTGTGCCGTGTGCCTGCGGTCAGCAGGAGCCGCTCTCTCCACCGGGGAGGCAGATGTGGGCAGAGTCCTTGGAGCCCTCCAAAGCAAACGGCTAGGCCTCTTAAGGAGAACTTGAGAAAGCCATCTTTGTGACTCAGATCAACAATTTGT
This sequence comes from Muscardinus avellanarius, assembly GCF_963383645.1. Classification (NCBI taxonomy): domain Eukaryota; kingdom Metazoa; phylum Chordata; class Mammalia; order Rodentia; family Gliridae; genus Muscardinus; species Muscardinus avellanarius. The sequence continues at coordinate 30,437,386 of NC_137805.1, forward strand.
TTTCCCAAAGAACTATTAACTGGGAGAACTAAATGTGCAGGGCCCAAGTGCCTTGTGGCAAGGCGGTCTCGGGCGCAAAGCCACCTGCTATCGGCAGCGGCTTCCGCAGGGCTCCAGGGAGAGGCGGGCCAGGCTAGGGAAGGGAGAGCTAGCCTTGCCAGCTTGCCACCCGTCCACACAGTCCTGGTCCCAAGCCTCACACGCCGGCACCCATGGCGGCACGTCTAGGGACAATTTAAAAACCGAACAAGACCTTCGGGCACGCGGACGCCCAGCCTGCACACACGGCAGTCTTTGCATAATGGGTTTCAGTAAGCACGAGGTCCCGAAAGGCAACAGGCAAGTTTGCCAAACGCAAAAGGGGAGCATCCTATGGTTTCTGGTGAACAAAGAAACCAGAGAGGGAATGTGCGCGGAGCAGAGGCTGGCTCACTGGAGGCCGCGCGGAGATGCATTACTAGCTGAGCGGAGCCACAGACCGCACTTGCCCGCCTGCCCAGCCCGCCTGCCCAGCCCGCCCAGCCCAGCCCACCCAGCCCGCCTGCGAGCCATGACGCTGCTGCAGAACTGGAAACGTCGCTCCCACAGAGACCGTGAGAACCCCAGGCCGTGCACTGCCTACACGCATGCTCGATGGACCCTGAGTGAAATGGAAGAGTTATAAAGAGAAGCCAGGACTACTGCCACGTCTTCCAGTAGGCTGCCATAACCCATCGGCCACGTTTCTTCATGGCCAGCAACAGTGACCCTGGGCAAAGGCGGTGCCGGTGGACTGTGGCCTACTCCTGGTCGGCCTGGGGGAGACCGTGGAGAGCAGGACCTGGTGACAAACGTGGGCCTGTGGCCCTGACACCGCCCTTGTTGTAGAGACGACGGCGGCGAAAGCCGACACAAGCTAACAGAGGGAGGCTTTGGTGGGACCTTTGCCAACAAACAAATGAGTAAAAGGGAAACCCTGGCCTCCCTGATGGCTCTGAATAACTGTCCTGATTTGAAATGACCAGCATCGCCCAGGGCCGAGGTTCTCAGCCCAGCGTTCTGTCCACCGGGACACCAGGCGAGGGCGCAGGCCGGGTGGGAAGGTGTCTAACCTGCTGGGCGGGTGCTCCTGGCCTAGAAGCTGAGGCCAGAGATGCTGCTGACACCCTAAAGTACACAGGTTGGCCCGACCCAAGCCAGGGTGGACGCCTGGAGAGAGCCTGGCCGGCACGTCGCACTTCCCTTGGGCAGAGCGCCCCGGAAACCTAACGGTTTGTCTCTTCAAAACTGCTGACGAGGGGTGGAGGACGGGGGCTTGCTTCACATCTGTAGCTTTACGTATTACTAATCAAGCCATGGAAGCAGAAAGAAAGAGAAAATCAAAACCACTTTCACTGAAGAAGTATTTCCCAAGGTGCGATGCATAACTGCGTCAGCTGGACGTGCGGGCAGGCGCCTCCTCTGCTCCTGCGGAGCCAACAACACGCTCACGCTTCACAAGAGCAGGCAGGGCGAGGCGGGGCAGGAGGCCGAGGGCCGGGAAGGTCGGCGCTCTGCCGGGGCTGCCACGCTCCCTAGTGCCTCTGGCACCTGCAGTCCTCACCCCAGTGCCAGGCTGTGCTTCCTTCGGAGGGGGGCTTCTCTGGAGCCCTCCGGCCGGTCCTCCGGCAAGCCCAAAGCGGCCAGGACAGCTGTGAGTGCGGCCCCCAGCTGGGCCCCAGGACCCGGCGAGGCCTGGGCACATCAGTTCCCTGCTCGTGTACACGATCCCAGCGCGTCTTCTCCTCAGGGAGAAGACGCTGGGGAGGCCTACAGTGCCGGCCCTGGGGGCTCCAGAGGTGGGGGCCTGGCCGCTCTCAGCCAGCCTGGGACCCGCGCACAAAGCCAGTCTTAGAGAAGACGGAGGGGCAATCCTGGGAGCAAGGAAGGCAGCGGAGCGTGCAGGAGTGACCTCGGGCAGCAACCTGAGGAGGGCAGACATGGGCAGAGGGTGGGCACTGCGACGCACGGCCCAGCCCAAAGACCACGGTGAGCAATCAGCAGAGTCGGCCCTGGCTAGAGCTGGGACAGCAGGGAGGGGCAGCTCCCAGGCCAGAGGCAGGCGCTCCGTAAGTGGCAACATGGCCGAGAGGCGGGCCGCAGGAGGGCTTCCTTGGGAAGGCTACAGAGAGTGAGAGAGACCATTGGGGAAGTGTGAATAGACAGAGCGGCAGGCTGACAGGCAGGGTGGTGCTTCAAGAGTTGCAAGGGCGCCAGGCGTGGTGGCGCACGCTTGTCATCCCCTGCTTGGGAGGTGGAGACAGGAGGATCGCGCTGGTTCGGAGCCAGCTGCGCTGGCTTAAGAGACCCTGTTTCCACATAAAAAGGTAAAAAAATAGGTCTGGGAGTGTAGCCCGTGGGAGTGTATCCCGGAGGTAGAAGGGCTTCCAGGAACCCCAGTACCACCAAAAAAATAAAAGAGTTGCAAGGGAGCGGGCGTGGTGGTACATGCCTGCCACCTGGGAGGCTGAGGCAGGAAGACTGGTTCAAGGCCAGCCCCAGCAATTAGCAAGACCCTGTTTTCAAATAAAAAGGGCTGAGGGGCAGGATGCACCTGGGCTCAAGCTCCATACTACCACCAAAGAAAAAGAGGAGGCCCCAGCAGGCAGTATCCGGGCTTGGCAGTGCCACCTCTGCCTGTCAACAGGGCACACTTGGCCGGCGAAGGCGCAGAGCAGCGGAGGCGCGCTGAGCAGACGCAGTCGGTATGCTCTAGAAGGCTGCTTTTCAAGAACAGCTGTGCTGCTCGACCCAGACACTGGCAGCCCAGAGGCCGGGCAGAGCCGGCCCCTGCAGCCAGCCACAGGCGAGGTCAAAGGCTGCCCACTTCCTCTCCCTCTTGGCTTGCTCCGACACGGGTGTATTTATATAATGCTCCTTCAACTTTTATAAGTAAATTAGATACCATCTAAAGGAAACAAACGCAACTAAAAAAGAAGGAAATTGAGGCGCAAGTGCGCACAGGGAGGTGCCGGAGGGACGCAGGCGCCACTTACCGACCCTTTCTCCATCACTCGGTTGAGCATGACCACGCCCCTGCTCTTCTGCTCCCACACCATCTCCCAGAAGTGCCCACACGTATTGGGCAGAGGGCCCTGCAACACACGAGATGCACAGTGTGTGACCGCAAACGGACGCGTCAGCAGGAGGCGCCCTGGCCACGGCGGGCGTGGCCGCAGCTGCGCTTCCTGCCCTGTGGCGAGAGGTCGTTTCTGAGGTCGGTGCAGGCAGCCAGCGAGGGCGTCACGGGCGGGGCGCCGCCCAGGCAGTATGTGGTGACCGACTGAGACTCTGGTCACTAATCCTGTGTCCCGGGGCAGCCACTTTACCACTCGGTGCCTCAGTTTCCCCTTTTATCCCACTTGGCTAAAAGCCGTGCCTGCCCACACGGTTAAGAAAACTGTTTCTATCGATGTATGTAAAGAACTTAGCATGGTGCTTGGAACACAGCAACCTCACAGTAAGTGCTCCCATCTCACTACTAATGATGACGAATCTGACCAGACAGCCTTCATCCTGGTCCAAGCACCACAGAAATGTGGACACCCAGATGGCCGCTCAGGTGGGGGCACGGTGAGGGTCCCCGAGCGCTCAGCCCCCGGCCGCCCAGGCACTGGCTGGAGCTGTCAGCGAAGCGGGCCACCACAGCTGCAGTATCTGTGGCCCCCCTGTTGCCCCCACCCAGTTAAAGGATTAAAGGATTACAGGATCCAAGCCAGCTCAGGCCTAGGGGTCACACACTAAGCGCAGCTGACTGCAGAGGTGCAGGGGAGCCTTGGGCGCCACTCTCCACTCCTCCCCACCTCTGACTTCAGCAGACAGGTACACGGGCTTGTACTATCTGCATCAAGAGGTGACACTGAAGTTCTAAAACGAGAGGGGTTCTCTTGGTTTTGTGGCTTAGAAAATGTTTCAGTCTAGGAATACCACCAAACAGGGCCAGTCTGTCTGATACCTTTTGAAAATCCCAGGACAAAGAAAATATACGCAGCTCGCCGGCATCCAGGTGCTACTGTACAAAATGGACAGTGCGCTGCGGCTCCAAGCACAGCGCTCCATTTTAAGTGCTCCACTTACTGGGCGCGGTGGGCACGCTTGTAATCCCGGCATTCGGGAGCCTGAGACGGGAGGATCGCGGTTTGCGGTCAGCCTCAGCTACTTAGAGAGGCCCCTTGCAACTCAGTGAGACCCTGTTTCAAAATAAAGAACAAAAAATAGGGCTGGGATGCCAGGCGCGATGGCGCACGCTTGCCATCCCCGCGCTTGGGAGGCAGAGACAGGAGGATCGCGCACGTTCGAAGCCAGCCGCACGCTGGCTTAGGAGACCCTGTCTCCAAATATAAAATGTAAAAATAGGTCTGGAAGTGTAGCCCGGAGGTAGAAGGGCTTCCAGGAACCCCAGTACCACCAAAAAAAAAAAAAAAAAAAAAAAAAAAAAAAAAAGTCTGGGGGTATAGCTCGGAGGTTGAATGCCCCTGGGTTTCATCCCTAGTACTGCAAATAAATAAGTAAACGAATAAATAAATAAATGCTCTACTTGCCATTACATAGCTGCACTTGGGGCTTACAGGGCTTCCTGACCTTGGAAATGTAACTTCTCTAAAAAGAGAAGTTCACAAAGAAGTTCCACTGCCTCCGCCTCAGCCCCCCCCCCCTCCGCCCCTGGGTCAACAGGCCCTGGAGGCCCTGGCTGCAGCCCGGGGCTGGCCGGGCAGGCCTGAGCTCGCCCAGCCCTGCGGTCGACTTGGGGAGCTGGGATGTTCAAAATCACCCTGCAGCCTACACCGTATTAGACTGATAAGCGGATAGGAAATGAGGAGATGAAAATAAGGATGAACAACAAAACAAACAAGACACTTAGGGCGTGTGGACCAACCTGTGGGTGACAGGTTAAGACAGGAGAACATCAATTAAAAAGAAGGTTCCGCCAGGCGCGGTGGGCACGCTTGTCATCCCCGCGCTTGGGAGGCGAGACAGGAGGATCACACAGGTTCGAAGCCAGCCTCGCTGGCTTAAGAGACCCTGTTTCCAAATAAAAAAAATATAAAGCCGGGCATGGTGGCGCACGCTTGTAATCCCCGCGCTTGGGAGGCTGAGACAGGAGGATCGCGCAGGTTCGAAGCAAGCCCCGCGCGCTGGCTTAGGAGACCCTGTTTCCAAATAAAAATGCAAAAATAGGTTTGGGAGTGTAGCCCAGAGGTAGAAGGGCTTCCAGGAACCCCAGTACCACCAAAAAAATAAAAAAATAAAAAATAAATAAAAAAAATAAAAATAGGTCTGGGAGTGTAGCCCGGAGGTAGAAGGGTTCCATCCCCAGTACCACCAAAGAAAAAAAAAAGAAAAAAAAAAGGTTCCATGCTGGGTGGTGGCCACACTTGTAATCCCAGCATTTGTGAGGCTGAGACAGGAAGATCTGGGGTCACAGACAGCCTCAGCTACTTAGGCCCGCTGCAACTTAGTGAGATCCTGTTTCAAAATAAAGAATGAAAAAAGGACTGTGGGTGTAGCTCAGAGGTAGAATGCCCCTGGGTTCCAGCCCTAGCATGAGCACAAGAGAAAAAGAGAGAGAGAGACAGAGACAGAGACAGACAGGGTTCCAGCCTTTTTCCCGACTATTCGTGGTCTTTTGGTCATATAATATTAAGTGCTTAGGAGAGGTTCAATGAATTACTAAACCACTTTCATGATTTCTTTCCCCTAACGATGCCAAAAGTCAGCAGGAATTTCAGGTGACTTTCACGCTGGTTCACAAACTCTAACGCTGCTTTCTTGGGGCCAAAGAACAGGCCCGTGGTGGGCATTCCGGCGGCTCCCTAGACCTGGTGCCGGTCCAGTGCTGGTCCCTGAGATCACCACTGGAGTGCTTGATGCAGAGGGGAAGGCCTGGAATGGCACAGGTCCAGGCCTCTCCCGCCTCGGCCCCCACCCACAGCCACTAGCAACTCAGCACTGACCATGTACTCTGGTTCCCAGGAACCATTCCACAGCTCTCAGCTGACTCCTGCTGTGACCAGATGGAATCTTTAAAGAAAGATTTTTTAATTTCTTTCTTTGCTTTTTGGTTCATTAAAAACCTGAGCTTGTGAGCAACATGGCAGAATGTGTGAGGTGCAAACAGTCTAAAGCTCTTAAGCCTACACTGAAACCCGCGCACAATCTCCTTACCTGGGTGAGAATGTAACTCCTTTGGGCTTCTTCCATCTTTATCAAGCTAGCATTGATGTAGTCATTGTCTTCTTGATGTAACTTAATCCGACTATGGTCAACTAGAAGGCAAACCAGAATTCAGGTTAATCCTGAGGGTTGAAACATCTCTATGCCATGTATGTCTCTATCAACTCCAATTACCGCCTTGCCACAAAAGCAGCGTTTCCCAGGGCCTTCCCTCCCCACGCTGGCTAATGGTGCAGGTTGGCACTGCTCTTTCTGCCCAGCAGGACAGTCCTGAGTGGGGCTAGGGACAGGAGAGAAGGACAGAGGTGCCGGTGTGGTGGGCACGGCCCACATAGCTGACCTGCGCTTAGTGGAGGGACCACCGCCTGCCTTGTGCCCGGCGGGCGCAGCCATGCTACAGCCCGATGCTGGGACCAGGAGCCTGCTGCTGAGTCACCCAGGAAAGCTACCAGCCTGCTGCACTCGGCTTCGGCTGGCAGGAGAGTGATTCATCACACAAGATCAAGGCTTTAAGAAGAAAAGGGAGGGGGCTTTGGTCTTTGTTGAATGTTCCAGAAACTGAAACCTGACCCCATCTACAGTGGTGGAAACACAAGCCATTACGTTAAATCTCTAATGCCCTTATTAGAGCAAAAGATCAAGTCATAAACCTCTGGCTATCACTGATTTACTGCCACACCCTGGGGCTAAAGACTCCTGACTGCAAGGTCCTGCAGCCCAAACAGAGGCCGGCGGGGTGGCACTCACAGGGGCTGCCATCCCGGTACCTGGCGGGGGTGGCACTCATAGGGGCTGCTGTCCCAGAACCTGGCGGGGGGTGGAACTCACAGGGGCTGCTGTCCCGGAACCTGGCGGGGAGTGGCACTCACAGGAGCTGCCGCCCCGGTACCTGGCGGGGGTGGCACTCACAGGGGCTGCCGCCCCGGTACCTGGCAGGGTGGCACTCACAGGGGCTGCCGCCCCGGTACCTGGCGGGGGGTGGAACTCACAGGGGCTGCTGTCCCGGAACCTGGCGGGGGGTGGAACTCACAGGAGCTGCCGCCCCGGTACCTGGCGGGGGTGGCACTCACAGGGGCTGCCGCCCTGGTACCTGGCGGGGGTGGTACTTACAGGGGCTGACATCCCGGTACCTATTGCGGTTTTTGTTCCTGGGGAGCTTGGCCACTCTGCACGGGAAGTCACTGGCTTCAAGGCGAATGTCCTGCAAAAAGGGAGAAAGAGTTCTCTTTTGAAGTCTCTGGCATCAGGCAAATCGTTCAGACATTTAACTGAGTGCCGGCTCCGTGCCAGGCACCAAGGGCAGAGGCAGAGACCGAGGCCGGGCAGCGTGTGGGGGGGCAGGGGGTGATTCTGAGGTGTGTGCAGGGTCCGGGAGGCAAGCGAGAGGAACCAGCACAGCCCGGAGCAGAGGCAGAGACAGAAGGGGCACATCCCACTCAGGAGCACAGCGCGGCAAGGCAAGCCCAGAATGTGTGGGGGCAGCCGGGAGCAACAGACAGATGGCGGAGGACAGGCGGGCAGAGGACAGGCGGGCAGGCCCAGCTGCGAGGGCCTGGAGGCTACCCTGGAACAAAGGCTCAGCTGAAGGGGAACCTGGCCCCGCCCACGCTCCACCTGCTCTCCTAAGAGGAGGTGAGCAAACCCATCACCCTGCATTAGCAGAGAAGCCCCTCTGCCTCCCACTGGCAGACCACAGGCCCCTAGCTCGGCTTTCTCCTAAAACACCCCGTAGTCAGTCAGCAATCTTTTTAAAGACAAGCAACACCCAACAATGTGAATGTCCCAAGACTGCATGTCTAGAATGGTTAAAATTGTAAATTTTGTGTTTTGCAGATCGTAGCACAACTTAAAAACACAGGCAAACATACAAGGGAAAAGAGGACAGACAGTGGCAACAGAATCCTGGAAGCTGGAAATCCGCCCAGCCAGTGGCTTGGCAGACCTGAGAGAGCCAGCCATAAACCAGCCACGGGGAAGCCCAGCGGTCCCTGCGCTCAGCTCAGCGGAGGGAGGGACGAGGAAAGGGCTCCCAGGAAGGGAGCAGGGGCGGCTGGGCTGCCTGAGAAGGAGTGCTGCAGGCGATTCACACTTTTGCAGAAATCTGGAGTTCTGCTTTCTGTTAAGAATAAATCAGAAGGTATAGTGGAAAGTGTAAATGTTAGGTGTATGACATACAAGCAGAACACCAGAACCTGCAGCCTCTCTCCTCCTGCCTCTCCCACAGGCAGGAGGCACAGCGCTCTCTAGGTGATCTGACCAGACAAGAGGAAAGACCAAAGGCACCACACTGAAAATCTCAGGGACAGAACCGTGTCCACAGCCCCTTACCCCTGCCCGGGGCTCTCCCCCTGCCCAGGAGCCACTACCCCCCATCACACATGGGCACCACTGGTGACAAGACGCAGGAAGGTGAGCAAAAAAGCAAAAGCTCCTTGGATGAGACAAACTGCAGAGAATGGAAACATTTGAAATATGCATTACTTGCCGGGATTACTTGTAATCCCTGCGCTTGGGAGGCGGAGACAGGAGGATCACACAGGTTCGAAGCCAGCCCAAATAAAATATAAAAAATGGTGGCACATGCTTGTAATCCCCGTGCTTGGGAGGCTGAGACAGGAGGATCACACAGGTTTGAAGCCAGCCTCAGATACTTAGTGAGGCTCTCAGCAACTTAGTGAGACCCTGTTTCCAAATAAAAATATAAAATGGGTCTGGGAGTATAGCCCGGAGGTAGAAAGCCCCTGGGTTCCACTCCCAGTACTACCAAAAAAAAAAAAGTATATATATATACATATATGACTGGGAGTGTAGCCTGGAAGTAAAAGGGTTTCCAAGAACCCCAGTACCCAGTACCACCATAAAGAAATAAATAAATAAATAAGGAACATATATGAACAAAAATATGTCTTGGAACTTAAAAGCAAGATAGCAAAAAAAAAAAAAAAAAAAAGACAAGTTCAGCCTAAGAGTCAGATAAACGTAGAAGAATCTCTCCAGAAAGTAAAGCTAAAACCGAGTAAGTGAACCCAAATCAAAATACAAGCAGACATCGAAACGCTTTCAAGGCAGCTCCAGGCAATCGAGCGCTCATCAGGCAACAAGAACAGACTCACTCTAAGGCACATTAATGCACAATTCCAAAACCCTGTGGACACAGAATAGTCAAGAGTTTCTGAAGAGAAAAATAAACTTTACTTTCAATGGAAAAGATAATTAGAATGGCCTCAGATTTTGCGAGAACACTGAAACCTGGCTTACTATAGAGAAATGCCTTCAAGCTTAAGAAAAACAATTTTCAATTTGGAATTCTATACCCAGCTCAACAGTCAGCAAATTAGAAGAGTGAATAAGAACATTCCCTGATAAGCAGGGTCTCACGAACATTAGCGCACATTCCCTTCCTCGCATGCCTTCCACCTGAGTGAAGAAATAACCAAGGAAGAGGACCAGTGGAGGGAGGAGACGACACAACGTAAGGACCGGGACAAAAGACCCACGGAAACCGTGGAAACTGACAGTTTTCTGCAGTTCTACTCAGGAGACACAAGTGTCCACAACATGCCTTCTTCTGCCACATTAGCCATGACCAATGAGACGACTAGGAAGAAATGAGAAGACCGGAATCGAGGAAGCAGGGATTTTAGTTGAGAAGAAATGAAAAGGAAGGCTCAAGACGACCGCAGCGAGTAACAGGCCTACACCCACACACAGATACCCAGCGGCAGAAGCCTCCGTCCCGCTTGGATATCCCCACAAAACACATGAAACTGAGAGTGCCCGAACTCCGTCTGGCACGGCAGCCACCTGCCACAGGCCGCCAGTCTGCAGAGACTCTCAGCCAAGTGTGAAATGCACACTGGGAGTTGAAAACTTAGTGCAAGAAGGAAAGGAATAAAATTATCTGTAATGTTTCAAATACTGATCATTTTTTTTGTACTGGAGGTATCTAGGGGCATTCTAACTCTGAGCTACACCCCCGGTCCTATTTTACTTTTTATTTTGAAACAATGTCTTGTTAAGTTGCCCGGGCTGGCCTTGAACTTGTGATCTCGTGCTTCAGCCTCCAGAGTGGCTAGGATTTAAGAACTGTGCCACCAGAGGTGACTGCAACCCATTCAATTATGGCAGTCTGCCTCTCCTTTCAGTTCTCAATTTCTGCTTCATTTATTGGAAGTTTTGTTTTCGGGTGCATATGCATCTAATAGTAATGTCTTCTTGATGGAGCAATCCCTCATAATTATAAATAATTCTTGGCTTATCTCTTATAATATCCCTGACTCTCAGTTCTTTGCTCTTTTATTAGTGTGTGTAGTGTGCACAGCATATTTTTCTATCCTTCTACCTATCTTTGATATATCAATGCCATACTTTTTAAAGTTAAATTCTTGCAGACAGCATATAATTTGGTCAGACTTTTAAAATCTAACACGACAATATTCACATCTATGCCATTTACATTTAGTGCAATTCTGACAGAGTTGGATTTAAGTCTGTCTCTCGTCTTGCTGGCTGTTCCGTCATGGTGCACCTGGTCCTGTGCCTTCTCCCCTCTCCTCCCTGTCTTGGCACTCCATCTTATGCCCACGGTTGGCAGTTGGGCTCATCCCTGGTTTTTCTGTAGTTCTACAAGGTTTACAATATGCATTTTTTAAGTGGTACTGGGGACTGAATCAAGGCGCATTCTACCTCTGCGCTACACTTCCCCAGCCCTATTTTATGTTCTTTGTTCTGAAACAGGGTCTCGCTAAGTCACAGGGGCCCTCACTAAGCGGTGGAGGCTGGCAGCGAACCTGTGATCCTCCTGCCCCACTGGCTTTACAAGCATGTGCCAGCTTTACAGTATGTATTTCACGTACGCACCGCCTTCTAATACTATCAGACTTTACCGATGGAGGAAGAGGACGATTCTCTCCCCACTTACCCTCTGTGCCGCCATTACCTTACATTTAGCTTCTTCTAGGCCATAAATGCCACACTGTGTTTTCATTTCTGCTGTAAAACTTCTCTCTTAATTTTTAAAAGAGAAAAATGTATTTTGCATGGATGCACATGTATGCCATTTTGGGCGTTCCTCACTGATTTGCAGAGATCAAGTTTTCATATTTTATTGCATCTCTTTTGCTCCAAGGACTTCCTTTGATATATCTCTGCTAATCAGCTGACCACAAAGACTCTCAGCCATTCTTCCAAAGTTTGTATTTTTACTTTTTTTTTTTTGGTGTGAGTTGTGTGTGTGGTGCTGGGGATGGAACCCAGGGGCATTCTACCTCTGAGCTATACCCTCAACCCAATTTTTTATTCTTTATTTTGAAATAGGGTCTCATTAAGTTGTAGAAAGCTTCACTGAGTAGCTGAGGCTGGCCATGAACCCAGATCCTCCTGTCTCAGCCTCCCAAATGCTGGGATTACAAGCGTGCACCGCCACACCCGGCTTTTACTTCATTTTTGAAAGACAGTTTCACTGGATATATGGTGAGTTTTTTCAACATTTTCAAAACACCATTCAAAACCAAAAGGAAACAACAAACTTACCATGAAACAGGTTCTAGAAACGTCCCCATAAACAAAAACACTGACCATGTCAGAAATCACTCAATATGTATCCCAGCATTCCAGAGGTGGATCACACCAAACTAGAAATCTTGCCGTGGGAAACTAAAGATACCAACAGACATACTATTTCCCTTCCTCCTCTTTTCCTTAGCCCCTCTGCACTGGCTTTTCAAGAGCCTGCGTGCTCTTGGTTGGTGGAGATGTCATCTGCAGTCGATGTCACGTGTGTGCTCTCCTAGACACTAAGCCTGACTGCTCCAGAAGCGGGCTGCGTGCTTATGTTTGGTTGAAGATTACAGGTAAACAGCTCAACTTTCACAGGCATCAGACACCCAAAGAGATCGGAATCAACTCCATGATTCGTATTTTCATGAGAAAAACACCAAGTTCTTCTAAAGTTATGATGAGCTGGGCTATTTCGTTCAACCCTCGATCAGGTTCAAGCAAACCTCTGCTGGGCAGGCGCTCTCAAGAGGCAGGAGTGCGGGGCCAGGGCCACGTGCCCTGAAGGGGCAGGCCTGGTTTCCCATCATCCTCCACTCGCTGGATGCACGTGGCTCCAGCCAATGAGAAGGGGCGACCTACTAAGGACACTCTAGGGATAAAAGGCAGCGGGTCCAAGTGAATTAACTTTTACATTTATTTAGGAAAGCTCATTATCATTCAAACAGCTCTCAAACCTAATTAGGCAGAAAGCCAATCCTGGGAGACAAGCTGACAGTTTCTCAGTCTGAAGCTTCTATTTCTCTGGGAATGCACAGAGGAGGCGGCGCGGCCTCGCAGAAACATTTTTGTGATGAGCACTTTGTTAAGTGAAGCCCGACGGTATCCTCCGTAACAGCCTGCTCTCCAGTTCCACAGCTAGGTGGATGCTGTTGCCTGACTTAGGGGTAGTTCCAAAGGCTTCCGGAGTGTGAGTCCTCAACCCTGCCCAACAAGCCTCAATTGCACAGAAGAGCCAGCCCAGAGGAAGCGCCGGCCACCCCACGTCTCTGCCGCTGCAGAATGGACGTTCTTGGAGTTCCTGTTTGATTTTGGCAGTTGGCTCACCTGGTCTCCTGACAGGACAGTGACTAAGGCATGGACTCATCGCAGGAAGGGTTACTTTTTCTTGTCATTTTTTTAGTGCTTGAGATTGAACCCAGAGGCATTCTACCTCTGACACCCCCAGTCCTGTGTTTTAAATTTTTGTTTTGAAACAGGGTCTCGCTAGGTTGATGAGAGTCTCGCTAATTGTGGAGGTTGGCCGAGAACCTGCGATCCTGTCTCAGCCTCCCAAGAACTGGGATTATAAGCATGTATCACCAGGCTAAGAACGGGTTACTCATGAATGGTCTGACAATGATCTCATTTTTGGTCAAAAAAAGAAAAAACCTCAACGGTACCTTTTACACTTGCTAGAATTTGGGGGACTACAAAGCTGCTCCTTAGAATGCATCATACCTTCTAAGGTCCCCCACTCCCCAAGCCCCAGTCTACAAATGGCTGACTAGTTTGATCACTGGAATAGTTACTTAGTACTTTAGGGAAGCGACTACTCACAAATGGACAGGCAGAACTGGAATGGTGGGAAATACAGAAGTATAATGAAGGCAATAATTCAAAATGCAATCGGGGGCCCAGGCGTGGTGGCACACACTTGTAATCCCCACGCTTGGGAGGCGGAGACAGGAGGAGCACACAGTTGCAAAGAGCCTAAGTAGCTGAGACTGTCCATGAACCGTGATCCTCCTGTCTCAGCCTCCCGAATGCTGGGATTAACAAGTGTGAGCCGCCATGCCTGACAAGACCGTGTGTGTGTGTGTGTGTGTGTGTGTGTGTGTGTGTGTACGCGCGCGCATGTGCGTGTGTGGGCCATGGTACTATGGATTGAACCTAGGGGCACCCTGTTTCCAAATTTTAAAAAATATATATGAAAATAGACCTGGGAGTATAGTCTGGAGATAGAGGGGTTTCCAGGAACCCGAGTACCGCCAAACAAACAAACAAACCAAAATGCAACAGGGAGCCGGGCCCGGTGATGCGCACCTGTTGTCTCTGTACTCGGGAGGCTGAGACAGGAGACAGGAGGACCGCAGGCTTGGGAACATCAGCAAGTAGTGAGGTGGCTCATCAACCCAGTGAGATCTTGTTTTCAATTAAAAAGAAAATGGGGCTGGGGTGTGCAGCTCGGAGGCAGAATGCCCCTGGGTTCCACCCCCAGCACCAGGCACACCAAAAAACAATGGGGAAATACTCGGGGTGCAGGCCTGGGGCTCCCCGTAGTCTTGCATAAGAGATACATATAAAAGCTGGGCATGGTGGCCCATGCCCAAGTACATGTGATCCCAGTACTTGGGAGGCTGAAACTGGCAAATCACAGGTTCAAGGCCAGCCTCAGGAACTTAATGAAACCCTGTTTTGTGTGTTTTTTTTCCAGTACTGGGGATGGAACCTATAAAAAGAATAAAACCCCCATTTTTTAATTCTTTATTTTGAAACAGGTTCTCACTGAGTTGCGGAGGGCCTCACTAAGTAGCTGAGACTGTCCATGAACCGCGATCCTCTGGTCTCAGCCTCCCGAATGCTAGGAAGACAAGTGTGCGCCACCACGCCTGGCAAGACTCTGTGTGTGTGTGTGTGTGTGTGTGTGTGTGTGTGTGTGCGCGCGCGCGCGCGCGCGCGCGCGCTAGGGGCATTCTATCTCAGAGCTACATTCCCAACCCTATTTTTTATTTTTATTCTGAACCAGATCTCACTAGGCTGGTGAGCTTCTCACTCTGGGACTGTTCTTGAGCCTGCGATCCTCCTGTCTCACCTTCAAGTACAGGTGTGCGCAACCACACCTGGCTCTGTTTCAAACTTTTAAAAAATAAAATAGGACTGGGGTAAGAGCTTGGAGATAGAGGTGAAGGTATAATGCCCGGTTCAACCCCTGTACCCTACACACACACATAAATCACATTACAAATGAGAACATACAATCTCCACAGAGCAATATTTACTCTTAAAAAATATACAAACTAGGCGTGGGACACACACTTGTAGTCCCAATACCTGGGAGGCGGAGACAGGAGAATTACAAATTCAAAGCCAGCCCATCAACTTAGTGAGGCTTCCTGGCAACTTAGTGAGACTCTGTCTCCAAATAAAAAAATAAAATAGGCTGAGTGTCAGCTGGAGGTGGAATGCTCCTGAGCTCAATCTACAGCACCACAGGAAAAGGAAGGAAGAAGGAACGGAGGGAGGGAGGGAGGGAGGGAGGGAATTATCAAGTGAAATGTCTTTCAAATAAAAGCAACACTATACGCTTCATGTGTGGAAGTTAATAGAACAATACTTTACTATAAAAACCTATTTGGGAGCAGAGCTCTGGGACTCTGACTGACACCCATGGAGGAGAGAATTGAACACTCCTATGGAGGAGTGTCCCGGGCCGCAGCTCGGAGATGTGTGAGACGGAGCAATTTAGACACTGGGGTGGACGGCGAGAGGCCGCACACAGCAGAGAAAGCAGGCCGCTGCGCGGGGAGAGCGGCGGGGAGAACAGAGAGGCGCCCGGTACGTTACCGACCGTGTGGACGCTTAGCAGAGCTCTAACACGCCATTCACCAAATTGTTTAAACTATGGCTCCATAGTTACCGAGAACTCTGCACAGAACCCCCCCCAGTCAGGCCTGGTGGCACAAGCCTGTCCCCCAGTACTTGGAAGGCTAAGACAAGATCAAGGCAGCACGGTAACTTAGCAAGTCCTTGTTTCAAAATAAAATAGGCCTGGGGTGTAGCTCAAAGGTAGGAGCCCCCCCTTCATTTCCAGTCCTCCCTCCCCGCACACAATGCAAAACCCTCGTAAATATAAAAGGGACCGTGGACAGTGACACTGGACCTAAGTCACTTAGGAGAATGAGGCCGCTTTCCATATTTGTGATAAAGCTATTTTTGATTTCCTAAGGTGTGGTGTAGCTTCAGAACTGAGTATTATCTTCCAACTGCAGGAAGTGTCCTCTCCGGGAATGGAGGGCCCCGCTTTTAAGAGAACGCCACCAGTGGAAGCACACTGCTAAGGTGCGACATCAAAACCTTCAAAGCAAGTTGGGCATGGTGGCGCACGCTTGTAATCCAGCATTCGGGACGCTGAGACCGGAGGATCGCGGTTCGCGGACAGCCTCAGCTACTAAGTGAGGCCCTCTGCAGCTCAGTGAGACCCTGTTTCAAAATAAGGAATAAAAAATAGGGCCGGGGGTGTGGCTCAGAGGTAGAATGCCCCAGGATTCCATTCCAAACCCGAAAAAAAAAAAAAAAAAAAAAAACCTTCAAAGCAGATGAAGTGGATCTGGGTTTTAACCTGGAATCTGGAAGCAGCTTCCAAGTCCATCACAGGGGCTGCTGGCGCCTTCATTCTATTATTTACTCAGAGAATGAGGATGGGATCATTAACAAGAGGTATAAGAATTGCTTTTTCGCCAGGCGTGGTGGCGCACGCTTGTCATCCCCGAGCTTGGGAGGCGGAGACAGGAGGATTGCGCTGGTTCGAAGCCAGCCACGCTGGCGTAAGAGACCCTGTTTCCACATTAAAAAAGTATAAAAATAGGTGTGGGAGTGTAGCCCATGGGAGTGTAGCCGGAGGTAGAAGCCCCAGTATCACAAAAAAAAAAAAAAAAACCTGCCTTTTCTAGCAATCCCTGACTTTAAGCCTGATTTTTACAGTCCTTAATATAAATGTCTGTTTTTATTTTTTAATCATTTATGTTTTCTGTTAAATGCCATGGATTTCACCTTGGGCGGAAATCAATAGGCAGAAAATGAATCAGACTTACAGTAATTGATGTCAGTAGAACATATGGGAACCAGCATCTTTTTAAGTGCTGAGAACACAAAACTATTCCTGTAAGAGAAAGCCTAAGAAATGAGATCTGTGCTCACTGTTTTCACCTTCCGCTCTGCACACCGCGGGCTCGGGGTCCCCAGGCTGCGCGGCCACTTGCTGGGCACAGAGGGAGAGTAGTGGATGGGACACTGATGCTGGACAGTCCAGGCTGCCCTCCGGGAGCCAGGTCACCAGCCACCGGCCTCCTCCCTCCAGGTCCCCGCTGCCTCCTCACGGGCTCAGAGGAACCCACGAGGTGCCTGCTCGAAATAACCGCTGCTCTTAGAAACTGGCACGACTGTGTGCATGCCGCAGGAGTATGAATGGGGGAAATAGGATGTCAAAATGAAGACGGCTCTGGCTAAGAGCTTCTTGAGCAGTATGTAGGAGGCCGAGGCAGGAGGATCACAGGTTCAAGACCAGCCTCAGCAACTTGGCAAAACCATGTTTGAAAATAATAATAAAATCGGGTTAGGGGTGTAACTCTGAGGTAGAACACCCCTGAGTTCAATCCCCAGTTTCACACACACATTAAAAAAAAAAAAGAATTTCCTGAGTATTCTAAGAACAGCCCAAGACCTGGAGCCAGAGCCAGGGCAAAGGCGGGCGTGTGCGTTACCACCATCTACCAGACGAAGCTCGATATTTTGTAAGCGGGAAGTACTTTTCTTTCCTCCCCTTTTCTTTTTCCCTTGGTGGTACTGGGGGTTGAACCCAGGGTTTTTCTACCACTAAGCTACATCTCCAGCCCGATTTTTCTTCTTTTTTTCTTTTCTTTTCTTTAGGTACTGGGAATTGAACCCAGAGGCATTCTACCTTCAAGCTATATCTCCAGCCCAGTTTTATTTCTCACTTGGAAACAGGGTCTCACTAGGCTGATGAGAGTCTCACTACTTGCTGAGGCTGTCCTCGAACCTACCGCCCTCCTATATCAGCTTTCCAACTACTGGGATTACAAGTGTGTACCACCATGCCCATCTCAATTTTTATTTTTCATTTTGTTTGTTTTTGGAACTGAACATTGACCATTGAGCTCAGAGGCATTCTACCTCTAAGCTCCAGCCCTGTTTTATTTTTATTTGGAAACAGGGTCTTGCCAGGTTGATAAGAGTTCTTGCTGAGGGTGATTTTGAACCTGTGATCCTCCTGTCTCAGCCTCTCAAGTACAGGGAGGTATTTGGAGATACCCTGGTCCATTACTCCCTCTCCTTCCTTCCTTCCTTTCTTTCTTTCATTCTTTCTCTCTCTCTTTCTTTCTTTCTTTCTTTTTTTTTTGGTACCGAAGACTATACTCAGGAGCATTCTACCTCTCACCTACGCTTCCAGCCCTTTCTATTTTTATTTTGAAAGAGGGTCTTACTAGGTTGCTGAAGCTGGCCTTAAACCTGCAATCCTCTCAAGTACTGTCTTGGCCTCCCAAGTACCGAGATTACATGTATGCACTACCATGCAGGCTTCCAATGTATTTTTTTTTTTTTTTGCAGTACTGGGGATGGAACCCAGGGCATTCTACCTCTGAGCTACACCCGCAGCCCTACTTTTTATTCTTTATTTTGGAACACGGTCTCATTGCGTTGCAAAGAGCCTCACTAAGGAGCTGAGGCTGTCCGCGAACCGTGATCCTCTGGTCTCAGCCTCCCAAATGCTGGAATTACAAGCATGCGCCACCACGCCCGGCATCCAACGTACTTTTTATATACCACCTGAGGGATCAAAGATGAAGAAGGATCAACACCCCAAAGCACTTGAAGGACGGCTCTTCTGCATGGCCACAAATGCAAAGCAATCTAGGGAAGAGAGGAAGCAGGTAGCCAAGGCCTTCTGTGGGGCTTTCTGAAGAGCGCGGGGACACGCCGAATGAAGCTAGGTCTGAATCAGACGCAGGAACGGCCTGGGCACCGGCCTGGGCACGGCCCCTCGGCAGGCAGTACAGAGCGGAGGAAGGGCCGGGGAGGTGGAGGTCTGGCCGCCACGGGGCTTCTGTTCCAGTGGGAGACAGCCAGCCACACAGGTGCTGGGCCCGGCGGGCGCTGCCATAGGCAGTCCTCCTGAACCGCGCACGCGCGGCCGCTGAGGTTAGGGCAGCTGGTAGAACTAGCGCGTGTTGCCCACCACCTCCCACCTCCTCGCTCTGGGGCAGAATGAACGGCTCGAACGCCCAGCTACGAGGCGGAGGCCGGCAGCGAACCTGCCATCCTGTCTCAGCTTCCCAACATGCTCTTATGTTCTCTCTCGCAAGTTCACCTCTAGAAGAAAAATATTTTCTGCAAACTTAAATTGAAATCGTGCTATTCTGCCTCCCCATGTTGCAGTAGCAGTGATTTAAGTCAGCTCTAACAGCTGCTGGCGCGCACAGGAAGTACAGCGGAGCACAAAGCCGAGCGCGGCTGGAAGCCTCGACGCCCGCCGGATGGTGTGCCTGTAGCGATTTCTCTTTCTGTCTCATCCTTTGGAATATTAGTGTTAATCTGACTCAGATAAGCTCTTTGCATTTTTAAAGCTGTCAACTCCGTTTGCATTGGAAACCATTCTCCTAAATTGTTTGCACATTTAGGAAATGTCACCTACGGGAAATTAACTGTGGGAGGGTCATCACAACACTGTCAATGCAGCAATAGCAAGAGCTGCTGCTGCTACTTGCGTTTTAAAGCTTGTATCATTTCCCAAGTTTTCTACCACAAATACACATTACCTGTGTCATAAAAAGTTTAAAAGCAGTTTTTAGAGCCAGGCGTGGTGGCGCACGCTTGTAATCCCCACGCTTGGGAGGCTGAGACAGGAGGATCGCACGGGTTCGAAGCCAGCCTCAGCTACTTAGTGAGGCTCTCAGCAACTTAGTGAGACCCTGTTTCCAAATAATAAAGTATAAAATAGGTCTGGGAGTATAGCCCGGAGGTAGAAAAGCCCCTGGGTTCCACCCTCAGTACAAAAAAAAAAAAAAAAAGGTATTTTTAGCCAGGCATGGTGGCCCATGCCAGTAATCTCAATACACGGGAAGATGAGACAGGAGGATTACAGGTTTGAGACTGGCCTCAGCAACTCAGCAAGAACCTGCTTCAAAATAAAAAATTAAAAGGGTTGCAGGTGTAGCTGGGAGATACAAGTCCCTGGGTTCAATCCTCAGTGCGGGGCAGGGGCTCCAGTTGGGTCAGCTGGAGAGTTCTACTGTGCCCATCATCTTTGTGTCTGACTATCACAAGAGCTCAAAGGGCTGCGTCCTCCTCCCTCTCAAGCAGCAACGAGATGCAGCTGGGCTCAGAATGCACACACCACTATTTCAGATAGGCGAACGCTTCAGGTTGGGTGGAGCTGTTTCTAAGAAGACTCAGAGCTGGGCCTGGTGGCAAACACCTATAATCCCAGTACTTGAGAGGCTGAGGCAGGAGGATCATTGAAGCCAGCCTCAGAAACTGAGGCCCTCAACAACTTAGTGAGACCCTATTTCAAACTAAAACAAAACAAAAAAAAAAAATGGGCTGGAGGGGTAGCTAAGAGGTACTCAGAAAGCCCCTGGTTCAGTCCCCAATACCACCAAAAAGCAGCAGATGATTATGATGCTGGCTGCTGTACAATCCTGGCAGCTACTTAGCAAACTAAGGCCAGGAGGTGCACGAGAGAGTAGGACTAAGTGATTAAAAGCCACCTTCTTGCTGTCCTGAAATGGACAGTTACTTCGTCCCTCTTCCTGGAAGAAAGGAGCCCAGCATGGCTCCTGTATAAACACTGCAGCTGACGGCACTGCTGTGAGCGTAAACTCGCAGCAAATCACAAGGAAGTATTCACTCCATTTTTTTTCTTGTGTCACCGTGGATTGAATCCAGGGCAATGTACCTCTAAACTACACCCTCAGCCCTATTTATTTTTATTTTGAAACAAGGATTTACTAAATTGCTGAGGCTGTCCTCAAGTCTGCAATCCTCCTGTCTCAGTCTCCCAAATATTGGGATTATAGGTATGCATCACCATAAGAAAACATTTAATCGTTTCTGTCCCAGTGTTAATAAGCAAATCTTAAAAAAGAGGGGGTGAAAACTTTATCAAGACCCTGTTTCAAAATAAAACTAAAACAGGGCTGTGGGTAGAGCTCAAAGGTAAAACAACCTAGGTTCAACTAAACAACAAAATAACACAAACCAACAGAGTTCTCCATGACAGCTACCTTGCTTCTAACCTTATATGAAGCACATTTTATTAAGTGTATTAAATTAAAAGGATAATTCAGAGTGACTCCTTCAGTGACATCCAACATAGGATAGCAAAGCCTCGCCGGCTGGTCCCCACTGCCTCTCACGACCCGGGAGGCTGGGGCTCAAGGGCTGTGCCCCTGCCCTCCTCTAGCCACTGCCTGGGCAAGAGTTGCTTATCTTTTGGTCTTCCGCCTTGTCAGAGCGAAATACATAAAACAATACATTTTGTACACAGTGGAGGCAGGCAGTAGACCTCTGGTAATAACAGACGATCGATCTGTAGAAGCTTCCAAAAGCTGACAGATGCCAAACCCTTGCTTAAGAGGGTTTTGCTCAAGACCTCAATGCCTTGACCAGCGCTGGAGAGGAGTTGAGATCCATAGGTGTGTGGCTCGGCAGAGCCAGGTCACTGCCATAAAAAGCAACTTAGCTACCCCAGAGGTCAAAGCCTTCAACGTAGCACACAATTAGCAACATATTCTCCCTCCAAAGCTAGAAAGGACATCTAAGTCAGGCTAGCAGAAAAATGAATTCCTAGGACCTAGAAAGGAATTTAAAAACACTCTTAAATCTAAGCTGGGTGTAGTGGCCCACGATTGTAATCCCAGTTCCTGGGAGGCGGAGACAAGGAGGGTTGCAGGTTCGTGGCCAGTGTCCGCAACTTGTAAGGCCCTCAGCAACTTAGTGAGACCCTGTTTCAAAATAAAAAATAAGGGCCGGATGTGGTGGCGCATGCTTGTAATCCCCGCGCTTGGGAGGCGGAGACAGGAGGATTGCGCAGGTTCAAAGCCAGCCACACTGGCTTAAGAGACCCTGTTTCCAAAAAAAAAAAAAAAAAAAGTATAAAATAGGTCTGGGAGTGTAGTCCGGAGGTAGAAGGGCTTCCAGGAACCCCAGTACCACCAAACATAAAATAAAAAATAGGTCTGGGGGTGTAGCTTGGAGGCAGAATGTCTCTGGGTTCAATTGCCAGTACTGCAAACAAACAAATAACAAAAATCTAATCATGTTTCCTAAACCAGCAATTAGTAAACCTGGAGAAATTTCTATTAGAATGTGTTTTCCAGCTGGGCGTGGTGGCCCACATTTGTTATCCCAGTACTTGGGGGGCTGAGACAGGAGGATCGCACAGGTTCGAAGCCAGCCTCAACTACTTAGTGAGGCGCTCAGCAACTTAGTGAGAACCTGTTTCCAAATAAAACATAAAAGGTTGGGCATGGTGGCGCATGCTTGTAATCCTAGCATTTGGGAGGCAGAGACGGGAGGATCATGGTTCATGGACAGCCTCAGCTACTTAGCAAAGCCCTTGGCAACTCAGTGAGACCCTGTTTAAAAATAAAGAATAAAATATAGGGCTGGGGTACAGCTCAGGGGTACAATGCTCCTGGGTTCCATCCTTGGTAGGGCAAAAAAAAAAAAAAAAAAAAAAAAAAAAAAAAAGAAAGAAAGAAAGAAAGTAAGTCTGGAAGTATACCCCAGAGGTAGAAAGCCCCCTGGGTTCCACCCCCAGTACCACAAAAAAAAAAAAAAAGAATGTGTTTTCCTACTATGCTAAGTCAATTTTCAAAAGATTAATCAGAGCAAATTGTTAAAAAAAAATCACTGAAGTATGTTGTTTAGAGGACAGAATAGGTGACATCATACAAGTATATTCTGTGTGTGTGTGTGTGTGTGTGTGTGTGTGTGTGTAGTATGGGGGGGCGTAACCCAGGGACATTCTACCTCTGAGCTATAGCCTGGCCCTATTTTATTTTTATTTGAAAACAGGGTCTCAGTAAGTTGCAGAGGGCCTGAGTTGTTGAGGCTGGGGGTAAACCTGCGATCCCACCTCAGCCTCCCAGGTACTTATAAACCTGCACCAGTGCGCCCGTTTCCAAGTATGTCCTTGAAGGCGACAGGATGCCAAGCCCCCGGGCCAGGTGCTGACCCTGTGACGACAGGCTCCAGCAAGCTGTGTCCTCAATGAGCACGCGCTTTCGGGGAAGGACTCTCATGACAACAAGCTGTTGAACAGAAAGTACTGATGGGAGAAGAAGTCTGTGCTGCAGGAAGGAGTCCAGGAGTACCTGCGCAGCGCCCATCTGGAGCAGCGAGAGACGCCAGTGGCCCGCCGCCTGCCCTTGCCCACTCCGGCCGGCCTCCACGGGCAGAAGCAGGTCACACGGCCACATCTAAGCTGCTTCCCGGCCTGTTCTGGCTCTGTTGCTTAACAGGACACCTCAGCCACGCGGGCTCACGTGGAGGAGGGATGGCCGTCCTTCCCTGGAGCGGCTTCTGCTACTACACAAAAGGTCAGAGAGGAAAGAGCAAGCCC
Organism: Muscardinus avellanarius; assembly: GCF_963383645.1. Classification (NCBI taxonomy): domain Eukaryota; kingdom Metazoa; phylum Chordata; class Mammalia; order Rodentia; family Gliridae; genus Muscardinus; species Muscardinus avellanarius. Next base: position 30,460,478 of record NC_137805.1, read on the forward strand.
GCGTGCGCCTCGAGGCCCCGCACCCCAGCCCGCGAGGCCAGGCCCCAAGGGGTGCGCTGGGCACGTGCAGCTGCCGGACCTGCCGCCTCTGCTCACAGCCGGACACACGCTGTCAGAAGAGCGAAGGGGCCTCCCACACATCACCAAGAAGCAGGCCCTCACAGGCCCGGCGCCACTCCTGCTGACGGCGAGGACTGAGCCGTGTGCTGAGCGGGTCAGAGAGAGCCGAGGCAAAGGTGTGGACCTGGATCAGGAAGGCAGAGCCAGTGTGAGGGTGAAGGCAGAAAACAAAACCCAAAAAGAGCCGTGCAGGCCGGCGCCGACGACCAAGCCCGGCCCTCAGAGGAGGCGCCTGGCTCAGTTCTGCGCTGACTCATTTCCTGCCATGATATCCAGGGAGGCTGGGTGTGAGGGGCGATTCTCGGAAGAGCGGCCTCTTCCCTCTACTGCTCCTGGAGGGGCATCCTTTTCTGGAAGAGGCCATGAAGCCCAGGCTCCCAGCTAGGGAGGGAGCAGGTGAGCAGCGGGGCCAGGCAGAAGACTGTCACCGGGAGCCTGAGGCACAGCTGCCACACTCCAGCCCAGTGCAGCATCCCCTGGGCAGAGCGCGCACTGCTGAGGGGAGCGCGCGGCCTCGGCGGGTCCAGGGCCCGGAGAGCTCACCACGCCCAGCAGCTCCCGAGCTGTGCGCTGAAAGACCTGTACACAGAGCCGCACCTGGCCAGCCCCTGGACGGTAGCCTCTGTTGCCCCTGAGACTTCCCCACCAAACTGAAACCAAATTGGAGGTGGCCTTGGCTCCTTTAATCTGATCAACCAAAGGTTTTTCATTTTAAAAAAATATATATTTGGAACTGGGCATGGGGCGAGGGGCGCACGCTTGTAATCCCAGTATCTGGGAGGCTGAGACAGGAGGATTGCAGTTTGCGGACAGCCTCAGCTCCTACTTAGTGAGGCCCTCTGCAACTCAGTGAGACCCTGTTTCAAAATAAAGAATAAAATATAGGGCTCGGGGTGTAGCTCAGAGGTAGAATGCCCCTGGGTTCCAAGCCCAGTACGCAAAAAAAAGAAAAAAAAAAAATATATATATATATATATATATTTATTTATTTAGTCTTGATGGCAGAATTTATTTTGAAACAAATAAGAAGCGGGGCAGAGGCGAGTGCAGGTGGGAGGTCCGGTGTGCCGTGAGCCCATGGCCGCTGTGGGGACGGGAGCGGGGAGGCACCCGCGTGGCTCCCTCGGTCAGCACTGCAAGCGCGGCTGCGACCGTTCAGGAGGGGAGGAAGATGTCCTGTTCACAGTCTGAGATTTCTGAGCTTAGTCCATGTCAGGCCGGGTCTGCAGAGCTCGAAGCACAGTGGCAGAAGCGGAGGGGGGAGAGAGGGAGGCTCCGTCCTCACATCACGGACACCCAGAGCGCGAGGGGCCTCGGACCCGCGCACCGTCCCCCAGGACCGGGCTCACGCACTGCCCGGGCTGCGCCCTCCAGGATGGAGCTGCCTACTGATGACATCACAAGCCTCGTGGCTCCACATCGACACGGGAGCTCTTCGGAGGGATTCCTATATCTAACCCTGAGCACGCCAACCCCACTTCTATATATTTGTAAGTTTTCATAAAGGGGAGGCTTTCGAAGATTTTGAAAGAAGAGGATGATATGACAGGTCGCTCAGCTTCATGATGCTGGCAAGACAGGAGCAGCAGTGCAGGTCAGGATCCCCACCAAGGCGCGGTGCAGACAGCAACCGAATACTGCCAGAAACTTCTGGGAGAGCAAACCGAGCAAGACGCAAAACAGAGGCACAGGGAGGCACAGGAAGACGAGGCCGAGGCCGAAGGTGGGACGAGGGGTGAGGGTGGGGGCAGGGCAGGGCAGTCCAGGGCGTCCTGAGGTCACTCCAAAGCCACTGCCAGGGTCCCAACCTGAGCCAGAAAACCCACCCTGGCCCACTGCTTCCTTCCTAAAGCTACAAGGAGATGGCTTCCATGAACACGGCAGCAGAAAAGGGAGGCTGAGTTCGCACTGCAGCGGCACAAGAACAAAGCAGCAGAGAAACAATCTCCCTGAAGAAAACACAGCAGGACTGGGGTGAGCGGAACCATGAGGATGGATGGGAGGGACAGGCCGGGGAAGCTAGGATGACAGCAGCTATGGTGACACAAGTCAGAATGAGAAACAAGCCAACAGTGCGGCTGGAAGAAGGAGTCAGAAGACAGGTGAGAAAGAGAAGGACAGCACTGGAAAAGGACAGATCAGCTTCCGCCTCCCACGGTGGCGCGGGCTTGTGATCCCAGTCCTAGGGAGGCTGAGACCAAGGATCGCAGGTTTACAGGCAGCCTACTTCCAAATAAAATATAAAAATAGGTCTGGGGGTATTTCCCGGAGGTAGAAGGCCTCTGGGTTCTACCCCCAGTACCACAAAAAGAACGAAAAAGAAAAGAACATTAAAAACGGGCTGGTGGCACACATCTAGAGTCCCAGAACTTGGGTGGCTGAGAGAGAAGAATCCCAGCAACTTAGCAAAGTTCTTTCAAAAAGTCAGAAGGGCCGGCAGTGTCACTCAGAGGTAGAATGCCCCTGGGTTCAGTTCCTAGTACCCCCCAAAAAAGAGAGAAAATGGTAAAGTAACATGTCTAGCACATCCACAAAACAAACCGCCAGCGTTCACAGATTCGGGTCAGTGCGGTGTGCAATCCTCATCAACCTAGTGAGGTGCTGTTTCAAAATAGACATCAAATGGAGCTGCGGATGTCGCTCAGGAGGCGTGCGCCTGGGTTCAATCCCAGCACCACCGAAACGAGCAAAAGAAGAGCCTAGAAGTGTCTGCTCTGCATGCTCCTCCAAACACACGCAGGAAGTGTCTGCTCTGCATGCTTCTCCACACACGGGGGTGTGAGCGACGTGTTTGTGTTTATTCCATACAGGAAGGATGACAGCCACACCGCCCTGCAACACTATTATCAGCCAATTCAGCTCCCAGTTCACGCCTGTGCTGTCTAACTGGGCTGTCCAAGTGTATCAATCACACTGGCAAACGCCAAGAGTCTTTTAACAGATGAGCAACAATCTAATTTCCTTACCTTAAACCAGAACCTCAAGAGCTGAGGTCAAGGCGGCTTCAGCCTTTTAACAGCCAAGTTGAGGAGCAGGGCGGCCAGCTGGCTCAGGTGTGCTCCATCAGGGCATACCTAGCACCCACCAACACCCGAGGCAGAGGGCTCCCTCCTACCTGCAGCCCACAAGCCACAGCCTCGCTCCCTCCCGCTTCCTGGGTAGAGTGCCCTGATGGCTCTGCCCGGCCTGCCTTCTGCCCCATGTGCTGAGCTAGCCTGCCACCTGACAACCAGCTCCCTGGCTCTTCCTGTCTGAACTTCAATTACCCTAAAACAGCTTCCTTTTCACTTTCATGTCTAGGGTTTTTTTTTTTTTTTTTTTTTTTCCTCCTTTTCACATCATCCAACCGAAAATTGGGAGTGTTTTCTGATGATAAAAGTACTGTATTTCCATGCTGGATGTGGTGATATACACCTGCTATCCCAGGACTCGGGAGGCTGAGACAGGAAGAGACAAGTTCAAGGACAGCCTCGGCCACCTAGCAGGACCCCGTTTCAAATAAACCAAAAACAAAATGGCTGGAAATGAAGCTAGGAGGTAGAACAACCCTGGGTTCAATCAAAAGAAAGGGAAGGTAGAAAGGAAGGAAAGAAGGAGAGGGAGGAAAGGGAGGAGGGGAGAGGAAGGGGAAGGCAGAGGGGAAGGAGAAGCAAGCTAGCTCGAGCTACAAGGAGCAGCACTGGGAACCAGGGAGCACGTCCACTGCGCTCCACCTACGCCCACAGGGGGGCAGCAGTGGAGGCGGCGACCCCACTTGGGAGAAGAGCCAGACCTCAGAGTGCCTCTGGCACTTGGACGGTGCTTGCTGGAGGCTCAGCAACTCGTCTGAATCACTGTCAGGCTTTATTCAGACTCTGGTGATGCTTCAGCCCATTCTTAATGGCACCAAATGCTTCTATCTTGGTTAGATGCCAAGTGGAGTCCCTGTGAGCAGCCAGGCCAGAAACTATAAACTGGCCAACCTGGCCCTAAACAGCGGGGGCCGGGAAGGTACACTCTCGGGGAGGCCTCCGCAGGCTGGCTGGGTGGGCACCTGTCGGCCAGGCTGGGGCTCAGAAGCAGCCCTCTCCACACCGGGGACATACCACGCAGTCGAGCTGGACAAGGACACACCACCTCTGCTCCCATGAAGGACACCACAGAAGCAGAGGGCCCAAGCCCGCGGATGACAACCGCCATGATCGGACGGGAGGGCTGGGAAAGAAAGAGGCTGGGACGTCCACTCAGGAAACGAGTGGGAGCTCGGTGGCCACGTGGCTATAAGGGTCTTTGAAGAGCCAAGATCACTTCAGTTTTCTTTGTTTTGGTTTGGCTTTTGTAGTACTGGGGATTAAACCCAGGGGCATTCTGCCTCTGAACTATACCCCCAGCCCTATTTTTTATTCTTTAATTTTAAAAGAAGGTCTCACTAAGTTGCAGAGAGCCTCACTAAGCAGCCGAGGCTGGCCACAAACGTGATTCTCCTGCCTCAGCCTCCCAAGTGCTGGGGTTACAGGCGTGCGCCCCACTACGCCCGGCCTCTTCAGTTGACAAGATAGTGCACCCAAGGACAGACACACTTATTAACTGGCAATCCCCGCTGACTTAAAATCACTCGATGCATTTCTCAATACAAAAAAAGAATGCCTTGTGGTAAAAATAAAAACCAAGAGAGCAAGACAGATAAAGCAGTCCTCTCCGTTAGAACACACACTCTCCAAACACAAGCACCAGGGACCGAGAGGACACTGTTTAGCACAAAAGGAATGTGTAAGAAAATGCATGAAATCTACGGGCACTGTGGTCTCACACGCCCGGCGCTCTGAGGAGAGGTCTTCTCTAAAAGGCTTCTACGGAGAAAGCAGCACCAGCAGGGCGATGTCAACCGAAAGGCCGTAGTCTTCTGCTTGTGACATGAAGCCCAGGAAGTCTACAAGCCGGCTCCGGGCACTCCAGGGCTCCTGCCGCGGCCAGCACTAGCGCGTGGTCGGCCTGCCCAACGTTTGGATGTAGGAACGAGCTTGAGAGCTTCAGAGAGGCTATATATTTATTTAAAACACTCTGATAAGATACTCAGTTATAGATCAGAGGCAAAAGCCTTAGTCAAAGCAAAAAGTGAAAACCCCAAACCAAAACAGGCCCCTGCATGGCTGGGGGCTCCGGAAGGAAATGAAAGGGGGTCACAAAGACAGCGAGGCCCAAGAACTGTCCCTGGAAGCTGCTCGTCATTGTTTTCCAGCCCTAGAGACTCCACCGAATCAGACCCCGGGCACGGACCCACTCCACGCGCCCCTGAACCCAGCCTGGGCGCATGGGGAGGGGACTACAGCGACAGCCTCCACGCGCCCGCACGCCTGCCACCCTCCAGACAGAACCAGAGTGCTTTCCATTCATAAGATCGCTATTGTGTGTGACATTTATGACATACAGTTATTACTGTACCTAATAACTATGGAGAAATTACAATTATATTAACAGAAATACTGCTGGCATATTACTGATTTTATAGCTTCCTACAGGCTAGCTTGGAACCCAACCCCCATGCATGACACTAATTCTACAGAAAAATGGGCCCAGAGTCCCAGACAACCCACTTTGAAGCTTTTGAAGCGTGACACATTGGCGTTTTAGGGACGGCCTGTACTTTCATGCTTGGTTACCATTTTGACCCTGTGCCAGCCAAAAAAAGTCCATCTGAACACCATCCCGTAAACTGAGCCAAGTAAGGCTTACGGGGAGGGGACACTGTCGGTCCTAAACGTGGGGCTTCAAAGAGGTGACACATGGCGCCAAGGCCTGGGCACGGTGTTCCCTACCCTCTCAAGCTAGAACACATTATACGAGGATTTTTTTTTCTTTTTTTTTTTCTTTTTTTTTTTGCAGTGCTAGGGATGGAACCCAGGGGCGTTCTACCTCCCGGCTACACCCCCCAGCCCTATTTTTTTTAAAATAATTTATTTGGAAACAGGGTCTCACTAAGTTGCTCAAAGCCTAAGTAGCTGAGGCTGGCTCCGAACCTGTGTGATCCTCCTGTCTCAGCCTCCCAAGCGCGGGGATTACAAGCGTGTGCCACCACGCCCGGCTTTATATGAGGATATTTTAAAACCAACAAAAAGTGAAACTCGTGAGCACAGGCTGCTCGGCCCCATGGGCTGTGGCTAGCTGCTGGGCTGCCCGCCGCCTTCCTGCCTTGCTGAAGCACGTGCCGGCACTGCCATCCTCGCTCTCCCAGCGGCCTGGGGCAGCAGGCTGCAGACGTCCCTTTAAACACAGGGGAGAAAGGCATGACGGGAGAGAAGGTGCCAGATGAGCGGCGTGCTGCTAGCCTGCAGTCAGTCGAGCGTCACCAGGCACGGACAGAGAACCCACAAAGTACGGCTACCACGCCAGTAGCCAACACCACAGGCCCTGTACCCTTATAGGGAAAGAGCCCCAAGATCCCACACGTCCATAATTGCTAGTGGTCGCCGCGGTGGCCACGGGGAGAAGGTGGTGAGGGGAGGGAAAAAGGGAAGGCAGGACAGAGGGCCCAGCTGTGGAAGGGCTCAGCAGCTCGCAAGGCACAAGGATGGGCCTGCGGGGCTGTGGGAGCCAACGTGCGGGATGTGAGCTCACCACTCTCCGTGCACCTACGGCTGCCTCCGCCGGGCTCCCGCCAGCAGCCCTGCCTTTAAGCTTCTACCTTGCTCTCAACTGCTCTGCCTCTTGCCTTTAAACCTGTTAAAAGACACGTGTTAGTGGGGCTCAGTAGCACTTGCCTGCAATCCCAGAATTAAGAAGGCTGAGACAGAGGATTGCAGGTTCAAAGCCAGCCTCAGCAGCTTTGTAAAACCCTGTTTCCGAATAAAAAAATAAATAAAATAGGGCTGGGGTGTAGCTCAGGGGTAGAATGCCCCTGGGTTCCATCCCCAGCACCACACAAGCAAAAATAGGCTTGTGTCGTGGCTTGGGTTTAGACTGTCTCCCCCAAAGCTCGCGGTGGGAAGCAGGGTCCCCAGCGCAGGGCGCTCCGAGGTGGGCGCGGCTGGCCCTGGGGACCAGCGAGATCCTGGTCCCTTCCTCTCACTCCGCTTCCAGCCACCATGACACGAGCTCGCTTCCCTGCGCCCCCTGCCACCATGGTGTTTCTTCCTGGGGGCCGGCCACCCATAGACTGAACCTTTAAAACCACGAGCCAGATAAACGTGCCTCCTCCAAGCTGTGCTTGTTACAGAGACACGGAAGACGAGCGAGGCAGGCTTGCTACGCTCTGCTCTGTAACGCTGGGGTTTAGAACCCCTGCTCCAGCCAGGACGCGCAGGACGACGCCACTGAGAGCGGTGGTCTGGGGAGATGGCTACTGCGCCTAGGCTCAGGGCCCTGGAGAGCCGCACAGACAGCCGCGGAGGCTGGGCCAGGAAGAAAGGGATCCCTTTGGGCCCTAGGTCTGCTCTGTGACACTAACCATGTTGGATCTCAGTTCACTTGAAAGACAATCCTGCTCCAAGTTACTTACACAAGGGGTCTACTATTTAAAATAGGAACAGAAGCATGCGCTGCAAATTGTGAAATTAAGTGCCTTTATTCCAAATTCAATTATCTTCACACGAAAATTCCAGTTAAAAGACAAACCGTAAAAAAAGTCAGCTGCAGTAAGAAGGCCAAGCCAAACCCACGCAACGTTCGCACAAGAACGGGCATGCCCCTAGCTCCGCGCCGGGAAGCCGCTGCCTCGCAAGACCAGGCTGCCACGGCTCTTTCCGTGCCTCCCCTCGTCTCCATTCAAATAATACACTCGTTCCCAATGGCCAGAAGACGGGAGCCGTCGAGAACCAGAGAGAATAATCTGGGCTGAACCGGGAATAATAGATTACAAAAACATTTAAACAGAAACATTGATTTAGTTTCAAATGCAAATGCTTTACCTGCCCAGAATTTTTGCTGGGAACACTCTGGCAAGATCGAAATCTCAGGAAATTCCAAACAAATGAAACTCTGAAGGCAAATTACTTGGGAAGAGTGATCTAACTTTGGAGACAACATACTCCTCCCACTCTCAGTTCTTGGCTTTTTAGAGGACCACCAGACCAACCACAAAATCATATGCCAGCAAGAGCCCGGCTTCCTGTGTGTGGACAACTCTCTGGCTTTCACTAAATCCCTCTACTTCCTGCCAGCCCTGGTCTGAACCAGCTACCAAACCTCCACAGTCTGAACAAGGGAGCCGCCTCGTACTCGGCCCAACCCTGGACCTAAGGCTCAGGAACCACAGGGAGAGGGCCCCTCAGACGGCAGGGTCTGCGCCTGGCCGATCAGACGAGCTCAGCCCTAGCAAGCACCACCACAGCTGGATTAGCCGAGGAAGAGCAGGCACGGCCAAAGCTCTGGGAGGGAGCCCAACAGCCGCACGCAGCTCTCACTCAAGAGGGCTTATAATCTCACCGGAGGATTCGCCACAAAGAAAATTAATATAAAAGGGAACAGAGAAAACCGTGTAAGCTAAATTGATGGTGGGTCAGTAGCAATGGTTCACACAATGCCAGAAACGCAAAAAATCCCCATCAGCCACTTGCCAAGTTCATGAACCTAAAAGTGTGTTTCTATTAATTCAGCATCTCCTTTTAGATACTTAGGGTTCTAATGGATACAGATGCCTCACACAAAAGCAGTCCTCCACCCCTTGTGAGCTTGACAATACTTGTCAATAAGTAAATAACGAGCTGGGCGTGGCGGCGCACGCTTGTAATCCTCACGCTTGGGAGGTTGAGACAGGAGGATCACACAGGTTCGAAGCCAGCCTCAGCTAATGAGTGAGGCTCTCAGCAACTTAGTGAGACCCTGTTTCCAAATAAAGTAAAAAAATAGGTCTGGAGCCGGGCATGGTGGCGCACGCTTGCAATCCCAGCATTTGGGGGGCTGAGACCGGAGGATTGCGGTTCGCAGACAGCCTCAGCTACTTAGTGAGGCCTTCTGCAACTCAGTGAGACCTGGTTTCAAAATAAAGAAAATAGGGCAGAAGGTGTAGCTCGGAGGTCAAAAGCCCCTGGGTTCTATCCCCAGACCCACACGCACAAAAAAAAAAAAGGTCTGGGACTATAGCCCAGAGGTAGAAAAGCCCCTGGGTTTCGCCCCTAGTACCCCACAAAAGTAAATAACAGGCAATTGCAAAGAGTAGGACAGACACAGCAGGACCACACGATGCTGGGAAGGCAGTCAGGAGACACGGAGGGCTTGAAGAGGCCTGGACTGCAGACGGGACTCGGAGAACGCACCTGCACGGGTGAGCGGGATGTGCCTGGGGGGAAGACCAAGGGACGGAGAATGGACGTCCCAGGAGGAGGAAAGGCGCACGCGAGGCGCACGGTGCCGCCCAGGAGCCGCGATGGCGCAAGGCAGAAGAAGGAGCAGGCGAGCAGCAGGAGGGGCGCGGGAGGGCAGTGCAGCAAACACCCCACCAGAATATGCAAGAGGCTAGCAGAGGTCCACCAGTCACACAGGACTGAACCAAGAAAGCAAAGTCCCCTCTGGCTCGGCAAAAGGAAAGCTAACGCACCTCGCCGGAGCCGGCCGGGGTTGGCGAGCGAGCCCAGCTTCCCTTTACTGAGTGCCTGGAAAGCGACCGGGCAAGGACCGAATTCAAACACCTCCGTGGCAGAAGCACCGTGCAGAGCAGAGGCAGGAGGGAAGGCTCGGCTGGAAGACGCGGAGGAGGCTGAACTGGCCCACTGAGATGGTGGCAGAGCTGTCTATGGACCCCACTCCCCCTGGAGTCACGGAGCCACGAAGCAGGACCCTGGGCGGGCGGGCAAGGTGGGAAGGGTGCCTTCCACAGGGTGCAAGCTCCTTTTCTTTACGAGAGAAACAAAGTGGGAAGAAGGGCCAGAGGCTGAAGGAGACAGGTCTGAGGTCAAAGACAGGACTTCTTGTGGCTCAATCTGCAGCCTGCGCTCGCTCCAGGGCTTCTTGGAGCCTTAGGAGAAGAGGCAGGCAGGCGGCTGGCTAGGGCCAGAGCCTGCGGGCTGGGAGGTCAGGACGGCAAAGGTCTCGGAGAGGAAGCGTTTAAAGTAATAACCAAGCTCACAATCCCAGCATGTGGAGGCTGAGACAGGAGGATCGTGGTTGGCGGACAGCTACTACTTAGTGAGGTCCTGTACAACTCAGTGAGACCCTATTTAAAAATAAAAAATAGGGCTGACGGTGTAGCTTGGAGGTACAATGCCCCTGGGTTCCATCCCTAGTACCACAAAAAAATTTTTTTTTAATAAAGTGACCGACTAAGCTGGGTAAGGTGGCCACAACTGTAATCCTGGGAGGCTGAGACAGGAGGATCCCAGGTTTGAGGACAGCCTCAGCAAGTAGTGAGACTCTCATCAGCCCAGTGAGACCCTGTTTTGAAATAAAAATAAAAAACAGGGCTGAGCACGTAGCTCAAAGGTAGAATACCCCTGGTTCAATCTCCAGTACCACAATAAATAAATAAATAAAGTGGCCGAACATGCTGTAAACTGCGTAAGGAGGGATAAGGACTGAGGGAACAGCGAGGGCAAACAGCTGGAGAACTGGACAAGGAAAAGACCCAGCGGAGGGGAAGTGACAGAGATGGAATGTGGACGCAGGGGCCCGGGACTGGAGAGAGGCCTGAGGCTGGCAAAAGGTCAAGGTTGGGAATCCCTCAAAAAACACCGCAACCCGGGTGTGGTGGCCACGTCTCTAATCCAAGTACGTGGGAGGCTGAGGCAGGAGGATCAGAGAACAGCCTCAGCAACTAAGGGAGGCCCTGTTTCAAAATAAAAAATAGGGCTAGGGGTATAGCTCAGAGGCAGAACACCCCTGAGCTCAGTCCCAGTACTATAATAAATACATATATACATAATACATAGGCAGAATGTCCCTGGTCTCAACCCAGAGTATCACAAAAACAAAACAAAGAGAAAAAGCGGGAAAAGCGTGGTGCGGTGGCGCACACTTGTCACCCCAGCATTCGGGAGGCTGAGACGGGAGGATGGTGGTTTTCCGCCAGCCTCAGCTACTTAGTGAGGCTCTCTGCGACTTAGTGAGACCCTTTTCAAAATAAAGAATAAAAAAATAGGCAGGAGGTGTAGCCCAGAGGTAGGATGTCCCTGGGTTCATTCCCAGTATCAAAAAAAAAAAAAAAAAAAAGAAAGAAAGAAAAGAAAAAAGAGAAAAAAAAGAAAGAAAGATCTGGAGAGGGACATGAAGTGCCCAGAGGACGAGGCAAGGGCGCTGCAAGGGCTGCCCAGTGGACACCAGCATCGCTCAGGGGCACAGCAACCTTGGAACGAAAAGACCGGCTGTGAACCCATGTGAATTCAGGGGCGCAGGAATGATGCAAGGGGCCCACTTAGAACATAATACAAGGAAAGAAATTAAATAACTACCCAACACTGCAGTGGACTGATTAGGAGAGTTTGATGAAATCCAAAGGTGCACACCTGATTGCACGCGCGCGCACACCTACATCTCCCATCCCGGCGCTTGCACTCTCCTCAGCAAGTTCACAGTGACGGGTGCAGATCAGTGTGGACCTGCCCTTCCCTCATCCACCCCGTGATGGTCCGGCCATGCAACGGCCCGCTTCAGCCATCTCCCGAGAGGCCTGTGACGCTGCTCTCTACTCCAGACACCCACTCCGCCCCGGGCGCTCCCCGGTCCCCTCAGTGACACGACGGACTCAGAAATCAACCAGGAGCAAAGCAGCAAGGGACCCTGCCACTGAAAGAAGTCATCCACGCGGATTTTGTCCGGCTTTGTCTTCCATTTGTGGGAACAAGCCTTCCCTTTCCAGGTCTCCAAGTGATTAGAGTCAACAGCTATTTTTACTTTTTGCAAAAAAAAAAAAAAAAAGAATATAAAACATTTATTAATAATTTCTTGTAGCCGGGCGTGGCAGCACACGCTTGTAATCCCAGCATTCGGGAGGCTGAGACAGGAGGATCTGGGTTCGTGGACAGCCTCGGCTACTTAGTAGGCCCTTTGCAACTCCGTGAGACTCTGTTTCCAAATTAAGAATAAAAAAAATAGGGCTGGGGGTGTAGCTCGGAGGTAGAAGGACCCTGGGTTCCATGCCTAGTATCTCACAGACACAAAAAATATTCCTTGTTATTGTTTATGGTACTTGAGATTGAACTCAGTGGCATTCTACCCGAGTTCCATGCCCAGTCTTATTTTATGTTTTATTTTGAAACAGGATCTGTCTTGCTCGTTACTGACACTGAGTACCCGCCTCCCAAGCCTGGGATTACAGTGTGTGCCATCAGGCTGGCTTAAGAATTCCTTATAACATTGATTACATGAAAAATGATCATATATTGATTATCTTGGGTTAAATCAAACATAATATTGAAATTAACTTTGTTTCTCTTTACCTTCTCAATATGATTCCTAAAAATTGTGACTTGCATTCTATTTTCATTGGCTAATACTGGTCTAGAGCTTCTAACTTACTCAACAACTATTTTAAAATACTGCCTTGCCAGGTGTAGTGGCACACGCGTGTAATCCCAGCACTTGGGAGGCTGAGACAGGAGGATCGCGGTTCGCAGACAGCCTCAGCTACTTAGTGAGGCCCTCTGCAACTCAGTGAGACCCTGTTTCAAAATAAAAAAATAAAAAATAGGGGCTGGGGGTGGAGCTTGAAGGTAGAGTGCCCTGGGTTCCATCCCCAGATTACTACCTCTATACCTACTCTTAGCTAGAATAGAAAGAAGGAGAAAGAGTAGACACTTTCATAACTTTAAGAGTCTGCAGGTATCTAGTTCCGACGTCTCCATGTGGCAAGGGAGGCCCTGGCATGTGGGTGGGAGTGGACAGCCCTGGGAAGCCAGTGGCATTATTCTAGGGAGCTTAAGTCTCAGAACTGGTAATCCTCTCTGAAATGTTATCAATTAGCCATTCAGAGAAAGATCTCATCAGTAAACTTCAGTTCTTGTACAAGGTACTTAACTTGAAAGACCTTCAGACAAAGCTGTCTGTCAAGAACTGCACTCCACTCACTGGCAGGCCCTTGCCCTGGGTTCACCCCAGCACCACAAAAACAGAAAAGAAAAAAAGGAAAAGATGGAGGGAAAGATTCATGGAGAAAACGGCCTCCGGCTGTTGACTTTAATTTCATATAAACAAAAAGCAAAAGGTGGCTCTGCCACCTGTCACTTGGCCCAGGACTGCGAAACTGCGCTGTGTTTTGCCCTTTGAGATTCAGGCTCTGCAGAGGAAGACACAGACCTCAGCATGGGGAAGACCGGGCCCACTCTGTGGTGGTGGAGGAGCGCCTCATCTCTTGTTCTATCGCCTGATGTAATGTTCTCTCACTGGTCACATATGACATTGTACGGGAGAGCAGATATTCAAGGGGGGTCAAGGGAAGAGCATGTCCTACCCCTCAGAAGCACTCGTGTGGTCAAACAGGATAAAGAAACCCTGGACAGCAGATTCCTCACACCCGACATCCGCATTTTCTTTTTATTGTGGCTATCATTTATCTTACCCCTTTTTAGAGAACGCAAAATAGAAAAGTCGTCTCATCGTGAGCTCAGACTCGTAACAACTGCTGTCGCTTCTAATCAAATCAGAGTGAGTCATTAAGAACATCCTTCCTTACACTTCTCAGTACAAAGCACACTGGGCCAAACATTCTTTTGATCAATTCCCAGAGGGCCTGTCCAAGAGAACTGCTACCTGGGTCATCAAAAATAGTTTGAGGGGAGCCGGGCGGGCATGGTGGCGCAGCCTTGGAACCCCAGCATTCGGGAGGCGGAGACCGCAGGATCAAGTTCACAGCCAGCCTCTGCTACTTAGTGAGGCCCTCTGCAACTCAGAGTGACCCTGGTTCAAAATAAAGAATACAAAAGAAGGGTTGAGGGTGGAGCTCGAAGATAGAATGCCCCTAGGTTCCATCCCCAGTACGGCAAAAAAAAATTCATGGAGCCAGGCGTGGGGGCGCATGCTTGCAATCCGAGTACTTGGGAGGCTGAGACAGGAGGATTGCGGGTTTGCAGCCAGCCTCAGCTCCTTAGTGAGGCCCTCCAAAACTTAGGGAGACCTTGTTTCAAATTAAAGAATAAAACTAGGGCTGGGGTTGTAGCTCGGAGGTAGACTGCCCCTGGGTTCCATCCCCAATACCCCCCCACACACACACACAAAATAGTTCCTGGAAATAGCTACACATGGGACAAAAATATAGTTACACTCAGTTGCTCAAGGTGGAAAAAATAGTGCTGGCTTCCAAGTTCCCCAAAGGGCAGAAGGGGCTAAGGACTAAGCCGTGAGGGCAGAAGGGGCAGCCCGGCCGAGGACCCCTCCTGGACTTTCTGTCCAGGGGGTTTCAGGCCAGCAGCCCTCCACCCTTCTGCTTGGATTCTACCTAAGAATAGGACACAGACTACATACAAAGCTGAAGATCACGTTAGTTCTAATATTAACATTAAACTTCAAGAAAAAACCCAGACCACAGCAGGGGCTGCAAACTCAAGGCCTCGGGGCCAGGTGGCCCACAGAGGCAAGGACACGTGACCCCTGCAGGATGGTGGTGGCCACGGGCACAGGGGACACAGGCATGTCCATGAAAAGCAGCACGCCCTTGGCTCTGCAGACCACTGCCAATGAGGGCTCAGACCCTGTGATTTTCAGATTTCTTCAAGAGGTCAGGAATCCTAATGTATGTGTGATCTCAACTGATTCTGATTTATAAACAATGACTCTTAACCCCCAAAACTAAAAACTCCTCTTAAAAAAAACAAAAACACTATGAGCTGGCGTGGTGGCGCACGCTTGTAATCCCCGCGCTTGGGAGGCTGAGACAGGAGGATCGCGCAGGTTCGAAGCCAGCCTCAGTTACCTAGTGAGGCTCTCAGCAACTTAGTGAGACCCTGTTTCCAAATAAAGTATAAACTAGGTCTGAGAGTGTAGGCCAGAGGTAGAAGGCCCCTGGGTTTCATCCCCAGCATCACACACACACACACACAAAAAAAACACTATAAACTGGGCATGGTAGTGCATGCTCATAATCCCAGTACTTGGGAGGCTGAGAAAGGAGGATTGTGGTTTTGTGGCCAACCTCAGGTACTTAGGGGAGGCCCTCTGCAACTTAGACCCTGTTCCAAAATAAAGAATAAAAAATAGAACTGGGGGTATAGCTTGGAGGTAGAATGCCCCAGGTTCAATCCCCAGTACTACACACACACACACACATAAAAGTATGTGGACCAAGCAAAATATGGCTTTGGGTGGCCAATTCGTCACATCTAGGTAGGAGGTTAGAATACTGGGCAAAGGTCAAAAACTACCAACTACCTCTGCAGATGTCCTAAGTTGGAAGGCTTGGCCCAGCCCCTTGGTCTCTCTTTACAGCTGCTCGGAAGCTGAAGCGATGACCACTCTGCCACACTGACTGTGACACTGGACTCAGGACACCGGAGCCCTGCTGGGAACACAGGCCTCACACTGCCCCCCTCCAGCAGGCCCTGCCACTACAGACCAGAGGGGCTCGTGCTCAGTGGCACCATGTGGAAACTCTGCACGGGGTGGGCACGAAAAAGAACTCGCAAGTGTCAGCTGCTCGTGGACTTTATCCACACAAGAGCAGAACACACAGCAGGCCGCACTTCTCCCCTGAACAGGAGATTCTGGTCCAGTTACAAACCCAGCACTCCAGCCGGGCATAGTGGCGGAGGCGGAGGCAGGAGACCACCAGTCCCAGCAACTTGGCAAGGCCCTGGGCAATTTAGTGAGAGCCTGTTTCAAACTGAAAAATAAAACAGGGCTGGAGTAGAGCTCAGAGGTAGAATGCCCTTAGCTCAGTCCCCAGTAACCCCCACAAGCAGTCCCACAAAATTTTTAAAGCTTGTTCTACTTTCAAGTAAGATGGACAATGAAACAGCCGTGCAATGCCACAGAATTCGGCAAGAGCAAGACACGAAACCCAATTCTCCAGACTGGGCCCTCTGGTCCTGCGCTCGCCCCTGGGGTCACATCCGCGGGCCCACAGAGCCAGGTCCAGGCCGTGTCTCAGGCCTGTCTGACCACCATATTTACAGAGCCCATGGACAACCCCCTAAGGGCCCCGACAGGCGGGCAGCCCGAGCCCTTTCCACGTCTGCAAGTGTCCCTGGGGCGTGGGGGGGCGGCCGAGCGCTTCTGATGCGGGCAGGACCTTTCCGGGTAAGACTAACCAGTATCAGAGACATACAGGGCCCCACCCTTGAGGACAAAATGCTCCGTCAACGACGCGCCAGGCAGGAAGGGCCTCCTCACAGCCAGCAGGGCCTTGCTTCAGTGCGTTACAGGGCTGGCCACAGTCGCCTGAAGCCGCTAACTTCGGCTCTGTGAAAGCATCCAGCGCGCTTGCGGGAAAAGCAGACGCATCGCTAAGCAAAGGAAGCGATGACTCTGAAGGAATATTAGCTGCAAACTGCCCGACTGCCAAAGCAGAGGAAGTATTTTTTTGAAATGTAGCCAAATATAGAATACAGATTGTGTCCTACATTCAGAGTTTGTCTTTCTAGAAAGCATCTTTTAAAGGCAAAGGAGATAAAGTGAGCTGTGAACAGGAGACTAAAATGAGCTCAAACCACAAATAACCCAACATACTTAGCGCTTCCTTATGATCAGCCTGCAAAACCCAAACACCAAAGACACAGACTATAGGTATGATGCCAGCCGAACCCTTAACTTCGGCTATACCTTTTTTTCCTTCTAAAATGGGGCTGGCATGTCCATATTATCCAGAGATGGCATTCTGTCAGTGTGAAGGCAAGTACAAGGGAACCATTGGGCCGGTTCTGCCCTGTGACCAAAACGGCATGCTCTGTGCAGCTCGCAAGTGCTTAGAAGAGCAAACACCTCCCCACACTGAAGACGGACTCGGAGGACGGCCGCGCCAAGGCCAGCTGCAGTCATGCCGGCAGCGGAGGAAGTGCCAGCCCCTGCTGCGACCCAAAGCATGTCTCCCTCCTCCAAGGCCACGCATTTCCTACTTTCTTTTTTCTTTTCTTTTTTTCTTTTTTTTTTGGTGGTACTGGGGTTCCTGGAAGCCCTTCTTAGACTCCGGGCTACACTCCCAGACCTATTTTTACATTTTTATTTGGAAACAGGGTCTCCTAAGCCAGCACGTGGCTGGCTTCGAACCTGCGCGATCCTCCTGTCTCTGCCTCCCAAGCGCGGGGATTACAAGCGTGCGCCGCCACGCCCGGCTTCCTACTTTCAAAAGCAACATCTTTCCAACAAAGTCTGTTGGGAAACACAGAATTTGTTCGTTACCACCAAGTAGTGGGACAAGTTGCAAAAGGGAGCTTGGTAGAGCCGGGCGCGGTGCGCACGCTTGTCATCCCCGCGCTTGGGAGGCGGAGCAGGAGGATCGCGCAGGTTCGAAGCCAGCCGTGCTGGCGTAAGAGACCCTGTTTCTAAATAAAAATATAAAAATGGGTCTGAGAGTGTAGCCTGGAGGTAGGATTCCATCCCCAGTACCATCAAAAAAAGAAAAAGAAAAAAAAACGGAGTCTGGTGGACAAACATGCACCCATGAAGCAGAGGTATGGGGTTTGTTCAACTTCTTTTCACAGTGATTCTCTGTGCAGTCGCTGCTTTTTGTTTTTGCAGTACTGGGGATTGAACCTAGGGACCTTCCACCTCTGAGCCACACCCTCAGGCCTATTTTGTTTTTTATTTTTAAACAGATCTAAGTTGCAGATCTAGGTTGGCGGTGAACCTGCAATCCTCCTGTCTCACCCTCCCAAGTACTGGGATGACAGGTGTGTGTGTCACGATACCAGGCAGAGCAGTAACTGTGGTAAGTCTGGGGATGAGTTCACTACAAGAGTCAGACTCACCAAGGATGGAGCCAGTGGGGAGAGGAGCGCAGGACCACCCAGTGGCCACCGCTCCCCACTCAGTGCTGCTACTCAGACTTTCAAAAGCGTTCTCATGGCCGCCACTTGAGAAGGCCTGCAAACTCAGGACTTGGGAGGCTGAGGCAGGAGGACCGCAGGTTTGTGGCCAGACTCAACAACTTAGGGAGGCCCTCCACAAGTAAGTGAGACCCTATTTCAAAATAAAAAAAAATTAAGTAGGGCCGATGGTATAGCTAAAAGGCAGAAGAATGCCCCTGGGTTCAAACTCTAGTACCATTAAAAAAAAAAAAAAAAAAAAAAAAAAAAAGCATTCTCATTAGCAGGCAGAAACAGGGGAAAATAGTAATCTGTAGTGAGAATAGACTAAATACAGCTAATCGTGCTAATGTTTCTAGGATGTACTCAAGAAAAACTGCCAGTGGACACCGAGGAGGACTTAGCAACCTGATGTGACTGGACTCGGCTTGCGGATCTCAGCACCGTCCGCCCGCCTTAACCCCTACGGACGAGGCCCAGGGCAACAGTGGTCAGTGCTCCTGACTCCAAGGTGCCTGAACACCTGCTTGGATCAGAGGAGAGTCACTGAGCAAAACAGAACAACAACAAAACAAAATGCCCTCCCTGCTGGACGCCTGCGCAGAGGCCCCTTCTCACGACGAGACCGGCCACACAAGCACCCTGGCTCCCGGAAGGCATGGCTGCCTTTATCCTTCCAGAAGGACAACAAAGCCTGGCTATTTGAACTCCACAAGGAATAAGTGTAACAGGGACAAGCGCTCAGCCACCCAGGGAGTTTAAAGCTAATTCACTGATTGCCCTAAATGCGGTTTGCTTATTTGTTCTGCTGATGATGAGCGATCTCATCCTTAGACATTTCTAAGTAACTCAGGTACTTAAGAGAACTCAACAACTTGACATAAGTACTTGGTGTTCACTTTCCTGCAAGCAATTCCAATCATGTATAAGCCTCTGAGCGACCCATCTCCCATCACAATAAAAAATAGCAAACTGCTGGAACTTAGTAAGGCAGTTTTTAAATAACTTTCTCCCACAGAAGAAATGTGCCAATAAGATCCATTAAGAAAGAAAACAGTTGCCAGCCGTCATGGCGCACGCTTGTAATCCCAGCAATCGGGAGGCTGAGACAGGAGGATCCAAGTTCGAGGACAGCCTCAGCTACTTACTGAGACCCTTTGCAACTCGGTGAGACCCTGTTTCAAAATAAAGAATAAAAAATAGGGCTGGGGTGTAGCTCGGAGGTAGAATGCCCCTGGATCTTATCCCCAATACTACTAAATAAATAAATAAATAAATAAATAAATAAATAAATAAATAAAAAAGTAGGGCTGGGGGTGTAGCTCGGAGGTAGAATGCCCCTGGGTTCCACCCCCAGTACCACAAGGAAGGCAGGCAGGTAGGCAGGCTGGCTGTCAAGCCAGGCGCAGTGGCACACACTTGTAATCTCTGTACTTGAGAGGCTGAGACAGGAGGATCGTGGTTCGCAGCCAGCCTCTGCTACTTAGTAGGCCCTCTGCAACTTAGTGAGACCCTGTTTCCAAATAAAGAATAAAGAATTCGGAGGTAGAATGCCCCTGGGTTCGATCCCCAGTACCCCACACACACACACACACACACACACACACACACACACACACACACACACACAAGGGAAGAGTAAAGGAGAGGATGCTTCCTAACAGAGTGAAGGAAAACCGTCGGCTTCGCTGCTCACATTTCAAACACACTTTTGGAAACCGAGTTTGGCTGTGTGCATCTCTTCGTTGTGAGCGTGCTGCACACTCACCCACAAAAGCCACAGACACGGCCCGGGCTTTTCCTTCTTCAGCTCTGAAAGAAAACCAGGTCTCAGAATCAAAGAGAAAGCGCCAGGGCACAAGACTGTCGGACCCAAACGCTGACTTCAACAAGTGGACCTAAAGCCAACGAACGGGCCTCCCAGCCGGCACTGAATGGCAAGGGACACACACCTCCCACAGAAAGGCCAGACCTGTTGCTTTCCTAGCACTCCTGACGACTCTATCTAATGACCTCAGGCTACCTAACCACAAAAATGTCTTTACTGCCTTGATAGCGCCTTAAAGCACTCAGAACTATAACTATAGGAAGAAAAAGAAAAGAAAGCAAGGTGAAAATCATTCATAATAGTTTGGATTACTTTGTCTGCAGCGCAGCTTCGTAGCCTGAAGATCAGTGAACGTGGGGGCTCGGGTTTCTTTGGCTTCGGGTGGAAGAACCTCCCGTATGAAATACTCTTGCTTCCAGTTCTCAAACATTCACAACTTCCCAGCTGCCAGCAAGATACTCATCATGATGTGAAGCTGCCCTGGAAAGGAGCAGGGTGCGGCGGGGCACCTGGAGACCATCTCTCTGCAGAGCCGCATATTCCCGAGTGCTGGAGACTTCGGGACTTTCTTCTCAAACACAACAGATGTGTAAACCATCATCTTATTCAAATGAGGCTTGGGCCAGATGTAGGTTTCTTTCTAAAATTACAACATAAAGGGCAGCACTGTCTGTGTGTCTAGCTGGGGCTGAAGCTTTCGTCAATTCTCAAGAATCAGTTCCTCCGTCTCTTACAGGAAAACCACCCAGCTGCTCGTTACAGAAGAACGGCAACGCGTAGTGTGCCGGGGCCGCTCATTTTCCCACATCGCTAACCAAATGAGCCCTACTTCTGAAAATACTTAACGCCCCTTGGGGGAGAAAAAGAGACCCAGTTCTTTCAAGTCACTAACTATACTGGCAAACCTGCAAATGTTTGAACCTAAGGGAGCCTACCTGCAACTGACTCAAACTTAATGATCAGTTAGACCGAGATCATTTGAACAAAAGAAGTGACCGAGCCCAAAGAGAGGACGGGAACCATCAGGCGCTGTCAGCGCGGCCACCAAGACAAGGCTCAGCCTGGCACTCTTCCTTGACGCCGGGGTGATCTAACCAAAGGCCTTTACTGGGTAGTTTGGGGGGGATTAAGACTCTGTAAGGCTGCTTCCTTATGGAGAGTCACATTTCATATCTACAATAAAAAAGTACTTTATGTCTGGGCCTGGTGGCACAGGCCTGTGACCTGGGCTACTCAGGAGGCTGAGGCGGAAGGTCCCCGGCCAGCCTGTTTCTCTTTTTTTGGGGTGCTAGGGATGGAACCCAAAGGCATTCTACCACAGAGCTGCATCCTCAGCCCCCTTTCATTGCTTATTTTTGAACCAGGGTCTTGCTAGGTGGCTGAAGTCTCACTTAGCTGCTCAGGCTGGCGTGGACCTGCACCCCTGCTGTCTCTGCTGCCCAAGTACTGGGACTGCAGGCGCGTGTCACCAGGTCCAGCTCAACACGAATCTTTTTAAAAAGGACTGGTAGTGTAGCCTAGTGGTAGAGGCCCTGGTTTCAATACTGGGAAAAAGTGTGTGTGTTAGAACCAACTCCACCCCAAGCCCCTCTAGACAGCAGTGTGAACGAGTCAAGACTGATGAGGCGAGTACTTCACGGCTCCTCCAAGCTGCCTGTGAAGTCTGACACCAGAGACAAACGTGCTGTGAAATTTAAAGCTTCTGTGAAACACAGATGGTATCAGCTTCCACTGGCTAGAAATTCCAGCCTTTCTCCCAAAGCCACGCAGCAGGCGCTACTCCGTTAGGCCAGGACTCCACATGCCGACTTCTCCCAGAATGACCTACCCTGGTGGGGACTGGGCGACCGCACTCGCCCCTCCTGGGCCCTCCCTTCTGTACATCATTACGCACTGCCGGGCCGGCCACGTGCCGGCAACCGACTCCAGCCCAGGCAGAGGACCAGTGAATGAGATGCAACAGCTGGCCTCAGACGCTTGCGTCTGAGAGATGGACAGGGTCGTAATAAAGCACTGTGCAGGACACACTGGGGACAGCGCAACTCCTGGGCGAGGGGGCACACGCTCGCACTAGACTGCGGGCCGGGCACTCTGGCCAAGGCAGGGAAGATAAGGCTGACTGGAGAACGCTGGTCTGGCTGGCAGAGAAGCCACGCGGGCGGGGGGCTGACTACAGTCTGGCCGCCGCGCTCTGCAGCAGGACCAGCGCGGGTATGATGAAAGCACCAGGGGTCGCCGCACAGAGGACCGCCGGGGTCAGAGCTGTTTTCAAAACAAGCACTCTAGTCCTACTGTGAAGGACATGCACAGCGGAAGAGGGGGGTGTGGGATTATCGAGGGCCAGATGAACGGGAACCAGTTTCACTCATTTCTGCAGTGTTAAACTACCAAACACTGCAGTGTCACCGGTAGAATCTGAAGACCTGGACCACTGGGCAGAGGCCATTAGTGACGACCAAGGCCGGTGGGAGAGGGATGCAGAGCTCCTCAAGTCCCCGGCACTCCTGGATGCTCCAGCCTTGAACATGTAGTAGCTGGTACCAAACCACACCACCTGGGAAAACAGTGACCTCACAGACCTGGGCTTTCCTGAGCAGGGACGCACAGCAACAGGCCGGCCTCTGCCAGTATTAGCCATTACCGGGAACAATTAACAGCAACACTGCAGGGAAGAAGGTCAAACTGCGAAATACACACGGGCTCACGCAGGCCTCAGAGAAAGCACTTGCAGTTCAAGGCACAATTCAGAAGAGAGGATTCTGCAACCAAGAAGAGCCAAAACCAGACCGCGGGAGAAAAAGAAACAAGAGCCGGGCGTGGTGGTGCGCGCTTGTAATCCCAGCATTCGGAAGGCGGAGACTGGAGGATCAGCCCTTCGCAACTCAGTGAGACCCCGTTTCAAAAAATAAAAAGACTAAAATATAGGACCGGGGGTGTAGCTCGGAGGTAAAATGCCCCTCGATTCCATCCCCAGTATTGCAAAGGAAAGAAAAAAAGAAAGAAAGAAAGAAAGAAAGAAAGAAAGAAAGAGAAAGAAACAAGAGCCGGGCATGGTGGTTCACCTGTTATCCCAATACTGAGGAGGCCAAGACAGGAAGATTGCAGATTTGAGGACAGCCTCAGCAACCTAGCGAGACTCTCCTTCAAAACAAAAATGTAAAAAAAAGGGGGGGGGGGCTGGAGGTCTAGCTCAAAGGTGGAATGTCCCTGGGTTTAATCTCTAGGATCACCAAATAAAGAGAAAAAAGAAAAGGTGGGGGAACAACAAAATAAGCAGTTATTTCAGCAGTTCTTAGTCCAAAAGACCTTCACATGAATAAAGAAACTTATTACGCATTTATACTGTGCAGCTCAGTATACATTAACTAATTACAGTATTTGATAGCAGTTGTGCCTTCTAGGTTTTAAAGAGCTACTTGTAATCAAATGGAAAATGCAGTAGGCAGGCCAAGACCCCAGCAGCAGGCACGGAACTGGCTGCTAAAGCCATCTGCTTCCATCCATTCTATCCTTCCCCACTCACCCCAGGGGACTTTTCAGAACCTCTGGCACGGTGTGCAAGCCCCCCAGAGCACTCCTAGAACTGTGCCCGCGATGTCGAGCAAAGATAACCGAGCGCCCTTCCCCCACTACTTCTGCTTGTCCTCCCAGATAGCGCAGTGCCAGTCCAGACAAGCGCGAAGGCCTTTCCACCCTTTCCAAAGTGGCGACCAGACGCCTAAATTTAGTGCACTCACCCTGGGCCAGACGAGGACATTTGGATCCAATGGGTCACTCCAGATGACTACAACTTCCCGGCCGCCCCAGTCACTTCCGTTTGCCCTTTTTTCTTAAGTGAAGTGAGTCATACTGTATAGATCTTTCTCTTCTGCACAAAATACAGCTTATTCCTCTGAAGGGAATGGCGCTTAAATAAACATTATTTGGAAGTTTTGATACTCATCTTATGGGTCTAGAGCAACAAAAGTGGCATATAGCAGTAAGGACTTCTAGTGCATTGCCGTTCTAACATGGTTTAACCTACGCAGACGTTAGACCCTACTTCAGAAGGAAGGCAGCTATAAAAGCAACGCCAGTTGGAGGAGTGGCCCACTTCACAAAACCTGCCTCCAACATGGAATACATCCTGCCTCAGGTCATCAAGCTACTATGGCAATCTCCTTCATCTGAAACAATCAAATCGTTCACCCTGAAAAGCTGTGAGCTGTGGCAGAAAATCCAAGAACACAGAAATGAGCAGCCGGGTGTGGCAGTGCACGCCTGCAATCCCAGCACGTGGGAGGCTGAGACAGGAGGACTGCAGGTTCAAGACCAGCCTCGGGAACTTAATGAGACCGTATCTGAAAATAAAAAAATCAGGCTGGGTATAGCTCAGAAGTACAGTGCCCCTGGGTTCAATCCCCAGTAGGAAAAGAAGAAGAGGAGGAGGAGGAGGAGGAGGAGGAGGAGGAGGAGGAGGAGGAGGAGGAGGAGGAGGACGACGACGACGCAGAGAGAGAACAAGAGCAAGCACCCGAGCCAAGCCTTCTTCAACTAGCCAGCAGCATAGCGGCCATTCCTGCCATCCCCTCGAGCCTCTCTTCCCTCATTCCAGCTCCTCAAACGAACCCTTTCCCTTATCTGCGCGCGCTCTCTCTCTTGGACAGCAAGACCAACGCAAACAGGAGGCTAACTTAGTGCTACTTCTACTTTTCAAGCCAGATGGTCTTAGATCATTTAAATGCAAGGAAACAATTTTAAGAGCCACTGACACCTGGGCGTGGTAGCGCAAGCCTGTGGCTCTGGTACTTGGGAGGCTGAGACGGGATCCCATGTTCAAGACCAGCCAGCAATGCAGCAGGACTCTCAGCAAATTAGGAAGATCTATTTCAAACAAGAAATAAAGAGGGCTGGGGTGCAGTCCGGAGGCAGAATGCTCTTCCTGGGTTTAGTCCCCAGTCTTCCCCACGCACACACAAAGCCACTTACGTATGCTGTCAAAGCTGACTTCTTATACATCTAAATGCATATGAGCACTGACTATTCATTCCCACTAAAGACTCAAAACACAGGTAGGTTCACTTTCTCAAACTGAGCCAGCAGAGAATGTCTGCCCAAAACATGTTTTCTAGGCAGTCACAGCCATCAACACTCAAGCCCACTTCATCTTCTCATTTGTTTCCGAGTCTCTGTATCTGTCTGTCCTAATCAGAATAATGTTCTAAGTCAGAATAATGAGAAATGACAACACCTGGTTTGTACAGCTTTAAGCAAAAATTACACATTACTTTCCTAATTATGATAAACCAAACAAGCTCAAAGTACAACTTTATATAAGGCTGCCCTCATTCTGATATGCTATAATATACATATAGTGTGTGTGTGTGTGTGGTGCTGGGAATTGAACCCAAGGGCATTCTATCTCTGAGGTACAACCCCAGCCCGATTTTTTACCCTTTATTTTGAAATAGGGTCTAAGTTGTGGAGTGTTGAGCTGGGTATAGTGGCACATGTTTGTAATCTCAGCATTTGGGAGGCTAAGAGCAGAGGATCGTGGTTGGCGGACAGCCTCAGCTACTAAGTTGTGGCTGGGCGCGGTAGCGCACGCTTGTGATCCCCGCACTTGGGAGGCAGAGACAGGAGGATTGCGCAGGTTCGAAGCCAGCTGCGCTGGCTTAAGAGACCTTGTTTCCAAATTTTAAAAAAGTACTTAAAAAAATAGGTCTGGGAGTGTAGCCCGGAGGTAGAAGGGTTTCCAGGAACCCCAGTACCACCAAAATAATAATAATAATAAGTTGTGGAATGTCTCATGAGGTAGCTGAGGCTGGTCGTGAACTGGATCCTCCTGTCTCAGCCTTCAAAGTACTGGGATTACAAGCTTGCGCCACAACGTCCGCTATTTTATTTTTTAAACTTCCGTTTTCTACCCATCATAAATATGTTTCTTCAATTCCTGAAAAATAATGGTTTTGGTAAATCGACATGACCTTGGAAAGTTAACCACTTTACATTCCCCCAAGGTCATCTGGATTCTAGGTTTTTAAAAATGCCACAGTTGTAAAATAAAGAGCCACTTTTAAATTTTAAAAGAAGAGCCAGACTTCAATTTTAGAAAAGAAAATACCTGCATGGTAGAGGTAAGAAAACCCCATAGTCATTGGGCATGGCGGTGCATACTTGTGATGCCAGGACTTGGAAGGCTGTGATAGGAGGATGGCAGGTTCGAGGACAGCCTCAGCGACTTGGCGAGGCCCACAGGAAAAAACAAAATAGGGCTGGGGGTATAGCTCAGAAGTAGAAATGTCCCTGGGCTCAATCCCTAGTACCACAAACAAAGAGAAATCAAATTCAGACATAACATGTTTATAATATGAATCTGCTGCCAGTTTCATATAAAGATTTCCCCCCAGAGCCTCCACTCCTGATGGAGGCCATCATAGCCAGCTCCAACACTTCACACTGACAGCTTTCATGCAAAGCCCGTTGACTAAGTCCAGTACAGACAAGTGTCTCCATACTCTCAAAGCCACTGGTGCAATTTATTCGTCCAAACCAGAGACTAGACATGGAATCCAAATTCTATATATTGATCAATCCGATTTCTCCAGATGACAGTGGTTATAAAGAGTGGTCTATCAGAAGCTAATATACATCACGGCCCCAGAAGGCACAATCCTATGAAATAAACATAAAACCACAGCTGCCAAAAAAAGACTTTTGTTAGCCAAGCATATCAAAGAACTGCCTAAAGCTTTCTTCTTTTTTAAGCGAAGCTCAAAATAGACTTCCATCCTCCAGCTGATGGAGCTCACGATTTGCCTTTTGAGCCTAGAAGCTGAAGAGAGCGTCCACTGCTTCTCCCTTTACCCGAGTAACAAAATCTAGTGCATCGCTTACTTAAGATACTGAGTAAGTGTGGTTTGGGTTTATCCTCACAACCCCCGCAATGACATTTAATCGGGAGTACATATTTTCTTTAGAAGGACTTAGCCGCTTTTGAAAGAAGGCCTCTTTCGGGTTTCCATCTAGTGTTTTACAGGTCTAAGAAACCCGACCTTCCTAACTTTTTGTTTATAAACCACCACAACCCACAAGTCGACGCAGTCTCAGGAGACAAGATCATCTCCGCCATGCCCAGTGGACGAGGCTGCTCAATGAAGAAAGCAGCCGCTCTGGGCAGGGCTGAAGCGTCTCCCTTCCCCTGCTCCCTGCCTGCAAGGGTAATTAATACACTGGGCCGGGTTGAAAGGCTCCAGGGCCTGCTAATCCCACTCGGCTCACAAAGCTGCGCCTCCTCGCTCAGTTCACAGAGCAAAGCCTCTGGCTCCGCCAGACCCTCCCTGCCTCCCTTCTCTAGGGCGGCGGGCGCTCCCCAGGAAGCCTCCGCCTCCACCGGAGGATGCGGGCGCCGCTCGCCGCCCCGGTCACCATGGGGTCTGCCGGCCCCAAGGAGCCCAAGCCCCACGAGAGACGGGCTCCCGCCGGGCTCGACGAACACCCTCTCCAGCGCCCAGCGAAGAACCGGCACGCCAGTGCACGGCCTCGGAATGAATGAACAGGAAGGAAGAGGGGACTGTCACCCCGGGCGCCCGACGCTCGACACCGGGGGAAAGGAAGCGTGGAGGGCGGGGGAGCGAACCTGTCCCCCGGGAGACAAAGGAAGGCGGTCCGAGGGGGTCCGGTCCAGGAAGGGAAGTGGCGGGGTGCTAAATCAACGCGGGGGACAAAGGGTGGGCGGCCGGGGCGGGGCCGGGGCGAGGACCCCGCGTGGAGCCCGGGGGCCGCCCGGGAGGGAGGCCGCGGGGACACGCGGGGGACAAAGAGCCGGCGAGGCGGCCGCCGCCGGGGGATCGAGCCCGGGGCCGCGGGGGCCGCGCGCCCTGGGGGGAGCCCCAGGCCCGGGTCCGAGGGGAGGTCCGCGCGGCCTAAGCCGAGGGCCGCGGCGCGCCGGGGCGCTCCCGCACCTGGTAAATGGCCGCCCAGTTCCTGGCCTTGTCGATCTGCTCGAACTCCTTCTCCATCTCCATGGCGGGCCGCGGCGGCCGCCCGGCTCCTCCTCCGCCCGCGCCGCGCCGTCCGCGCCGAGCCCCGGGGCCCGCCGCCAGCCTCCGCTCCGCCGCCACCGCCGCCCCAGCCGCCGCGGCTACTTCATGTCAACCGGCAGCCGGAAGTACGCACCCCGCCGGCCGCGGCTCCGCCCCCGAGGCCGGGGCCAATCAGCGCGCGCGGACGGCGCCGAGCACTTCCGCGGGGCGGGGCCGGGGCGGGGCCCGGGGAGCGGCCGCGGCCCCGCGAGGCGTCGGCGGCGCGCGCTCCCTCCGCCCCTCCCGGGCCGTGGGCTCGGGCGTGGCGCGCGCCCGTTGCCTAGGCGACCCCGGGAGCCCCGCCCTCCCCGCGTGGGCTTGCTGGGCTCGGGCGGGTTGAGTCACGTCGGAGTGACCTTGAGATAGTCATGCATCTTTTTTTTTCCTCTTTTTTCCTTTTTGTGGGACTGGAGATTGAACCCCGGGGCCGTTTCTACCTCTGAGCTAGACCCCCCCCCCAGCCCTGTTTATTTTTTGTTTTGAAATAGGATCTCGCCAGGTTGCCAAGAATCTCGAACCTGTGATATTCCTGTCTCAGCTTCTCAAATATTAGGATTACAGGCTTGCGCCACCACGCCCGGCTGTCATGCATCTTTCCTGCAGCGATGGCAGAGTCCTGGCCTCTGCTCCTGGTTGGGGTCTGGGCAGATGGTCCACGCTCCATTTCCTGCCTCTCCGTTCTCGCCGGATGGCCACCCTTTCTGCCCTCAGACCCCTACCCCGCAAATTTAGGAACGCTTCGTGATACAGCAGGCTGCTGGGACCATCCCCACTCACAGACTGCGGGGACGCCTCAGGAGGCCCTGGGGTAGTTTTCAGGAATTCCCACGGATGTAGGGAGCCTTCTTAGACGGACCTCAGTGGATCACAAGCTCTATGATGCGCTGCAGTCACCGGGGAAGTGCCTTGAATAACACAGTTTCCTGGGCCCAGCTCCAAGGAACTTAGATAGCTTTGGCCTGGGGGTGAGACCCAGGAATGTGTAATTTTCATCAGCAACTCCAGCCAATTCTAAAGCTGTGGGTTCTTGTTTTTGGTTTTGGTTTTGTCCTGAGGATTGAAAAAAGAGACATTCTACTTCCAAGCAACATTTCCAGACCTTTTTATTTTGAATCAGAGTCTCACTAAATTACTAAGGTTGGCCTCAAACCCATGATCCTCCCGTCCCAGCCTTCCAAGTACTGGGATTACAGGTGTGAGCCACGACACCCAGCTCCAATACTGTGGCTCTTGAAGCCACACGAGAAGGGCCGGCCAGGCAGCCTTCCCGCAGGCTCTAGTTTAAACCATCCACCCAGGCCTCCATTTTCTACGGACATCCCAAACTCTGTGAGATCAAAGGAGTGCGCCTATCAGTTCCCTGTTCCCATGGCAAGCCTGCCCAGAACAGCTGCCTGGTATTATAGGTTGAATTCTAGCTCATTCTTGTGGCGGGTGCTGTGCCTGGCCTTCCAAATGCTCAGTCTCTTTTGTGCAAATACAGGCACTGTCATTCCATCTTACAGATGAGGAAACTGAGACTCAGAGAAACAAAGCCACTTGTCCAGAGTAGTGTCACCAATCTGTCTGGAAATCAGGATTCTGCCCTGGTATTCTGGCCCTACTAAGTACTAGTGGCACAGCCTTGGGCAAACAGCTGTTTATCTCTCCTTTGTAAAATAAAGGTAATAAAAGTGCCCACCTCATAGAGGTAGTGTGAAGAGGGGGGTGAATATAAACAAAACCCTTAGCATAGTGAGGATTCGCTAAATATTAGCCCTCTTCATTACAAAGAGCAGCAAGTGAGGAAATAAATGAATTCTTTTAGTGAATAAATATAATTTTTGTTTGTTTGTTTGTGTGGTGCTGGGAATTGAACTCAGGGCCATTCTACCTTTGAGCTATATCCCAAGCTCTATTTTATTTATTTATTTTTTAATTTGGAAATAGGGTCTCACTAAGTTGTTGAGGCTGGCCTTGAACCCGCGATCCTCCCCTGTCTCAGCGTCCCAAAGACTAGGATGACAGGCGGGCACCACCATGTCCCACAGTCTTGGTCCATTTAAGTGATTTTTTTCAAGTTCATGTGCTTTGGAAGACAAATTTGGCACCTATACCACCGTGAACTCCTTGGAGAAAAGAGAGAAGAGCGGGTTCACTCTGATCCCAGCATGCCAAGCTAAGTAAGTAAATAAAGTGGTCCGCAGACCTGCAGGGGTGTGGCCAGGTGACCACAGAGTAGGACCAAGTGCTGTGTAGGACCTCAGGGGAGAACAAGGCTAACACGGGCTCCCCAGGCCCACCGTGGGCTTCTCGGAGGCCTCATCCGTTTCCTGAGGCTGAGGTAACAAGGTACCACTACTTGGTGGCTTAAAAGTAACACACACTAGCTGGGCTTGGTGGTGCGCACTTGTAATCTCAGTATTTAGGAGGCTGGGACAGGAGGATCGCCGGTTTGCAGCTAACCTCAGCAGTTTAGGCTCTCAGCCACTTAGCAAGACCCTGTTTTCAAATAAAAAGTAAAACAGGTTCGGGAAGAAGGGGATGGCCTAGAGGTGGAAGGCCCCTGACTTCCATTTCCACTACCACAAAAAGAAGAGTAATAAATAATAATAATAAGAATACCAGCCAGCCAGGCCTGGTGGTACACAGCTATAATCCCAGTATTTGGGAGGATCACAGGTTTGAGGACAGCCTTAACAACTTAGACTTTCAGCAACGTAGTAAGACCCTATCTCTTTCTTTCTTTCTTTCTTTCTTTCTTTCTTTCTTTCTTTCTTTCTTTCTTTCTTTCTTTTGGTGGTACTGGGGTTCCTGGAAGCCCTTCTACCTCCAGGCTACACTCCCAAACCTATTTTATATTTTTATTTGGAAACAGGGTCTCTTAAGCCAGCGTGGCTGGCTTCGAACCTGCGTGATCCTCCTGCCTCAGCCTCCCAAGCGCAGGGATTACAAACGTGCGCCACCACGCCCAGCTAAGACCCTATTTCAAAAGAACTTTTTTTTAAAAGGATTGGGATGGGAGGCCGAGATAGGAGGATCGCAGGTTCCTGGCCAGCCTCAGCTACTTAGTGAGGCCTCTGCAACTTAGTGAAACGCTGTCTCAAAATTAAGAATAAAAAATAGGGCTGGGGGCATAGCTCAGAGGTAGAATGCCCCTGGGTTCAACCCCCAGTTTTGCAAAATAAATAAATTAATTAATTAATAAAATAAAAAATAAATAAATAAAAGGAGTTGAGAGTGTGACGTTGACAGGGAACGTCCTCTGAAGGCTCCAAAGGAGAAGCCTTTCCTGCCTCCCAGCTCTGGTAAGCTGGTCACTCCTTGGCGTGTAGACACATCACTGCCGCCCCTGCCTGGCCTTCATAGGCTCCCATCTCCAGTCTCCTCCTGTCTGTCAGATCTCCCCGTCTCACTCCTCTGTGTGTGTGCGTGCTGAAAATTGAACCCACGACCTCATGCACGCAAAGCAAGCACTCCACCACTGAGCCATCCCCAACCCTTTTGATTTTATTTTGAGACATAGTCTCTATAATTTGCCCTGGCTCACCTCAGACTTGGAAACCCTGCCTCAGCCTCCCGAGTAGCTAGGATTGCAGGTGTGCCCCATACACCTGGCCTGTCTCATTCTGTGTGTGTGTGTGTGTGTGTGTGTGTGTGTGTGTGTGTGTGTGTGTGTGATACTGGGAATGGAACCCAGGGGCATTCTACCTCTGAGCTACACCTCCAGCCCTACTTATTTATTCTTTATTTTGAAACAGGGTCTTAATAAGTTGTAGAGGGCCTCACTAAGTATCTGAGGCTGGCCACAAATCTGAATCCTTCTGTCTCAGTCTCCCAAGTACTGGGGTTACAAGCGTGCGCATTCTTTCAAAGACGCCTGTCTTATGACATAGGACCCACCTTAGTCCAGAACGATTTGGCAGTTCTCGGTAATCCAGATGATCGTATCTCAAGATCCTTAAGTTAATTACATGTGCAAAGGATCTTTTCCCAAATCAGGTGGCAGTGAGAGGTACTGGGTGTTGGGCTTGGACATGTCTTTTGGGGGCCCCACTGGACTCACTGAATGAAATTGCTCATTTTAGGTACCAGCTCATTCGCCCTTGTATTGATTTTTTTTCTTTTGTGGTCCTGGTGATGGAACCCAGGGGCCATTCTATCCCTGAGCTACACCCCAGCCCATATTTAAAAATTTTTTTTTTTTTTTAGCCAGGCATGGTGGCGCACGCTTGTAATCCCCACGCTTGGGAGGCTGAGACAGGAGGATCACACGGGTTCGAAGCCAGCCTCAGCTACTTAGAGAGGCTCTCAGCAACTTAGTGAGACCCTGTTTCCAAACAAAATATTAAAAAAAGGTCTGGGAGTATAGCCCGGAGGTAGGAAGCCTTTGGGTTCCACCCCCAGTACCACCCCCCCCAAAAAAAATTATTTATTTATTTATTTATTTATTTTAGCAGGTCTGGGGATGGAACCCAGGGGCATTCAACCCCCGAGCTACACCCCCTGCCCTATTTTTTATTCTTTATTTAGAAGCAGGGTCTCACTAAGTTACAAAGGGCCTCACTAAGTAGCTGAGGCTGTCCGTGAACCGTGATCCTCCTGTCCCAGCCTCACGAATGCTGGGATTACAAGCGTGCGCCACCACACCCGGCTTAGGGAGGAATTTCAACGTGTCCCAAGTCCCAGTCACCTAAGGTTGGGATTGGAGGAGGGGCTCCAGTGCCACTATGGAGCTGGGCTTTCTCTGCAAAACTCCCCGGTTCCTCCTCGCAGCCACCTTGGGCCAGAGCCAGCCACGCCCTGGGGCCCAGCCACAGGATGCTGGCCTTAGGGATCTTTGAGAGCTGACTGCTCAGGAAGTAAAGAAATGATCGTGTGTCATGAGCGCTAGAGCCTTTTCCCGGCAGGCTCCAAGGAACGCTCTCCCTCGGTTTCCCCGCCTTTCCTTCATGGATTTAGCTAGTGGGGTAATCAGCAACTCACTAACCCGTTAAACTCGTCAGTGGGGCAGGGCAGCTGTTCACCGAGCGCCCGCCGATCGCCAGCGCCCAGCCAAAACCGGCTTGGCTGTCATCCCAAGAACCAGCGTAGCATCCCGAGCTCAGGACCCCAGGGAGCCGGCCTGGGATGCAATGAAATGTCGCCTCCCCCAGGAGGCCCCTGCTGACCCCTTTAGTAAGCAGTGTCCCACCACCCCGACCCGCTTCTCTCCTGGCCCTTGCTGGGCACTTGATGACCTTTCTCCCCAGTTACCATGTGGTACTATGTGATATTTATTTGGTGTGTTTATCAGTATTTGCTGCTTCATGGAACCTCAGGAAGAAGAGACAATAAGTTAGCCAGGCATGGTAGAGCACGCCTGTAATCCCCATACTTGGGAGGCTGAGACAGGAGGCTTGCAGGTTGGAGGCCAGCTTCAATAACTTAGCGAGGCCCTCGGCAACTTAGTGAGACCCTGTTTCAAAATTTAAAAATGAACTGAGCATGGTGGCACACGCTCGTAACCCAGCATTCGGGAGGCTGAGACAGGAGGATCGCGGTTCACGGAAAACCTCAGCTACTTAGTGAGGCCCTCTGCAATTTAGCGAGACCCTGTTTCAGAAATAAAGGATAAAAAATAGGGCAGGAGGTATAGCTCAGTAAAAAAAAAAATTTTTTTTTTTTTTTTTTTTTTTTTTTTTTAATGAGCACCAGGCGTGGTGGCGCACGCTTGTAATCTCAGCATTTGGGAGGCTGAGACAGGAGGATCACAGTTTGGACAGCCTCAGCTACTTAGTGCGGCTCTCAGCAACTTAGTGAGACCCTGCTTCCAAATAATAAAAAACTAGGGCTGGAGGTTTAGCTTGGAGGTAGAATGCCCCTGGGTTCCATCTCCAGTACCACACACGCACGCACGCACGCACGCACGCACATAAATCCTAGGTCTGCTGCTCATAAACTTTCTGGCCTGGGGAACCTTACTTAACCTCCTGTGAGAAAAACACCCCAACTGAAAGTAGCTTTTGCAAAATGGGGAATTGCCTGGCCCATGAAAACAGGAAGTCCACAGGGACCTGCTTCAGACACAGTTGGATCCAGGAGCGCAAACAATGTCATCATGACTGTGTCTTTCTCTAGCTCGCGGGCAGACGACCAGGACAGCTCGGCCGCCGCCCCCAGGCCCACGTCCGCCAGCTCAGCGACCCTGCTGGAACCGTCTTTTCCCGGTGGCCCCTCCCTGCACACCCCTTGTCCTGAGCCTCATGGGCACAAGTGAAGCACCCATGCCATCTCCAAGCCAGTCTCTCTGTCCAGGGGAAAACGTGACACGTGAAAACACCAAGGCTCAGAGAAGTCAATTAATTAAATCCAGGTCACAGCAGGACCCACTCGGAGCTCTGGGGGAACCACATGTGTTCTAAGAAAGGAGGGTCGGAGGGCTGGGGGGCCTCCAGGAGGGACATCGGACCCAAGGGTGAACCCAGACCCGGCCCCTGCTTACGCAAAAGAGGTACCTGGGCTGGGTTTTCAGGCGTCGTGGCAACTCCCCCCACGCCCGGGCCCTTGGAGTCAGAGACCCTTGCTGCCCACACAGAGGTCTGGGCACAAATGCGGGGAGCTGGCTGCCCTTGGCAAGTGTGCACCTGGGCAAGTTCCTTACCCCCTTCGAGCCTCAGTTTCTCTTTTACGAAAGGCAGGGGCGAGACAGTTAAATGAAATGGCGTACGCAAAGCGCTCGCCCTGGCCTCTGGTTTAGGGTAAGGACGCAGGCTGCCCTCTATCTCAAGATATTATTTTTTTGTGTGCAGTACTGGGGATGGAACTCAGGAGCATTCTACCTCCGAACTACACCCCCCGCCCTATTTCTTATTCTTTATTTTGAAACAGGGTCTCACTGAATTGTGAAGGGCCACACTAAGTAGCTGAGGCTGGCCGTCAACTGCAATCCTCCTGTCTCTGCCTCCCAAATGCTGGAATTACAAGTGTGTGCCACCACGCCCGGCTTTAATGTTATTGTTTTGAAACTGTGTGTGTGTGTGTGTGTGTGTGTGTGTGTGTGTGTGTGTGTGTATGTGTGGTACTGGGGATTCAGTTTTGTGATACTGAGGTCTTTCTATTTCCAAGCTATATCCCCAGCCCTATTTATTTTTTATTTTGAAATAGAGTCTCCCTACATTGCCGAGGGTCTCTATAAGTTACTGAGGCTGGCCTGGAACCTGCAATCCTCTTATCTCAGCCTCCCAAGTACTAGGAGTACAGGCATGCTCCACTGCACTCAGCTGTATTGATATTTTTAACAACTTTTGAACAAGGAGCCCTGAAAATATTTTCCCCTCTTTGGTACTGGGGGTTGAACCCAAGGACACTCCCACCTCCAAGCTACACCCCCAGGCTTTTTTTGTTGGTTTGTTTTTGAAACAAGGTCTTGCTAAGTTGCTGGGGCTGGCTGCAAACCTGTGATCTTCCTGTCTCAGCCTCCCAAGTAGTGGGATTGCAGGCGTGCACCACCACACCCAGTAACTTCTTTGTTTAAGCCACTATTAGTAGATCTCAGTTATAGTAACTGTAACTCTATTCTACCCAGTCCAGTTGTGTTTGGGGGCCTTTAAGGAAAAGGGCTGGGCCCCACTTCCAGGTGGAGGTGGTGCCAAGGAGGAGAGCCGCTCAGAGGTAACAGAGGAGGGCAGCGGAGGCCCTGGGAGAGCTGCCTTGCTCTGGTTGCCAAGCAACCACCAATGGTCCACTGGGCCGGAGCATCCCCAGAGAGTCTGAGTAAGATCCTGCAGAAAGAACCTGGTAACAGTTTGATCTTCTTCGAGTCATGGGGCCCCATTAGATTGTAAAGGGGAAGCTGGAAACTTAGGGGCCAACTGGGGTTATTAACAGGGCCTGGCAAATGTCAGTTCCCTTCCGAGGCAGATGTGTCTTGCCTACCGACTTGCCCTTCCCTTCCCCCTTCTTCTTGGCTGTCAAACACAGCCCGTTGTAACAGACGCCGGGGAAGTGGCATGGGCTCTATCCACGCCCCCTCCACGCGGGGGCAGGGGCGTGTTGCTCAACCCAGGCCGATGGAGCCTGAGGCACAGCCTGCCCACGAGCGCCTGGAAGCGGTCCACCTCCTATAAAAGAGGCCTGGAGCTGGGCGTGTGCCACCGCACCACGCCTGTCATCCCAGGACTTGAGATGCTGAGATAGGAGGATCGCGGGTTCGAGGCCAGCCTCTGCAAGTAGTGAGATTCTCATCAACCTAGTGAGACCCTGTCTCAAAATAAAAATAAAATGGGGCCGGAGGTGTAGCTCAGAGGTAGAGTGCCCTTGAGTTCCATCAATCAGTCAGACATGTCTTTAGCAGGCTCAACTGGAAGAGCAAAAGACAGAAAGCCCCGAGGGTCTTGACTCTGTCCAGTCGCTGAGCTGTCCCCAAACCACCTAGCGCCAGGCTTGATTGAAGAGATCTCAAAGGCTGTTGCCCTTCACACCCCGTGGGGCTTGGCTCTTGTGTGACCTGCAGCCTAGAACTTTCTAAATGACAGGTGGCCTTTGTCCTCCTGTCTTCTCCTCTCCTCCAGCCCTGGGGACCATATGTTTAGCCCTATTCCTTCCCTGATACTAGAATTCACGTGTGTGTGTGTGTGTGTGTGTGTGTGTGTGTGTGTTCCTCCAGTCCTATTTATTTATTATGTATTAAACCCAAGAGCATTCTGCCTCCAAGCCGAACCCCCAGCCCTATTTTATTTTTATTTTGAAACAGGGTCTCCCTAGGTTGACGAGAGCCCTACCACTTGCTGAGGCTGTCCTCGAACCTGCGATCCTCCCGTCCCAGCCTCCCA
The DNA here is from genome assembly GCF_963383645.1 of Muscardinus avellanarius. Lineage (NCBI taxonomy): Eukaryota > Metazoa > Chordata > Mammalia > Rodentia > Gliridae > Muscardinus > Muscardinus avellanarius. The sequence continues at coordinate 30,497,139 of NC_137805.1, forward strand.
CGAACTGGGCTGATAGGCAAGCGCCCCGGTGCCCAGCTGGGTGCTGGAGACCTTTGGGAAAGCACCGGTGTCACTTGGCCACCCCTGTCCTCCTGAGGCAGAATCCCCCTCCCACCACCTGGCTTCTTCATTTCGGGAGTGAACCCTGGGTGTGCTGGGCGAAAGCAGAACTCGGGCTTTGCTGTGAACCCCCTTTTTGGGGTTCCTCTATCCTCTCGCCTCGGGGCATGGGGCACCCCAGGGCCTCACTCAGGGCCCGGGAGAGAAGGAGCTTGCTCTGCTGCCCAAGTGCTCCCTGCCAGCCCAGGACAGGATGGCAGAGACGAGGAGCGAGGGAGGCTGTGCTCCTGGGGCCTCTCCTCTAGGGCTACCCTTCCTCTGCCCTGGGTGGGTACCGAGGCTACCTGGGCCAGGTTGCTCGAAAACAGGAAGGAAGGAAGGAGGGAGGGAATGGAGAAAGGTGTGTGTGTGTGTGTGTGTGTGTGTGTGTGTGTGTGTGTGTGAGAGAGAGAGAGAGAGAGAGAGAGAGAGAGAGACAGACAGACAGACAGACAGACAGACAGACAGACAGGACTGAACCCAGAGCATTCCACCTCTGAGCTACACCCCCAGCCGTATTTTATTTATTTTGAAACACAGTCTCGCTAAATTGCAAAGGGTCTCACTAAGTTGCTTGAGGCTGGCCAAAACCCCAGCATCCTCCTGTCTCAGCCTCCCAAGTGCTGGGATCACAGGCATGTGCCAAGATACCCAGCCCAGCCCTGTCCTTTTATTGTGGGTGTGGTACTGCGGATTGGACACAGGGCCGTTCTACTTCCAAGCTGCACCCCCAGCCCTATTTTATTTTTATTTTGAAACAGGGTCTTGCTAGTTTGATGAGAGTCTCAGTACTGTCTGAGTCTGTCTTGGAACCTGCGATCCTCCCGTCCCAGCCTCCCAAGTACTGGGGTGACAAGCAGGTGCCACTACACCTGGTGAAGCCCTGTTTCTGGACACAGCTGGAAAACAAGTCCCTTGTCCTCCACCGCGATTGCTAAGAAATACTGACACGGGTTGTCCTCAAAGGCTGCCTGCCACGGGTCTCTTTTTGCCGTGCACACGGCTTTCATCCCACCCCCACTTTCCCTTCTTCTGCACATCTCAGGAAAGCCTCTGGCGCAGGCCAGACTCAATCTGACAGGAGCTAAGACGATCCGGCATGACTGTCTGCACAGAAGAGGGGCATGGGGAGTTCTGCACGGATCCCTCGGCTGACTGAGCCACGTCCTCTCGGTCCTCAGGGCCGAGCCAGGCGGGGAGCAGCCCTTGACCAGCCACTGAGGGGGGAGGTGGATGGCGACCCGGCTCCCGGGCTGCACAGGACGACAGCTCAGAGGCAGGTCCTCGCAGCCTCCCTGGGCTCCCGGTGGGGCTGAGCCCCTGCTTTCCCGGTGACAACCTGCTCATTAGTGGCCCGTCCTGGCCCTCCTGCCCCCGAGCTGGCACCCTCAGGATCTCCTCTCCCACAAATAGCTTCCATTCAACCCCTTGTCTCAGAGATGGCTTTGGGAGGATCTCAGGCGAAGACAGAACACTGAGCTTTCCCTTTCATCTACCTACACGGGTCAAATGGAGATGTCTTCTTGCACTGGTTCCTGAATCCTGAAATTTCTGGCATCTTGAAAAAAAAAATAGCAGTTCATGTAGACCTCAAGATACAGAAACCTGGGGTTCCCAGCAACGAGGCCCCCACCCGGGACACCTGCTCTGTGTCAGCACCGGCCTGAAAACAGGACGACCTCACGGGTCCCCTGCGTCCCTCGGCCCCAGTCCAGGGGTCATCCAGCAGTGGGGGACAGCCCCCTCCGGCAGGGCCCGCTGCCCAGGGGCCAGCAGGTAGCCGAGGAGAGCTCCCCCTCCACTGCTGCCCAGCCAGCCCAGGCCAGAGCCACAGAGCCATGGGCCAGCTCCGACTGCGCTCAGCACTCAGATCACACACCGGCGTTCTGCTGGCCCCGAAGCCACCTCCCACCGCCTGGTCACTGCCCCTCGCCGGGGCCGCCAGCACCGCGGAGGTTCGGCAGGGTCGAGAGCCCTGCGCGGCGCATGCACGGCTGGAGTCCGCAGCCTCGGTCCGGCCCGGGCGCTGAGACTCGTCGGGTACCGGGCGCGTTCGTGGCCCATTGGTTGAGGCTGGCGTTTGAGTTTGAAGAGTTCTAAGTCTGCAGAGTGGAAAAGAGACGGCTTTGGTGATTAAAAGAGCCCGGCACATTACAGGATCGGGGAGAGGTAGGTGGAGGAAGGAGGAGCCCTAAAGGCCGCAGACTTAGCGCGGATTCCTTAACTTACCCTTCTGTCGATGCTGATGGTGGTGGTGGTGGACTGGGGATGAAACCAGGGCCTCATACCTCCAAGCCATACCACCAGCACTATTTTATTTATTTATTTACTTATTTATTTATTTTACAGTACTGGGGATGGAACCCAGGAGTATTCTACTTCCAAGCTACACCCCCCAGCCCTATTTTATTTATTTATTCATTTATTTACTTATTTATTTTGCAGTACTGGGGATGGGATCCAGGGGCATTCCACCCACGAACCACACCCCCAGCCCTATTTTTTTATTCTTTATTTTGAAACAGGGTCTCACTGAGTTGCAAAGGCCCTCACTAAGAAGCTGAGGCTGGCCGCAAACCGCGATCCTCCTGTCTCAGCCTCCCGAATGCTGCAGTGATTACAGGCGTGCGCCACCACGCCTGGATTTTTATTTTTATTTCGAAACAGGATATCAGTAAGTTGCAGAGGGGCCTCACAAAATTGCTGAGGCTGTCCTTGAACCCGGGATCCTCCTAGGCCCGTGCGACCCCATGTCGGGCTAATTTCCCATTTCTCTGTTTCTGCAAAATGCCAGTAAATAGTGGTCCCTGCCTCTATCCTGGGAGGATGTGTCAAGCAAAGACAAAGTGTTCCAGAAGCTTCCCGTATGTTGGGAGTGCCAAGGAAAGGTCGCTGCTGCCTCTGCTCCCGCCCCCACCACGGCTGCACGGCTTTAGATTACTACCCGGAGGGGGAAAGGATATTTCAGCAGAGAATATGTGCTAGCAATTAACATAAATATAAAATGATTGCATAGTTCCTCCTCGACAAGTCGAGACGAATCTCTAAACCGGTTGGACGCGTGTCCTCTGGGTTAAAGTTCACATCTATCCCGAAAACCTGGTGTGATTCTGCTCAGGGGTCAGCTGAAGGTACTGAGGCTGGGAGGAGAAGCTGGCCCTGTGGGTCACAAGGGAGCGGGGTTTTGTTTTGTTTTTTAGTACTGGGAATTGAACCCAGGGGCATTCTGCCTCTGAGCTACATCCCTAGTCCTTTTTATTTATTTATTTTTATCTTGAAACAGGGTCTTAGCTGCTAAGTAAGCATCGCTCTGAGTTGCCGAGGCTGGCTGCAGACCTGCGATCCTCCTGACTCAGCCTCCCAGGCCCTGGGAATCACAGGCGTGCGCCACCGAGCCCGGCTACAGAGCAAGTTGAATGTGGAGCCAGGGCCCCGGTGAACACAGAACCATCCTCTTCTCTTTGCCCTTTGGTCGAATTCTCCTCCCCTGCTGGGTCTGGAGGTCCGGAGGGAGATGGAGCAGCCACGGGGCTGCCTGGGCGGGAGCCTCCTCCACAGTGCCGCTTTAAACGCACCCAGAGTGTTCCATGTCGACCCCCCTTCCCAAGCCTGTTCGCCAAGACTCGGTCCATGGGTCCGTGCACGGGAGTCAGCCGTGCTCGGTAAACAGGTTCCGAGCGGCCCCTCCGGACTGGGTTTGGCGGCCAGGAGGGCTGGCTTCCTTTAGCTGGAAGCAGCCTGCTGATGTACTGGCTCGCCTGCCACCGGAACGGACCCCGGGCAACAGCAAGGGAAAGGAATTGGTTAGAAGGAAATGGAGAGAGAGCTCCAGGGAGTTTCCCGAGCTTGGGAAGTGTGGGGAGCAAGGGGGGTGGAGTGCTGGGGGCTCCTCGCCCCAGGAGAGTCGCTAGGAACGCGCCGACCCAGGTAACTGGGTGCGGGAAAGAGCTGATGGGTGGGAAGAGCAACGCCCGGGCTCAGGAATGTGCTTGGGCGCGCTCTCTCCCTTCTCCCAGCCTGATTGACGACTTCATCTAAAGACCCAAGCTGGACGTGGTGGCGCGCGCTTGTAAGCCCAGCATTCGGGAGGCTGAGACAGGAAGATCGCAGTTTGCGGCCAGCCTCAGCTACTTAGTGAGGTCTTTGCAACTCGGTGACACCCTGTTTCAAAATTAAAAAAAAAAAAATTAGGTAAGTACAGCAAGAGGTCATTTGTTAAAGCGTTCAGTGACGAAGTAGCTTCCCAGGCCTGCTGGGTTTTCCTCCTCCTCCTCCTCCTCCTCCTCCTCCTCCTCCTCCTCTTCCTCCTCCTCCTCTTCCTCCTCCTCCTCTTCCTCCTCCTCCTCTTCCTCCTCCTCCTCCGTCTTCTCCGTCTTCATCTCCTTCTCCTCCTTCTCCTTCTTCTTCTTCTTTTGGTACTGGAGATTAAGCCCAGGGAGATTCTACCTCCGAGCTACACCCCCAGCCCTATTTTATTTCATTTATTAAAAAAATTTTTCTTACTTTGAAAACCTTTTTCACTAGGTCGATGCGAGTCTTACGTTTGCTGCGTCCGTACTTGAGCCTGCGATCCTCCTGTCTCAGCTCCCAAGTACTAGGATTGCAGGTGTGTCACCAACCCCGGCTCCACGGTTCTAGCGTAAAGCCTAGGACACTTGATGCCAGAAGTCTCCAGCAAATTTGAAAGCAAGGCCCCACTAGGTTGCTGAGAGTCTCAGAACTTGCCAAGGCTGTCCTCCAACCTGCGATCCTCCTGTCTCAGCCTCCCAAGTTCTGGGCTTGCAGGCCTGCAGCACCATGCCTGGCTCTCGTGTCAAGATTTGGTTGGCCTTGGAGTTGTACAACAGCACGCTCCACCACTGCTGTGGCTGCGGCTCGGCTGCGGGCACCCTGGCGGGCTAGCGACCCTCCCACGTGCCTGTGTCCTGAGGCTGCCGACCAGGAGGAGGGTGTTACCTTACACAGAAGGGAGTTGGCAGGTGTCATTAAGCTGAGGCTCTTAGCTGGCAGATGACCCCACCACCCGGCAGCCCCGATCTCATCACAGGGTGTTTATTTTCTTATTGCTTTTGTGGGTTTTTTTTTTGGTTTGGTTTTCTTGTTTTTTTCTTTTTAGTACTGGGGATTGAACCCAGGGGCATTCTATCTCTGAACTATACCCTCAGCCCTATTTTATATTTGTTTGTTTATTTATTGTGGTACTGGGGATGGAACCCAGGGGCTTTCTACCTCCGAGCTACACCCCCAGCTCTATTTTTTTATTCTTTATTTTGAAACAGGGTCTCACTAAGTTGTGGAGGGCCTCACTAAGTAGCTGAGGCTGGCCACGCACCATGATCCTCTGGTCTCAGCCTCCCAGGTGCTGGGGTTACAAGCGTGGCCACCACGCCAGCTCACGTTGCTTTAAACCACTGAATTCATGATAATTTGTTACCTCAGCAACAGGAAGCTAATACTGCATATCACATAGTTATTTTACACAGTCATCTTATTTGATGGTCACAGCAGTGCACAGGTACTGTTGCTGCTTCCGTTTTATTTTATGTATTTATTTATTTTTGGTTCTGGAGATTGAACCCAGGGGCGTTGTATTCCAAGCTGCGGCACCAGAACTTTTTATTTCCAAATAGGTCCCCGCTAAATGGCCGAGGCTGGCCTCGAACCTCCGCTCCTTTTGTCTCAGTCTCTAAAGTACTGGGATTGCAGGTGAGTACCACCATGCCCAGCCACTGCCTTCAGTTCAGAAACAAGAAAGCTGGCTGGGCATGGTGGTACTGCTCACTTGTAATCCCAGTACTTGGGAGGCCGAAGCAGGAGGATCACAGGTGCGAGGCCAGCCTCTGCTACTTAGGCCCTCCATGATTTAGTGAGACCTTGTTTCAAAATTAAGAATAGAAAGATAGGGTTGGGGTATAGTTAGAAGGAATGCCCCTAAGTTCAATCCCCAGTGCCACAAAAAAATGAAAGAAAAAGAAAGAAAGAAAGAAAGAAAGAAAGAAAGAAAGAAAGAAAATGGAAGGAAGGAAGGAAGGAAGGAAGGAAGGAAGGAAGGAAGGAAGGAAGGAAGGAAGGAAGGAGCTGGGCCCAGAGAGGTGGTGGGGCATCCTCAGGCCACACCGAGTGCAGAAGCAGGGACACAGGGCGTTCCTGCTGCCTGCGGCTGTATCTAAGGGCACCACGAGTGTGGGGTTTATTTGAACTCGTGTACATACACAGATGTCGGCTTCTGCCCCTGTCATCGTGTCTTCTTTTTGTCATTCTTTTTCCTGGTATTAACACTGTGACTTCTGTGGAAGTCCCCACCAGCCGTAAGATGAAAACCGCAGTTTTGAAACTGCAAGGGTCATTGACTCCTTGGGCCGCCTTGACTGCTATTGGCACCAAAGGATCTCATTTAAAACAAAAACAACAACATGAAATCCCCGTTTCTTTAGACGGGCCGGATGTAATCTTGAAGATCAGCCTGGATTTCAACCCTCACTTCAGCCTCCTATTTTGAGAAATTAGTCCCCCTTTCCCCCTCCCTTTTCTTTCTTTCCCTTTCTTTCTTTCTTTCTCTTTTTTCAATTTTCTCTTTTACCCAGGGGAATTCTACCCCTAAGATAAACTTCCAAGACCTCTTTTTCTTTTTAATTTTTTAGTTTGAAACAGGGCCTCGCTAAATTGCTGAGGCTGACGTCGAACCCGTGATCCTCCTGTCTTGGCCTCCCAAGCACTGGGATTCCAGGAGTTTTCAATTACACTAATTTTTTTTCAGTACTGGGGTTGGAACCCAGGGTCATTCTATTTCTGAGCTATACCCCTAGACCTACTTTTTATTCTTTATTTTGAAACAGGGTCTCACTGAGTTGCAGAGGGCCTAAGTAGCTGAGCTGACCGCGAACCGCGATCCTCCTGTCTCAGCCTCCCGAGTGCTAGGATGACAGGTGTGCGTCCCCACGCCGGGCCGTCAGTTACACACTTCTTCAGGACCTGAACAGCTCAGAGTGAAGGTCAGGCGCATCCAGCATCCGCAGAGCCCACGACCTTGAGCACACAGGCTTGCCCTCTGCTCGGCTGGGTGTTTCCTTTCCTTCAGCGTGGCTGGCCTGGCCACCAGCCGAGCTCCCAAAGACCTGTGCAGGTGCTGGAGTGTCCCCCGGCCGCTTTGGCGCTGAGCTGCCGGGAACACGTGCAGGAACGCTGTCCCCCTGACCCCCAACACCAACCGTCCACGTTGCCCTAAAGCTTTTTGGCAGCTCCCAGGGTGTGTAATGGCTGAGCGCAAGCAGGTCTCGCGGGAGGTAGGTGAGAGTTGGGGCCCCAGACACAAGCTTCAGCTATTGAGAGGTGGGCACTGTGGGTAAATACCTTGTAAGACAGCTCTGAAGCGTGGCCCATCTCCCGGAGGCCTTGGACTGGGATCGAGGACTAAGTGCCCTTGAAGGTAACAAGTTCTCTTCTTCAAGAAGGGAGCACACAGCTAGGGTTCAGGCTGCGCCCCTCCAACTGGGCTGGAGCCAGTGCCGCCCGCAGTGCCGGTTCACCCCACCCTGAACCTGCTCACTCACCCACCCAGGACTTCCTTTTGCGCAAACCAGACGGAGGATCATTCCGACCGCCACCCACCTCGATGAGGCGGGCAGCGACTTAATTACGGGCTTGCGGGCTCCCTGCGCAGGTGCCACCGCGCCCGACAATCCAGCAATGATGGGAGGAGGAGGCCGCCAGGAGCCGCAGCAGGAGCTCGGGTGCAAAGGGGCACGGAAAGGCTTTTGGGGTCTACTATTATTGTTGTTATCTGCAGTACTGGGGCTTGAACCCAGGGGCATTCTACCTCTGAACTACATCCCAGTCCTATTTTTTATTATTTATTTTGAAAAGGGTCTCACTAAATTGCAGAGGGCATCACTAAGTAGCCGAGCCTGGCTGCAAACCCGCGATCCTCCTGTCTCAGCCTCCCAAGCTCACAATTTCAGATCACAAGCGTGCACCGCCACTAGGCCTTTTTTTTTTTTTAAATTGGGGATTGAACTCAAGGAGCATTCTGCCTCTCAGCACGTCCCTGCAGGTCTTACTCTGCAGATCCTAGATAGTAGAGACCCACGGTACCCCGCCCGATGCCCTGCATTGGTTACTGTTCATTCACAGAGCTGTTTACTGGCCACCTGGCTGGAAAAGAGGTTTAAAGTCCAAATACCCGACTGCAGCCACCGTGGAGAGCAAGGTTTTGCAGTGTGGTCTCTGTTTAGTGCATCTAAGTGTCTTCCTTTCTCTGGACCACCCATGGGGCTGGAGTCAAGGGCCCGAGTTGCCTTCTGAGGTGCATTCTAGTCTGAGATGCCCCCCTTCTTTTCTGCCCTGCCAAGAACACTCCCAGGACATCCAGGGCTCACAGGTGTGTGTGTGTGTGTGTGTGTGTGTGTGTGTGTGTGTGTGTGTGTGTGTGTTACTGAGGGTTGAACCCAGGGGCATTGAGCTATACCCCCAGCCCGATTTTATTTATTTGGGAACAGGGTACCACTAAATTGCCAAGGCTGGCTTTGAACCTGCGATCCTCCTGACTCAGACTTTCAAGTACTGGGATTATAAGCATGTACCACCACGCCAGCCCCTGTAACTGTGTGTGTGTGTGTGTGTGTGTGTGTGTTACTGGGGATAGAACCTGGGGCATTTTGCCTCTGAGCTACACCCCCAGCCCTAATTTTTAGTCTTTATTCTGAAACAGGGTCTCACTGAGTTACAAAGCGTCTCACTAAGTAGCTGAGGCTGCTGGGAACCTGTGATCCTCTTGTGTCAGCCTCCCAAAAGCATGCGCCTCCAGGCCAGGATCCCCTGCAGCCTGACCCCACAAGAAACTAAGTTTCCCTGCAGCCTTTTGACTTCCCTTGAGAAAAATGTGATTTAGCCCTGTATCTTCTGACCTTTTCAGGAGAAACAATCAAGGTATGAAAAAGAAAGGAAGGAAGGAAGGAAGGAAGGAAGAAGATATAGCTGGGTATGGCAGCGCACTCATGTAATTCCAGTACCTGGGAGGCCGAGGCAGGAGGATCACAAGTTTGAGGCCTGCCTCAGCCACTTAGCAACTTAGTGAAAGCTGAAAGGTTGGGTCCCTCCCCACAGGGGTGGGGCCTTAGAAAAGGAGGAGGCTCTGCTGGGTGATATCGTGGGACAGGTGATGTCGTGAGAGGGGCGGGTTCCTATGCGTAGCCCCACCCACAAGACGTAAACCTTAAAAGGAAGGGCATTTCCTTTCCAGCGATGGAGGAGCTTGGAGGTCTCCAGGAGCGGTGCAGCCCCTATCCCCGAGAGAAGACCACATTAAAATTCTTTTCGGCTCACCCGGTCTCTCTTGCCTTTTTACTGCGCCAAAAACCTAACAAGAGCCTGTTTCCAAATAAAAAATAAAATAGGCTGGGGGTGCAGCTCAGACATAGAATGCCTCTGGGTTCTATCCTAGGTATCAAAAAAGAAAAAAGGAAACTGAGCGTGGTGGCCAATGCTTATAATCCCGGTACTTGGGAGGCTGAGACAGGAGGATCGCGGTTCACGGACAGCCTCAGCTACTTAGTGAGGCCCTTTGCAACTTAGTGAGACTCTGTTCCAAAAATAAAGAATAAAAAATAGGGCTGGGGGTGTAGCTCAGAGGTAGAATGCCTCTGGGTTTAATCCCCAGTACCACAGAGAGAGAGAGAGAGAGAGAGAGAGAGAGAGAGAGAGAGAGAGAGAGAAGAGAAGGGAGAAGAGAGGAGGAGGAGGAGGAGGAGGAGGAGGAGGAAGAGGAGGAGGAGGAGAGGCCCAGTGGCTCAAGCTGTCATTCCAGCACTTGGAAGTCTGAGACAGGAGGATTGCAGGTTTGAAGCCAGCCTCAGCAACTTAGCAAGGCAGTATTTCAAAATAAACGATTAAAAGGCCTGGGGGCGCGGCTCAGAGGTAGACTGTCCCTGGGTTCAATCTCCAGTACCAAAACAACAACAACAACATGTTAAAAAATCTTTTTATGTTCTATTCCTGAGTAGACAGAACACCACCCGGGAGTTTTAGATAAAAACTTAAGACAATGGTTTTGAAATTCCAGCTCATAAACTGGGCGCAGTGGCGCACGCTTGTAACTCCGGCACTTGGGAGGCCGAGACAGAGGATCCCAGATCCGCGGCCAGCCTCAGCCACCTGTGAGGCCCTCTGCAACTTGGTGAGAACTTGTTTCAAAATAAAGGAATAAAATAGGGCTGGGACTACAGCTCAGAAGTAGAATGGCCCTGGGTTCCATTCCCAGTAACACACTACACGTGCATGCGTGTGCATGCGCACACACACACGCACGCACGCACGCACGCACTCACATACACAACCCAGCTCTCCCATTGAGGAAACAGATTTATGATTACCAAAGTCAGCCTCTACCCTGGAGTCAAGGAACATGAATAATTTTTACTTCCTGATTTCTGCTTTTTAGATCTATACATTGTCAGTCTGTAGCCTTGGAACATAATCTCATTTGTAACATCCTAAACTTGAGATGTGGCCTTATTTATTTATTTATTTATTTGCGGTTCTAGGGATGGAGCCCAGGGGCATTCTACCTCCAAGCTACACCCAGCCCTATTTTTTTTTTTAATTCTTTTTGAAACAGGGTCTCACTGAGTTGCAAAGAACCTCACTAAGTAGCCGAGGCCGTCCGCGAACCGTGATCCTCCGTTTCAGCCTCCCGAATGCTGGGATGACAAGTGTGCGCCACCGCGCCCGGCTTAGGTTATTTGTTTTTGTGTAGAGTGAGCAAGGTGTGTTTTTCTTGGGGGGAGGGAGAACACGGGGGATTGAGCCCAGGGACATTCTACCTCTGAGCTCCACCCCCAGCCCTATTTATTTTTATTTTTATTTTTTGAAACAAGGTCTCACTAGGTTGCTGAGTGTTGCTAAACTGCCGAGGCTGGCCTTGAACCTGTGATCCTCCGGTCTCAGCCTCCCCAGCACTGGGATGACAGGCACGCACCCCTACGCCTGGCGAGAGGGACCGTAATGATGCCAGTGGGGATTCCTCGCGGTCCTAGCTCCTTAGTTCCCTCCACCGCCCTATACAATGGGCGCAGTTGCCATTTCTGTGGGGGGAGGACCCTGCCTCCTCCGGGCAGCCCTCCCGGGCTGAGCAGTCCGTCCCGGGGGCCTCTGGCCGCTGCGTGTACGTTTCCTCAGTCCCCGCTGTACCCTTTGAAGCGACTTGGTTTCATGTCCTTGAGATCAGAGCCGAGTCTCCTGCCTTCGTGCCCCAAGGGGCGCTTCCTTGAACAAGTTGGGTAAGACCTTGGGAAGATGACGCAATTCCTCTCAGCGCCGCTTTCTCCCTTCTGAAACCAAGACGTCAGTCGTAAGTGTGACAGCCGTCGTCGTAGGACCCTCCGGCACCATCACAGCCGCTCCCTTCCCAAGCCCATTCCTTATTAACTGGCTCTCATTTCGTTCCCGGCAGCGAGGCGCCTCCCCTGCGACGGGGGTGGCCAGTGAGAACTGGGCAGTTGCTGAGTGGGGGGCACACACACACCTTTGTCCCGCCTCGCTTTTTTCTTCTTCCTGCCGAGGATGTGGACATGATGGCTGGTGCCCTGGCATGCATTTTTGTATCCATGAGGCAATCTCAAGGTTGGTGGTGTGGAAAGATAGAATCTGGGACCCTGATGACTAGGTAGTCAGCACTCCAAACCTGAATGCCACGCCTTTTGGCTTCTTAAAACTCTCTTTCTGCCAGGCGTGGTGGCACAAACCTGTAATCCCAGTACGTGGGAGGCTGAGTCAGGAGAATTGCAGGTTGGAGGCCAGCCTCAGCAATTTAGAGAGACCCAGTTTCAAAATAAAAAAAATAAAGTAGGAGCCCGGTGTGGTGGCGCACGCTTGTAATCTCAGCACTCGGGAGGCTGAGACAGGAGGATCAGGGTTTGAGGACAGCCTCAGCTACTTAGTGAGGCCCTTTGCAACTCAGTGAGACCCTGTTTCAAAATAAAGAATTAAAAATAGGGCCGGGGTAGCCAGGTGTGGTGGCGCACGCTTGTAATCCCCGCGCTTGAGAGGCGGAGACGAGAGGATCGTGCAGTTCGAAGCCAGCGCAAGAGACCCTGTTTCCAAATTTTAAAAAAGGATAAAAATGGGTCTGGGAGTGTGTAGCCCAGAGGTAGAAGGGTTTCCAGGAACCCCAGTACCACCAAAAATAAAATAAAATAAAATAAAAACAAGGCAGGGGTGTAGCTCAGAGGTAGAATGCCCCTGGGTTAAATTTCCAGCACCACAAAGAAAACAAAAAGACTATTTTCCCCCTTTCTTATACAGAGAGAGAGAGAGAGAGAGAGAGCGCGCCTTATCTTTAGGTCGCTTATTTGTATTTTCTGTAGCTAAGTATAATTCTCTTTTTGTGGTACTGAGGATTAAATCCAGGGGTGTTCTACGTCTGAGCTACATCCCCAGTCCTATTTACTTTTTATTTTGAAACAGAGTCTGACTAGGTGGCGAGGGTCTCCCTAAATTGCTGAGGCTGGCCTTGAACCTGCGATCCTCCTGTCTTAGCCTCCCAAACACTGGGATTTCAGGTGTGGGCCACCGGGCCCGGCTTGTAGCTAAATCTAATTGTCTGTGCTGAGGCCTGGCCTGGCCGCGTTAGGAGCTCGCTGTGAGTCCACTATCAGCCCTCCCCTCCGGGCAGGTGTCCTCGCTGTATAGACGGGGACAGAGACTCTGACAGGAAGCCATCCTCTGTCTCCAGCGACAGAACATGTGGCCACCACCTCCCTCCGGGCCCTTGTAAGTCTCTGGCCTGGTCACTTACTCCGTTGTTTAATAACACATGTTTACCAAGAGCCAGCTCGATAGACCGCTCGGCTGGGGGCCTAGGAAAACCACCGAGCGGGTTGTCGGCCCTCGGGGAGCCGCCCACGTTATCCTTACAGCCCAGGACCAGATGGAGGCCGACCTCACACGGCCGCAGGAGCCCGTCCACCAGGCCTCGTGTGGACGGCGGCCCCAGCCTCGCTCGAGGCCGTCGGGCGGCGGCTCCTGCTCTCCGGGCCCCACTTGGCTGCCTGTTCGTCTGCCCCGAGACGTCCCGGTTTCTGCCGGATTTCGTTTGCTGTTTCGTTGACGCTGGTTTCTCTCTCTCTCGTGACAAAAGTGTTGTTTGATGTCCCGGCGCCTGGGGTCTCCCTTGATGTCGGAGAGACAGGCGCCGGGAAGCTGTCTGGCAGCCTCAGCTACTTAGTATGCCCCTGTTTCAAAATAAAAAAGTAAGAAAAGAGCCGGGGGTGGTGGCGCACGCTTGTAATCCCAGCATTCGGGAGGCTGAGACAGGAGGATCGCGGTTCGCGGACAGCCTCAGCTACTTGGTGAGGCCCTCTGCAACTCAGTGAGACCCTGTTTCAAAATAAAGAATAAAAAATAGGGCTGGGGATGTAACACGGAGGTCGAATGCCTCTGGGTTCCACTCCCAGACCCGCAAAATAATAATAATAATAATAATAATAATAATAATAATAATAATATCTTGGATGAAGACTGAAGACTCAGGAGGCCAGCTGAGGCTGGCCTCCAACTTGCAACCCTCCGGTGTCAGCCTCCCAAGCACGGAGATTACAGGAGTGCGCCATCAAGCCCTGCTCCAGACCAATTTCTTTAGAGCTGTATCACTTAGAAGATAATTTCACCTGTGGGGTCCAGAGACACACAAGGCCTGAGTATGATAAAAGTGTCTTGCACGGGCTGGGGGTGTAGCTCGGAGGTAGAATGCCCCTGGGATCCATCCCCAGAACCAAACAAACAAACAAACAAAAACAAAGAAGCATTTGTCGTGCACACAGATGCCGGAGCTGGGACGCTGGCCCTGCACCTAGAAGTCAGGGGTTTGGGAACCTGACTTGTCAGTCTACCATCGCCCATCATCGTGGCTGCCCGCCTCGTTCACATCCCCCATGTTCTGCTCACATCCCATTGGCTCAACTCCAGTCACATGACCACTCCTAGCTGCAAGGGAGGCTGGCAAATGTGGCCCTCATCCCGAGCAGCCAGCCGTGCACTTTCTGGAGCTCCCGTCACTCTAAGGGAAAGACGAATGTTAGAGGAAAACTCTCGGCCAGCGCCGCTGGAGGCGTTATTACGGAGCTCAGAATTTTTAGATTCTGAAACAAAACAGATTACTCATCCCCAGAAACAGGGCTATGCCATATGGTTTCAGCGTTTCGAATGACCGTGACTGCCAATTCCAGGAGGCCCCACTTGGCTGGTCTTGGGGCTCGCAGCGTGCCTTACGGTCGTGTAATGTAGTAAGTACATGCGGGTCCTCAAACTAGTCAACAGCCATAGAGTAGGGCCAACAACGGTTATTTTTAAATTTCTTCTCAAGGGTATTGTCATCAGTGTGAGAAGAGAAATTAATTAATATTTTGTGGGTTATGTAAGAAGTTACAGGCAGAAAACGAGGATTTCTTTTGGCTCTAGGCTCCTGCTCTCAACAGTTTTCTTATTTTTTTTTTCCAATTTTGTTTTTATTTTTTGGTACTGGGGATGGAACCCCAGGGAATTCTGCCTCTGAGCTACATCTCCAGCCCTATTTTATTTTTTATTTTGGAACAGGGTCTCACTCCGTTGCGGAGGGATTGAGAGTTTGAAACATGACTTGGGTGGTGTTTCAGGGATTTTAGGACGAGTCTCTTGCAACCTGAAGTGACAATTTTAGCATTTAAAACTCTGAACGAAGCCGGGCGTGGTGGCTCACGCTCGTCATCCCAGCATTCGGGAGGCTGAGACCGGAGGATTGAGGTTCGCGGACAGCCTCAGCTATGTGAGGCCCTCCGCAACTCAGTGAGACCCAGTTTCAAAATAAATAATAAAAATAAAAATAGGGCAGAGGGTGTAGCTCGGAGGTCAAATGCCCCTGGGTTCTACTTCCAGACCCTCAAAACAAACAAACAAAAACTCTGAACGAATTTTGTCAACCCTCAGCCATACGATCACTACCTGCATTGCACAGACCCTCTCCCCTACTTCCTGCACACTATAGGCTATATATGTTTCTTTTAAAAAGTAAATGTAAGCCGGGCGTGTTGGCTCACGCTTGTAATCCCCGTGCCTGGGAGGTGGAGACAGGAGGATCGCGCAGTTCAAAGCCAGCCGCGCTGGCGTAAGAGACCCTGTTTCCAAATAAAAATATAAAAATGGGTCTGGGAGTGTAGCCCGGAGGTAGAAGGGTTTCCAGGAACCCCAGTACCACAAAAAAAAAAAAAAGTAAATGTAAGCCAGGTGTGGTGGTGCATGTTTGTAATCCCCACGCTTGGGAGGCTGAGACAGGAGGATTGTGCAGGTTCAAAGCCAGCCTCAGCTGGCTTAAGAGACCCTGTTTCCAAATAAAAATATAAAATAGGTCTTGGAGTGTAGCCCAGAGGTAGAAGGCCCCTGGGTTCCATCCCCAGTACCACCAAAAAAAAAAAAAAAAAAAAAGTAAATGTAAGCCACTGGTGGTGTACACTTGTAATCCCGGCACTGGGAGGCTAAGACAGGAGGATACCAGGTTTGAGGCCAGCCTGAGCTACTTAGTGAGACCATGTTTAAAATAAAAAATAAAATAGGGCTGGGGGTGTAACTCAGAGGTGGGATGCCCCTAGGTTCAACTCCCATTACCAAAAGAGAAAAAGAAAAAAAAAAAAAGTAAATGTATATGTATCTCCCAGTAGTCAGCTCAGAGTAGGTTTTGCTGCAATAACAAACTACCCCTGAGTCCCAGCAAAAGCAATTCATTGCCCATTCACACGGCTTGTTGGCCATGGGCTGGCCGCAGCTCTGGTCCCTGTGTCATCTTTGCTTGGGTCCATGCTGGAGGTGCAGAGCATCCCTGGGGTGGGCTGAATGGCAGAACCTCACCGTGGCTCTGGAAGCTTCTAGGCAGTTTAGCTCATGTGCTATTGGCCAAAGGGGGCCATACAGCCAGGCCTGACTTCCGCGTGCAGGGAGGGTGGCCAAGGAATGGCCAGTAGGAGCAATATTTGACGCTAAAACAACGTGCTGCGCCTACTCTAAGGGAGAATCAGGGCCTGTGCGCCCCACAGCAGGTGACCAGGGGCCCGCAAATAAATATCACGACAGGACTCAACCTCGCTGACATCCAGCCTGACCCTGCCTTTTAAGGGCACCGTGGCTTCTTTCTTTTTTTTTCAAAAAGAGGTGGCAGCCGGGCATGGTGGTGCACGTGTGGCCCTTGTACTTGGGAGGCCGAGAAAGGGGGATCACAGGTTTGAGGCCAATCAGCGACTGAGGGAGACTGTTTCAAAAAGAAAAGAAAAAGGGCGCCGTGGCTATACCGCAGAGGTAGGATGGCCTTGCTTCGGTCCTCAGTACAACAACAAAAACAAAACAAGAGGGAGGAGGGGGTTAGCGGCATTGTGGTTGCTGGTGGAGTCAGGAGGATGGAGGACCCTGAGTCCCAAGGTCACTGGGGGGCAATCGAGTGTCTAAGGACAGCCAGGGCACCGGGGTGTCTAGGGTGAGACCGGGGCGCGGAGGGTGTGCACCATCGCACCCCGAGAGGTGTCCACGTGCCCCTCGCCGCGCCCTCTCCTCCTCCGCTCTGCCCGGTGGGCGGCATCACCTGCCTGTACTTTACCGCCCCCCAAAAACAAAAAACGGAGATTCCCCGCGGCAGGCGCGGGCCGGAGGCGCAGTCCCAGGCGCGGCCACTAGGTGTCACCCTCCCCGCGGAGTTGGGCGCCTCCATCCTGGCCTCCCTCGGTCCTGGGGCGCCCTGGCCTCCCTCGGTCCTGGGGTGCAGAGCTCCTGCCTGCCCCCTGGCTCTGAGGCCACCGGAGCAGGCTCGACAGGCGTCGCCACGCGGCCTGCCAGCCGCTCTGTGGGCTCCTCGGGTTGCAGAGGAGGCCCAGACCGGACTTAAGGGCTGGGGGTCCCGGTGCCCCGCAAGGGCGAGGTGGGCAGTTTTATTAATTCTCAGTTTTTCACACATTGGGTTTCCAGCCACCTGACTTCGGACACTGATTAATGTTCTTGGCATAAACAATCTGACCACTTCTAGGGAAGTGTTTGTGTATGCTGTTTCTGCTATTTTATTTTTTAAATTAATTAATTTATTTATATTTTACGATACTGAGGATGGAGCCCAGGGGCATTCTACCTCCGAGCTACACCCCCTGCCCTATTTTTTATCCTTTATTTTGAAACAGGGTCTCACTGAGTCGCTGAGGGCCTCACTAAGTAGCTGAGGCTGTCTGCGAACCGCGATCCTCCTGTCTCAGCCTCCCGAATGCTGGGATTACAAATGTGTGACACCATGCCTGGCTTGGTTTTGCTTATTTATTTATTTATTTATTTATTTATTTATTTATTTAATGTAGAAAACACTGAGGTTTTACTTTTTGGTACTGGGCATTGAACCCAGGGACACCCCACCTCTGTGCTACACCCCCAGCCTTTTTAAGTTTTTGTTTTGAAGCAGGGTCTCGCTAAGCAGGCTGGCCTTGCACCTGCGATCCTCCTGTCTCAGGATTGCAGACTTGTACCACCATGCCTGGCGAGGTTTTACTTTTAGACATTAATAAATCGCCTAAGCATGCTTTGATTTTTTTTTTTAAATTAGAAAACCTGCTTCTAAAGAAAGAACCAAGTGACCGAAGGAGAACCACTACAGGGACCCTGGGCAAACCCTTCCAGGTGTTTCCCATTCATCTATCAGCGCATTAAACACTTCAAAGCCGGGCCTGGTGGCACACACCAGTACTTGGGAGGATGAGACAGAGGGAACGCAGGTTCGAAGCCAGCCTCAGCAATTTAGCGAGACCCTCAGAAACTCAGTGAGATCCTGCTTCAAAATAAAAAATAAAACAGGTGTGGGGTGTAGCTTGGAGATAAGACGCCCCTGAGTTCCATCCCTAGCTCCAAAACAAAAACAAAAAATTTCCCCTAAACAAAAAAAATCCAACAACAAAAACTTAAAAAAAAAATCAATGAGGTGCTGTATTCATGTGAAAAATAACTGAAAGATACGGAAAGATCTAGAGTGGGTGCCATCTCTCTAGTCCTAATGCCCCCTGCCCCCAGCTCCCAAACACCGAGCCTCCCCAAGGCCTTGCAGGCCCCCTTCTTGGGGTCCTCGAGAGTTACGGAGAGAAGCATCACTGGAGGACCCCCGCCGCCCCTGGATTTCTAAGGAGACGCACATTGGGCGCCCGGCTCGCACCCCACGGAGGTCGTCCTCTTTCCCTCTTAGCTGGGCACTCGGAAGATACCGCCCATCGCGAGCGGAGCTCCCCAGCCGCCTGCTGCCGGGGAGGAATGGATATCTAGCCGTTTCCTGGCCTCCGCCCTCGAGGTTTCTCTGTCTTCTGCTGAGACTCAGTCCTTGCGCAGGCCTCGGCGGCGGGCTGGGTCCTTGCTGCAGGATGAGCTCGTGGCTGAACCCCCGGGCATGGGGCAGGTGCGCGTGTTGTTTGGTGGTACTGAGGAGGCTATTCCTTGTATACAATGTTTCCAAGGCCTGTGGTCATTAGATAACGTGTGGATCCCTTTCCATATCTGTAATATGTCTTTGTAATAAAATTATGTATTGATATTTACTTAAAAATCACTTGGGAGCCGGGCGTGGAGGCGCACGCTTGTAATCCCCGCGCTTGGGAGGCTGAGACAGGAGGATCGCGCAGGTTCGAAGCCAGCCTCAGCTACTGAGTGAGGCTCTCAGCAACTTAGTGAGACCCTGTTTCTAAGTAAAGTAAAAAATAGGTCTAGGAGTATAGCCCGGAGGTAGAAAAGCCCCTGGGTTCCACCCCAGCACCACCACCAAAAAAAAAAAAAAAATCACTTGGGGGTTGGGTGGGGTGGTGTACACCTGTAATCCCTGTACTTAGGAGGCTGAGACTAGAGGATTGCAGATTGGAAGCCAGCCTCAGCAACTTAGCAAGACCCTGTTTCAAAATAAAAAACAAAGCCAGGCATGAGGGTGCACACCCGTAATCCCAGTTCTTGGGAGGCTGAGACAGGAGGCCCACAGGTTTGAGGGGAGTCTCAGCAAGTAGTGAGACACTCATCAACCTAGTGAGACCCTGATTCAAAAAATAAAATAAAATAAAATAGGGCTGGGGGTGTAGCTCAGGGGTGGAATGTCCCTGGGTCCCATCCCTAGTAATACACACAGACACATGCACACGCACTTTCACGCACTAGTCATTTGGGTACATGGCAAGTTCATGGGGTGCGAATGGTGTGGGCTTGGCGTGAGCGCAGTAGACATGTGGTGCTACGTGCTGGATCATCCAACTCGCACCGACTCGTATCACTAACCGCCCGCAACCAGCTGGCCAGCCTCTCATTTTTTTTTTTTTTTAATTTCAGTACTGGGGGTGGAACCCAGAGGCATTCTACCTCTGAGCTACACCCCCAGCCCTATTTTTTATTCTTCATTTTGAAACAGGGTCTCACTGAATTGCAGAGGGCCTCACTAAGTAGCTGAGGCTGGGCGCGAACCGCGATCCTCCTGTCTCAGCCTCCTGGCCTTGGCGGACTTTAAATGACCACCCTGCGCCAGTCGGTGAAGAAGGTGTGGGGAGGGCCTCCCTCCACCCAGGCTGGGCCGTCTCATGTAGTGCGGGGTCAGGCCACTGGGGGGCGCTAGAGACACACCTCCTGCCTGGTGTTGGGCGCAGCCTGGGCCCAGGCCCCTGGGGTGGGACAGTCCTGGGCCGATGGCCCTGGGTGGTGTGCGGCTCGGGGCCAGAGGGGCTGTCTCTGGTCACAGCTGGGCCGCCTCATCAGCCCCTGTTCTGTGGAGGGAGCCACCGCTGGCAGGCTTCAGGGCCACCCAGCTGTTCTCAGCCTCAGCACCAGCGACAGGGGAGGGGAGCGGATCATCCTTTGCTTGGGCCCTGTCCTGTGCCTTGAGGACATTTAACTGATGGCAGGCCCGGCCTCGCCCCTCAGATGTCGGAAGCCCTCCCCACCAACGTGTGACACCTAAGGTGGACCTAGACATAACCAAGTGTCCCCTGCAAGGGGCACCATAGCCCTTGTTGAGAATCACGCTCTAAGCTGGGTGTGGTGGTGCACGCCTGTGAACGCCTGTGATCCCAGGGCTTGGGAGGCTAAGACAGGTTCAGGCCAGGCTCAGCGACTTAGCGAGCTCCCAGTAACCAAGTGAGACGTTTCCAAATAATGAATAAAATAGGCCTGGGGTGTAGCTTGGAGGTCAAATGCCTCTGACTTTAATCCCAGTACCACAAACTTTTTTTTTTTTTTTTTTTTTTTTTTGGTGGTACTAGGGGTGGAACCCAGGGGCTTTCTACCTCCAAGCTGTACTCCTAGACCTATTTTTTTTTTTATTTGGAAACAGGATCTCACTAAGTTGCTGAGAGCCTCACTAAGTAGCCGAGGCTGGCTTCAAACCTGTGCAATCCTCCTGTCTCAGCCTCCCAACCGCTGGGATTACAAGCGTGCGCCATGACGCCCGGCTACAAACTTTTTTTTTTTTTTTTTTTTTGGTGGTACTGGGGTTCTTGGAAACCCTTCTACCTCCGGGCTACACTCCCAGAGCTATTTTATATTTTATTTTTTATTTGGAAACAGGATCTCTTAAGCCAGCACAGCTGGCTTTGAACCTGCGTGATCCTCCTGTCTCCGCCTCCCAAGCGCAGGGATTACAAGCGTGCGCCACCACACCCGGCTACAAACATTTTTTAAAAATTAAAAAATTTAAGCCGGGCTTGGTGGCGCACGCTTGTAATCCCAGCATGTGGGAGGCTGAGACCGGAGGATCACGGTTTGTGGACAGCCTCAGCTACTTAGTGAGGCCCTTTGCAACTCAGTGAGACCCTGTTTCCAAATTAAAAAGACTAAAAAAATAGGGCTGGGGGTGTAGCTCGGAGGTAGAATGTCTCTGAGTTCCATCCCCAGAGGCAAAAAAAGAATATTTAGAAATTTAGAAAAAATGACTGGGGGGTATGTATCTCAGAGGTTGAATGAGGGGCAGGCCAATCCCTAGTAACACACACACACACACACACACACACACACACACACAGATGTACGCACTACTGCGAGAGCCTGTTTCAAAATAACAATAAAGCCGGGCATGGTGGCACACGCCTGTAATCCCCGTACTTGGGATACTGAGACAGGAGGATGGCAGGTTCAAGGCCAGCCTCAGCCAGCAGTGAGACGCTCATCAACCTAGCAAGACTCTGTTTCCAATTAGAAATAAAATCAGGCCGGGTGCGTAGCTCCAGGGTAGAACATCTCTGAGTTCAACCTCCGTATTTAAAAAGAAAAAAGAAAAAAGTAGAGATGCACTTCGGCTCACAGTTCTAAAGAATGCAAAGCCCCAGACCTGGACGCCCCACGGACGAGCCCTGCTGAGCGGGCCTCCGGTGGCACCCCGCGTGGCGCAGGAGAGGCAGGGAAGGCTGACCTCTTCAGGACGCGCCTCTCCACCACCACGGAGCCCAGAGACCCGGGCAGGTCTGCGGGTCACCTGACCAGTCCCTCCAGGAAGAGGAGGATGTGGCCTAGTCACCTCCGAGGGCCCCGCCCCTGGGGACGCGTTTCCTTGGCAACCTGCGCTTGCAGAGGGCCGGGCCCTGGGGCGGGCCAGGTGTCTCGGACCAAGGAACTGGGGGCGTAGCGGGCCCTTTACAGGGGCGTCACACCCCGGCCGGCAGGTCCAGGCAGGACGGCTAGCTTGGTCTTGGGTCCAGAGACGCTTTCTGGGGCGGCGGCATCCCGATGTCCCAGGGAGTCGGGGCTCAGCATGCTTGGACCCCAGGGTTTCCCACCAACGCCAGGGCCCAGCCGGCGGGGGAAACACAGGGCTCACAGGCCCCCGCCTCTCCGGATGGGTTATTATTTTTCTCACTTAAATTGAAACCATGCTTATTAAAGAAGATTAGGGGAAAAAACACATCAAACAAGAAGGAAAAATGAGTTCTTGTCCCATCCTTCTGGTGTGACCACACCAAGCATCCTGTTTGTTTTTCTTTGCTCTGAGCCGGGCATTGGGTGTGCGTGTGTGCGTGTGTGTGTGTGCGTGTGTGTGTGTGTGTGTGTTTTGTGTAGTTATAAATCACACCGCTCCACTCTTTAGTGTTGTGCTTTTGAAAACTTTTCCATTCTACCACAAGCAGGCCTCCCTCCCTGTCATCCGCTTGTTTGTGGATGGCCTACAGCAGCCCAGGCGCTGTGACCGACCCGCCTGGACCCACCGGCTAGATCTGCTTCTCAACTGAGCAACCCAGGACCTCAGTTTCCCCATCTCGAAAGTGGGCACAGCAACGGTACCCATGTCCTAGAGTGGTCATGAGGGAGAAGCGATCTGGGGATACCAGGGATTAAACCCAGGTGCATTCTACCTCTGAGCTACATTCCCAGCCCATTTTATTTATGTATTTATGTATTTATTGAGGCTGGAGATGGAACCCAGGGGCATTCTACCTCTGAACTACACCCCCAGCCCTATTTCTATTCTTTATTTTGAAACAGGGTCTCACTGAGTTGCAGAGGGCCTCACTAAGTAGCTGAGGCTGTCCGCGAACTGCCATCCTCCTGTCTCAGCCTCCCAAGTACAGGTGTGCACTACCATGCCAGCTCAGGAAAGGCTGGCTTCCTTCTTCCTCTCTCTCTCTCTCTCTCTCTCTCTCTCTCTCTCTCTCTCTCTCTCTCTCCCCCTTTCTTTTTTGGTGGTACTGGGGTTCCAGGAAACCCTTCTACCTCTGGGCTACACTCCCAGACACCTATTTTTTATATTTTTATTTGGAAACAGGGTCTCTTAAACCAGCGAGGCTGGCTTTGAACCTGTGCGATCCTCCTGTCTCCGCCTCCCAAGTGCGGGGATTACAAGCGTGCGCCACCACGCCCGGCTCTTATTCTTTATTTTGAAACAGGGTCTCACTGAGTTGCTAAGGGCCTCAGTAAGTAGCTGAGGCTGGCTGTGAACCGTGATTCTCCTGTCTCAGCCTCCCAAATGCTGGGATTTCAAGTGTGCGCCATCACGCCTGGCAGGAAAGGCGACATCTCTGCTGAGAGTCCAAGGACCTGGAGTGGGAGGCCGGGTCCTGCAGGCAGGGAGGGCGATGGGGACCGGGAAGGAGTGGCCTGGACAGCCGGGGAGGGCGCGCACGGCCCCGGGGCCAGGACCGCGGAGGAGCTTTGAGCTGGGCATAGTGCAATGGTGCGGCTCCTCCCCGCGAGTCCCTGGCAGCGCCCCATTGGGCACCCAGGCCCCGGACACTTCTCTGCTCTCCTCAGCTGAAGAACATTCTCGAGGAGGGCATCCATGTTTTAACCCGTGTGGCCTGCAGCGCGACGGCCGTGGTCACTCACAGTGACATCAAGATGGTGTCGATGCCCCCGGCCCCAGCGCCCGCCCTCCCGTGCCCTCGGGCTCCGCGGGGCACCCGCCGCTGTGTGTGCCTTTGGGCCTGCCAGGGTCTTGCTCTAACTTGCCCGGAGGGTCTTGTTTGGTTTGGGAGGGGACAGTAAATACAGGGCCGTCGGGTGTTCTGAAGGTCAAGAGCCATCGAGCAGCGCCCTGGGTGGGGCCGCCCGCCTCCTCCCCTCCCCAAGCCCGCTGGACACCGGCCACGTCCTCCGCCGGCCGCCCGCTGCGGTCCCGCTGCCGCCGGGGGAGCTGACCGAGCGTTTCCTCTCGGCCCCTCGGCCGAGCCCGCGTCTTATCAGCTCAAACACTTCAGAGCTGAGGACAAGAAGCCAAAGTCAAGCTTTTAAAAAGTCTTTAAAAGGCCCAGGCACAAAGAGAGCGAGGCGCGGGGGGCGTGAGGCCGGGCGGGCCAGGGGTCCCGTCCCCCTGGAAGACTCAGGGCCGTCGCGGGCCGCAGCGTCGGGTGTTGGCAAAAGGCTGCAGCGCCCGTCAGGAGGGACGGGAGGGACAGCAAAGCATTGGTGGTCTGAAGGCTGCGGCCGCTTGATCCCCAAGACCGAGGGCCTTCAGGGCCTTCTGTGCAAACAGGAAACACTCACGCAGGAGCCGAGGCTGGCTTCGAACCCGCGCGCTCCTCCCGTCTCTGCCTCCCAAGCACTGGGATTACAAGTGTGCGCCACCGCGCCCCTAACCCAGTGTACTTTTTGAACTGCTGAAGACTCTGTTACTATAATCCTACAGAAACGAGCTCATAAGTACATCGGTGATTCTGTTCTGCATAAATGGCCAATAACGCGAAAGGTCAGAGGACAACGGCCCGAAAGCTTTCAGTGCAGGTGGACTTGTTGACCATGCAGCTCGAGGGGCCTCCGGGCCTCCCTGGGGCTTTCGTGGTCCAGTGGCTGCGTCCAAACAAGTCTCCTGGGGCCTGGTGGCGCACACCTGTGACCCCAGGACTCGGGAGCCTGAGACAGGAGGATGGCAGGTTCGAGGACAGCCTCCGCTACGTACTGGGAATAAATAAGTAAATCAAGTTGTATGGAGACCCACCCCGGTCCATTTGCTTCTGGGATGAGAAGGAAGGTTGGACACTTGGAACAGAAACTCTGTGGCCATCGAGCTGGAAGCCCTGCGCGGGGTGGGCGGCCCGGTGCGGCTGCGCAGGCGCCCCCCACCCCCGAGGCCCGCCGGCTCCGCCACGTTCATTCCAGCAAGATGTCCAGCGTATGTCGCTGCGTTGCCGGGCCATAATTTATGCAGTTCTTATGAGGAGCTCCTAGTTACTTGTTTAAATTAAAACATGTTATGTTTTAGCAAAGTTCGAACATTCCTGAGAAGAGCAAGGGATCTTATGCGGTCAATATGTTTATAATTTGTGCCTTTTTTTTTTTTTTTTGCAGAAATGGGATTTGCGGCAGCTCACAGGAGGAGGGGCAGAGCCAATAAAGCCATAAACCCACCAAGACAAAGGTGAAACACCAGGAAAGACAGAGTCACGGTCGCTGCCCGGCCAGCCCAAGGAGCCTGGCTAATCCTTCAGTTTGAGCTCTATTTGAATCATATTTGCAGATGATGCAAAAATCTTGTGGGTGTTTATTTTCCTCAGGAGGGAGGCTGAAGACAGAATGCTCGAGACACCGAGAAAATGTCCAGCAGGACAGTGTTTCCTACCTTAAACTGGCAAGGCGCAGAGGGAAGCACTGTTTGTCCAATTTTCTCTCTCCTCCCTCTCTCTCTTTTGTACTAGGAATTGAACCCAGAGGCATTCAACCTCCAAGCTACCCCTCCCAGCCTTATTTTCTTTTTATTTTGAAAAAGGGTCTCTCTAGGTTGCTGAGAGCCTCACTGCTTGCTGAGGCTGTCCTCAAACCTGTGAGCCTCCTGTCTCAGCCTCCCATGTACTGGGATTACAGACATGTGCCAGCATGCTCAGCCTAAAATTATTTTAAAGCACACATCTCCATCCGTGGGCTACCTAAGTGGTCCTGCCAACCAACTAGGGTGCTCTGCCCAGGATTTGAAAGTGCTGGGGTGTCCAACGCCGGAGATGACCCTGTCCACTGCCACTTCTCGACCCCCAGGCCTAAGGGATGGACGGAGGTGTTTCCACAGGATTTTATATATGGACACTGAGAATTTAATTTCATATTATTTTCAAGTGTCAAAAACTGTTCTAGCCGGGCGTGGTGGCGCACGCTTGTAATCCCCGCGCTTGGGAGGCTGAGACAGGAGGATCGCACGGGTTTGAAGCCAGCCTCAGCTACTTAGTAGATCGGAGGTAGAATGCTCCTGGGTTCCATCCCCAGTATCAAACAAACAAACAAACAAACAAACAAAAAATAACCACTATAGTTCTTTTGCTTTTTTTTTTTTGAGGGGGGGCTGCTGTACTGAGGATTGAACCCAGGGGTGTTCTACCTCCAAACTACATCCCTAGCCCTTCTTTATTTTGTTCTGAAACAGGATCTCTCGTTTGATTTAATCTAACTCTGACCACACCATTTCTCTGGATCCTGTGATTGGTCCAAGGGCACTCACATGACCTAGTTCTGGCCAAAGGGAAACTGCTGGAGGCTTCTTGGAAAGAGTTTCCTTTCTGATAAGAAAAAGACAGATGAGCAGAGACCTATTTGCCTGTTTTCTTCTCTTCCTTCTTTGGACATTGTCTTGTGAAGAGGCGATGAGTGAGCTGTGACAGCCATTCTGCGACATGAGGACCAGCCTGAGGAAGAGCTGCTGACTCACTGCTGATGGTGGAGAGGGCGGGGGTGCCAAGAGCCTGGGTCCTTTATGGGGACATTGAGATGCTGAATACAGCCCGAGGTCTCCACCCTGCAGACGTCAGTCAAACCAACAATGTTACTATCGAGGGCTATAGGGGGGCTCTGGGACTATCCCAGTGGCTTGGAGCTTTAGTGCTGGGTCCCACGGTTAAATACAACCTCATGGTCTTATTCTAGCTTAACCAAATACTACACCTGGCACCACCACCCCCTCCTCCTCCTCTTCTCCTCCTCCTCTTCCTCCTCCTCCTCCTCCTCCTCCTCTTCTTCTTCTTCTTCTTCTTCTTCTTCTTCTTCTTCTTCTTCTCCTCCTCCTCCTCCTCTTCCTCCTCCTCCTCCTCCTCCTCCTCCTCCTCCTCCTTCTCCTTCTCCTTCTCCTTTTTCTTCCTCTCCTCTTCCTTCTCCTTCTTCTTTTCTTTTGTAATACTGCAGATTGAACCCAGGGACATTTTAACTCTAAACTACACCCCCAGTCCTATTTTTTATTCTTTATTTGGAAACAAGGCTCATTAAGTTGCAGAGGGCCTCACTAAGTAGCTGAAGCTGGCCGCGAACCTGCGATCCTCCCGTCTCAGCCTCCCAAGTGCCACCACGCCTGGATACAACGGGCTCTCCTACTGTGAGCGACCAACTCTCACTTTTCCTGTCAATGAAATGAACATAGGAAAGCAGTGATTTTAAAAAAAATCTCAGACAGTGATTTTTAAGCAAAAAAAAAAAAGTTAAATTCATTTAAAGCCCTTACAACATATGAAATACTAACTTCGATCATCATCATCGCCGTTATTATATCTTTAGTATTCGTGTAATCTGCTAAAAATAGGGGGAAAGAAAACATGGACAGAGACAGGAAGTTGACAGCACCTAATTAAAGACCACCAGCTGGGCTCAAGATGAGCAGAGAAGGAGCCGAGTCCCGGAGCTGACCACAGGCTGCGGCTGAGTCACTGCTGCAGGGAAGGCGTTTGGTGCCAGCCCCGGGGCTGGACAGAGCGTGACAGGCAGCTCCCGGCTGCCAGCCTCCTGCTCCCTGACCGTGACTCATGCCTCCCCTGAGCACCGGCTTTACTTCTGGTCATCTCATTTTTTAGAGGATGTGGGGAAGCCATGCCGGGCCCAGGAGCACGCAGACAGTGGGCCCAGGGGCTATTGACATAAGAGAGGGGAGCTGGAGGTCGGCGCTGCCTCCCGGGAGTGTCCGATGCATGAAGCAGCTGTTGGCCCAGGTCGCCGCGGCCGGGGCTAGAGGAAACGAGGTGGGGCTGGCGCAGGAGGAGCACTGGATGGTGAGTCAGGAGGCTTGTGACTCCACCGCGTGACCCAGCGCCCGTGCCTCAGTCTCTCCACATGTGAGGCAGGACCCGGGCGGTCCTGGGAGGTCGCGGCCCCAGTTAAACGCATCTGTCCGCAAGTGACTGGGAAGCCAATGGGCCACGACCGGGTCTTGCCAGGTTGCTGCGTCTCATGGCATTGCTGGAGCTGTCCTCAAGCCCGCGTTCCTCCTGCCTCAGCCTCCCAAGTCCTGAGATGTACAGGCGGCAGCACCACGCCCGGCTCAGCTGCGGGCCTCGAGTCAGGGTCTCAGGAGCCGGGGTATGTGCCGGCGTCCCTGGAGTCTGCACAGGCAGGTGCTGCGGCTCCCACGTGGCGGGGTAGGAAGGAGGAAGGGCAACCAGAGCGGAGATTTCCAGGAACCACAGGAAGAGCTCTCCATGGCGGGTCGCCATCCTCCGCCACTGCAAGGTGAGCGAAAGCGGGATGGGGTGCCGCCAGGGCTCTCAGGCAGCGACCCCTGTTCCATTACTGCGAAATGTACCGAGCTGCTGCTTAGGTATCGCGACACGCACTGAGTCGCCGTTCAGCTCTCGCAACACACGCTGCTAGTTATCGTGACGCACCGCTAGTCATCGCGACATGCACGGCTAGTTATCCTGACACCACCTGCTAGTTACTGCTAGTTACCACGACATGCACGGCTAGTTATCGTGACGCTAGTTGATAGTCACGGCTAGTTATTGCGACATCATTGGCTACTAGCTGCTGGTTATCTCCACTTGCACGGCCAGCTATCGTGCCATCGTTAATTATCACGACGTGCATGGCAGGTTATCACGACTCGCACCCTAGCTATCGCGACGCATGCTGACCGTGGTTAGTTATGACATCCCTGCTAGCCGTCGCGACACCAGTGCCGGTTATCGTGACATGTACGGCCAGATACCGTGGTGCCATTTGCTAACTGTCGCTAGTCATTGCGACCTGCACGGCCAGTTATCACGACATCAATGCTAGTTATCGCGACATCACTGTTAGTTATCACGACTTGCACACCTAGTTATTGCGATGTCCGCCCGTCAGCTGGTTATTGCGACACGCGCTGTTCATTATTCTCTTTCTCCTCTTCTCCTCCTCTTCCTCCTGATAGGTCGGGTCCCTCCCTTCCCCCACGGGACCTCGTGAGACCCCAGACATCACAGGGCAGGCTCCAGATGTCGTGAGGACCTGCTGCTAGCTCCAACCATGACCCCGGCTATATATATCCCCTCACTTCCTCTCTGCTGCGTGACTCTGCCGGCCGACCGTGACACTGCTGACTGTGTGACCGCTGCTCCATCATCGGTCCCGTCCCCAACAGTTGGCAGACCTCACCCTGAGGAGCCGGTTGATTAAAGAGACCTTTAATAACTTGGCTGAGGTTTGCCTCTTTCGCCACCTCCAACTCAATTTCAACGTTCTATCTGATGCCGAAACCCTCCGAACCCAAGAGGAATTATTTTTAATTTTTTTATTTTTATCTCTCTTTTTTTACACCTCCCTGAGCCCCCATGACTCCCTCGGGAGCCCTCCTCTTTACTCCCAGGAACCTGGACTTTCAGACCCTTAATTAGACCGACCGCTTCTGTTTTCAAACAAGGCAAGTTCCTTCCCTTCCTCTGGTCAGTGGGTTCCAGCTTCTTGTCTCTGTCTGGACTTGGGTCCTCCCTTTCTAAAATCCAAGCACTTGGTGATCCATTGTCCTCTGGTCCACTGGGACCACTTGCCCATTAGATCCTGGCGATGACTGGGCTCTTCGGGTTGAGCCCCCCCTCCCCCGCCCCAAACAGGTCGTCCTCCGGTCTTGAGAAGGGAATAGCTCCCACCCTCTTGACCCCATTTCCAAACACTGATCAGGATAATCAGGGACACCTGTTTCTTGTTCTCCGTTCTTGCCCATGGACCAGACATAGGAAGCCAGAATTTCAAAATAATAGGTCACTGAGGCCCCAAAACAGAACTCTGGATTTTAATACCCTGACCAATCTCAGCAATTGTGTAACTGGTAAATGGTTGTGAGTCCTTTATGCCCAGGCTTTCTTTTTTCTGCACTCCCGTCCCTCCGACTGCTCTTTCCCGTCAGCTGCCATTTTCCCGTCAGTCGCCATTTTGTGATGGCATGGTCGCGACTTGGTGACATCACAATCGCCATCTTGGTCGCCATCTTGTGACGTTACCCGGTTGCCATCTTGGTCACCATCTATAATGTTGCTGGGTTCCAGGCCCCGTTTTCTGATCTCACCCCCAACCACCACCCTACCCTAAGACGACATCACATCCTAACTTGCTCCTCCCCCTCGCCATCCCCCTTTACATTGTGTAAGCGTATGCTCTCACATGGCGGGATGCTCATGCTATTTTATTTTATTTATTTTTTTAATTAATTTTTATTGGTGCATTGTAATCATACATCACATTGGAATACAAGACTGAGAGGATATACAAGCACACATTATCCAATTAGCCCTCATCCAGCTCCCATCCCATCCCCTCCCCCTCCCTCAATCCCATGCTTGTTTGGTGATTAACTTTGATACATTTGTTTATGCACCTCCTGCTTTTTAAAAGAGGCTCCATCCTCCCCTATTCCATACCCTCTGATTGGTCACCTTAATTACTTCACTGTAGGGCCCTTTCTATAACTCGACCTCTTCCTGTTGCCCCTTTCCTCCTAGTTTTTGCTAATTAGGGGAAGCATCTCGTTTTTATTTTCTGCGATATTTCTCTGTGCATGCCGCGTTGCAAGTACTGATCCCACTCTTGATGGCCCCAGTAGTGGCCTGGCTACCCGGTGGACTGATCCAGACCTCGCTGGCTCAAGCAGCAGCCTTGCCTCATGGGAAGCCCCGATTCTGGTCTTGCTGGCCCCGAAACCAGCCTAAACCCTCAGCTGGCTCCGATCCCGGCCTCGGAGGCCCCAACAACGGCCTTGCCTCAAGCCAGGCTTCGATGCCAGCCATTGGCCCTGGCACCAGCCTAACCCCTCGGCTGGCTCTGATCCCGGCCTCCCTGGCCCCGGCACCGGCCTAACCCCTCAGCAGGCTCTGATCCTGGCCTCAAAGGCCCCAGCACCGGCCTTGCCTCACAGCAGGCTGCAATCCTGGCCTTGCTGGCCCCGGCACTGGCCTAACCCCTCGGCAGGCTCCGATCCCGGCCTCGCAGGCCCCAGCACCGGCCTTGCCTCACAGCAGGCTCTGATCCCGGCCTCGCTGGCCCTGGCACCGGCCTAACCCCTAGGCAGGCTTCGATCCCAGCCTCGGAGGCCCCAGCACCGGCCTTGCCTCATGGCAGGCTCCGATCCTGGCCTCGCTGGCCCCGGCACCGGCCTAACCCCTCAGCAGGCTCCAATCCCGGCCTCACAGGCCCCAGCACCGGCCTTGCCTCACAGCAGGCTCCGATCCCAGTTTTACTGTGTCCATCACCAGCCTCACCCCTCGGCAGGCTCCAATCTGAGCACCCTCTTCGCCCAGCCATTTGTCCCACGTTCTCGAGGGTGTGTGGTGGTAGCATTCTGCCTCTGGGGTTATTACTTCAAAGGTTCCAGGTGTAATGCATCAGATATCTGCCTCCCCTGAGTGCTGGCCGCTGCCATTGCTACTGCTTCCACCATTTCAAATCCTTCCCAGGCTCTTTTTCCACTCTGAATGTTGTCCAGTGTTCCTAAGCATGCGCGACGGTAGCCTTTGACGTTTGGTGTAATTTCTCCAAAAAATAAGGTTGGTAGGATCCAATTTCTGCTTCTCCTGAATACAAGTCTCCACCGCCATTGCGGAGACTGCTTCCAACACCGCCTTTCTCCTAGGTCTCCGCTAAACTCTCTCCTTACAGGTGATGTCCAAGATTCTTAAGAATGTAGAGAAGAAGCAGTCCTCCTTCGCGGGGAGTTTTTCCAAAAGTTCCAGTTCATTTGGATAAGTTTTGTCTGCATCTCCAGTATCCTGGCATCCGCCTCAGCCTTCTTGACCCCTCTCTGATATTTTTCTTTTTCTTTTCCTTTTTTTTTTTTTTTTTTTTTTAATAAGAGAAGACAGTATGTGTGGTAGTGGGCTCAGGCACTCAGTAGCACTGTGACCCGGCCTGGTTTCCCCGGGGGTCCTGCGTGCTCTGCACGACTCCACCTGGAGCCCAGAGTACTGCGACCTGGGCCCCGGCTCTTCCAGAGGTCCGGCATGCCCCGCTTGACGCCTGCCCGGGGCCCAGGGCCTTGCGACCAGGCTCCGGTTTCTCCAGGGGTCCGGCGTGCTCCACGGTCCACCCTCATGATATTTTAACCTCTGCCTTAACTGCAGATGAACGAGATCGTGCTGAAAAGGCCGCCCGAGAATGGGTCGGCCAGGCTCGTTTAACTACTTATGGGGCGGCCGCAGCAGCTTCTAAAGCTCCCCACTGGCATATCAGCCAGCCCCACATGGTGGGGTGAGGGCTTAGAAATGAGAGAGCATATGATCTATGCCTTCTGGATGGCGGCTGCTTCCCGTAAGATGGTCAATTATGATAAACTTAAGGAAATCGCCCAAGGTCCAGATGAAAACCCGGTCATTTTTCTAGGTGTGTTGGTGCACGCCTGTAATCCCAGTACTAGGGAGGCTGAGACAGGAGGATCGCAGGTTTTTTGGCCAGCCTCAGCAACCTAGGAAGACCCTGTTTCCAATTAAAAAATAAAATAGGGCTGGGGGTGTAGCACAGAGGTAGAAAGCCCCTGTGTTCAATCCCCAGCACCATAAAAGAAAAAAAAAAGAGTCTGGCTCCTTGGCACACACCTTAGTCCTGGCAACTCCGGAGGCTGAGGCAGGAGGGTCACAAGTTCAAGGCCAGTGTGGGGAACCTAGTGAGACCCTGTCTCAAAATAAACAATAAAGAGGTGCTGGCTGTCTGGGCCGCAGGCTCAGCCAGGGCAGAGCTGAGAGCGGAGTGGCCGGTGCTCCTTAGAGGAGTGTGGGCCGCACCTCTGCCGGGTGCCACATTCCTACTGGCTTCAAAGACCTGTTTGCCAGCCCCTGGTAGCACGTGCTGTGCCCAGCGTTTAAAGTTCTGGCAACCTGAAAGCGCGGGAGCTCAGCGGAGGGGAGGCTCAGGCCGGGCAGTCGCGTCTTGGTCGCTAACGGCTGTGTGGTCTCCGGCAATTCCTTGCTCCTCTCCGCGCCAATGTTTGGGTTTCCATAAAGTAAGGGTGATGGTGTTTGCTGCTGCCACACGGTGAAGTGCAGCTCGGGCTCCACGCGTGGGGACCCGTCAGCAAGCAGCCACTGCTCTTGGGATATTAAAACCCTGAATAAGCCGGGCGTGGTGGCGCACGCTTGTAATCCCAGTACTTGGGAGGCTGAGACAGAAAGATCCAGGTTCACAGCCAGCCTCAGCTACTACTTAGTGAGGCCCTTTGCAACTTAGTGAGACCCTGTTTCAAAATAAAGAATAAAAATTAAATAGGGCTGGGGTGTAGCTTGGAGGTAGAGTGCCCCTGGGTTCAATCTCTGGTGCTGCAAATAAATAAATAAATAAATAAATAAATAAATAAATAAAGCAAAAGGTTTCTTCACCCTGGGTCAG